>NC_033800.1:14278989-14279670 GCF_001876935.1 Asparagus officinalis
GGCTTCAGAGCAACAGCATTCTGATAACACCGCCTTGATGATGTTGGCACACGGACAGTGAGGCTCCGTCTCTCGTGCGTTTTGCTTCCAAGACTTATTCGCACCCCCAGCTCTATAGTACAACTCATCAGTTTGATAACTGGAGCAACCTATAGAGTGTTGGCACGATTTTCCAGGTATCATATTATCATCATCAGACGAATATGACGCTTTATTAGCGTTTTCAAAAGTCGCTCGTTCCAGTCTATGCTTTTGTGAGCGTAAAGACTTAACGGGCTCTTGCACTTCGACACGCAACCCGATGCGGTCGGCAATAGGGGCTTTCCCTTTGTTATTTTCTTGGGGGAAATTAGAACAACCCCCAGTCGGGTTTATCATTTGGCGACCCTTCAAAGAGACTCTGGGTGTTGAAAGATTCGTGTTCATACCTGACTCCACCGGAGGTACGGGGGCAAGGGGAACGGGATTTGGCTTTGGTGAAGATTGGGCAGCAACATCTTCAGCTCTTGTCTTAGGCGTTGGTTTCGCCTTCAGCCTCCATACTTGCTTGAGTTTTGGCGGAGTCTTGACTGCCTCTTCTTTCTGCATCTCCTCTGCTTTCTTCAAGAGAGCTCGGGCATGCGCAAGCAGTGCGCGGCGCTTCTTGATTCTCTCTTCGAGGGTGGAACGAGTCCTCGTGAC
>NC_033800.1:14280125-14281099 GCF_001876935.1 Asparagus officinalis
TACACAATGAAAACAAAATAAATGCAACTCCTTTCAAACAAACGCAAGAGCTGTTTGTCATCTCTTGCTTGCGTGGGTCTTTGGCCTGTGACGGGGACGTTGATATCCGTGGACCACCGGGCACTCAAATCTGCTCCGAGAAAATCGGGCAGAGCTTCGTCGATCCGCGTGAGATCTAGAAGCTATAAGCGTATACCTCGGCTAAAGCGAGGTATTAGCTCTTCTTAGTATTAACGCTAAAGGCTAATACTAAGGATCAGATGAGAACGGGTGATGAAGGCTGATGTAGACCTCTCCTCCTCGGTTGAAGCGCACGACCACTCTTTGCTGCAGCAGGGCTTCGCCAAGGCTCTCCAAAAATCCTCTTCCAAAACAAAGAGGTAAGGGGGGTATTTATAGGTGCTAGGGGACCTCTAGGGGGCCGAGACACCCTAGGGTGTCTCGGCCATGGCCGAGACACCCTTGGGGTATCTCGGCCAAGCCGAGACACCCCTGGGGTGTCTAGGCTTTTCCTAGACACCCCCGGGGTGTTTCGACCTCCCGAGACTCCGTTTGAGGTGATTCGGTTGTTTTCCCTGTAGAGTCTTCGTCCAAACTCGGATTTGAGTGATTCCGGGTGCGTTGGATGCTTGACGAAAAGTTCGATCCGCTCTGGTGGTTGGATTATCCGTAGAGTGGTCGAGGCACGAAGGGCGTTGTCCTTTTTATGAACAGTGCCGGGTTCCCGATTGGTCCGGGTCTTTGTTGTTCCGAACTCCTATCCGCTCACGTAGCTCGTCGATTCACTTCAGTCGTTCGTCGACGTCAATTGGACTCCTGTGGATCGGATAGTGATGTTCATTGTCGCTCTTTAACACTGAACCATTCGTGGAGACCTATAGGCAATTTTCAATGCCTACAGATACCCCCTCCAAAGTGTTCCGGACTCGTTTCTTTTATAGAAGAGGCTGGAATACTTTGGATGTGATTGGTCT
>NC_033800.1:14281245-14375252 GCF_001876935.1 Asparagus officinalis
GCATGTTTCTCGCCCATTTCTTCGATGATGACACCGAGGTGTCGATCAGGACACTCTTCGACGAGAAACAAAAAGGCGGAGAGTCGGTGGATCCCTTCATCAAACGCTTCCGCAATCAGGCAATGAACTGCAAGGATCCCGTCACGGAGGAATTCATCTTGCAGACTTGTCATAATAATTTGTCCATTAACATCTTGGATGTTATGGGAGTAGAGCCGCTCAAGACATGGAAAGAGTTGAAGGTGCGCGGAGAACAGGCCGAACGCTTCCTCAGAAGGAGGAAAGCCGAGAGAAACCAACTGATGATTAACCCTCTGAATTCGAGTCTCGCACCTCTTGATGAAGGGGACGCCTCTGCAATAGTTATTGACGTTAATCAAACGTCACAACAGCAGTTCCGAAGACAACAGAAAAATTCGGGTCCGAGGCTCCAAAATGAATACTCGTTCAAGGACGAAGACATTCCCGCCATCTTCGAATCTCTTCTCGAAAACAACAAAATCAAGCTCCCGCCCATCATGAATCAGGAGGAAGCTGACAATCCTGCAGATCCGATCCCACTGTGGTCGCCAGTCTGTTTGCGGAAAAAGTTGCTGTATTCATTGCTGCATTCATTACAACTTCAATCGTTACAATGAAATAAAAAGATAGCCTTTTTATAAGACTGGTACACAATGAAAACAAAAGAAATACAACTCTTTTCAAACAAACGCAAGATCTGTTCATCATCTCTTGCTTGCGTGGGTCTTTTGCCTGTGACGGGGATGTTGATATCCGTGGACCACCGGGGCACTCAGATCTGATCCGGATAAATCGGACAGAGCTTCGTCTATCCGCGAAGGGATTTAGAAACTTCTGATCCCGAAAAATCGGACAGAGCTTCGTCGATCCGCGGGGGATCTAAGAAGCTATGAAGCTTATATCTCGGCTAAAGCGAGACACTAGCTCTTCTTAGTATTAGCGCCGAAGGCCAATACTAAGGAAAAGAGAAGGGGGAATGAAGAAGAAGGCTCCTTTGCTGCAGAAGGCTCGCTCACTCCTTGCTCCGGCAGGGCTTCGCCTATGCTCTCTAAAAATCCTCCTCTCCTCTCTATAGCCTTGCTCCAAGACAAAAGAAATCCAGCCCTTTGAAAGAGGACCCAAGGGGTCTATTTATAGGCCAAGAGGGGGGCTAGGGGACCATCAAGGGGTGCGGACACCCCTTGGTGTCTCGGCCAGGGCCGAGACACCCTTGGGTGTCTCGGCCTTGGCCAAGACACCTCGGGTGTCTCAGTTTAGCCTGAGACGCTCGTTATGCCTGTTTGATTATTTCCGCCGTAAATTCTTCGTCCGAACTCGGATTTGAGTGATTCCGGTGTTTCGAGCTTGCCGAGACACCCCCGGGTGCCTCAGTTCAGTCCGAGGTCCTTCCGGGTGCGTTTGCCGTTGATTCGTCGTCCGGACTTGGATTTGAGTGATTCCGGATGCGTTGGATGCGTGACAAAGAGTTCGATCCACTATGGTGATTGGATTATCTGTAGAGTGGTCGAGGAGCAGAACTTGATACAGGTTTGTCATGCTCTTTGATCCTCTTTCTCGACTTCAATTGGTATTGGCGAAAGATCTGGTTCATGAGATGATTCTTGTTGTTTCAGGTGGGGTAGCCGACGACCATGGGTCGCTCGCTTCCCGTCGTGCGAAATCCAAGTTTGGTGGCCAAACTTCGCATGACCGCCCCGTTGGTTCTATGAGGGGTGATCCTTCGAAAAGGAAAAAGATTGCCCATAAACCTCATGTTGATCAGCGCTCCCATGGGGTAGATTCAGGAGGCTTTGCCGACGGGGAGGAAGGTAACATTTTGTTGTACCCACTTTTATTGCTTTAAGATGATTTACCTTCCGGGATCCCTGATCCTGTTTCATAATTCAGGGTTCTTCGAGGAGGGCGAGCTTCCACCAGGTCCGGTATTCTCTGGGGCTGACAACATGGACTGCTTCATGCAGCAGGTGTGCGACGCCCTTCGTGATGGCTCCCTGGGCATTGATCTGAACATCGATCTTGGGCAGGCAGATGGTGTTGATCCCACCGGTTCATTTTCAGATATACCTACATCCGGTGCTGCAGGTGTTGCGACAGAAGGGCCAGACGGGGATGGGGCCTCCCCTATTGCAGATTTCGAAGAGCAGGGATATGTTCCTGCACCGGTCTTCCCGAGACCTGACTCTGGACTGTTAGCCGATATGTTAGCTGAACAAGCTCCCACCGGGACTGTGAGACCACTCTTTGAGAGTGATTCATCCACAGGTATATATCCAATTTCCTCTCTTCTTTGCTTGTCTCAGTCTCCATTTTGACTAATAAAGAAGTGCAACTATATGACCAGGCGCTGTACCTGATTCTGCTATAGCTTCGGGTGTTTTCCCGCCTTCGCCTAATACGACTGACTTGCCCACGAGGGTTGATATACCTTCCATGAGCATTCCTGTCGTTACTTCGGAGCCTGTCGAACCCCAACCCGAGGGGATTTCCGCCGGTATAGGTATACCTCGAATTTCCCTTAGGGTCTTTTCGATTGTATTTAATAGTTTCTTGACCTCCCATACTGCTGCTTGCAGGTTCTCGACCGTCTCTATATGAGCAGGTCCATGCTCTCTTGGCCGATACCAATCCAGATGGGGATGTCTTCCGCACTGACCTCGGCTTCTTTACTGCCTTTTATAACGGCGTGATTGATAAGCTTCTGCACAGAGGGTCTTCTTTTGATCAGTTCAGGCGTTCCTTCTCCCGTCACATGATGATGATGAGGGAAGAGGGATATCCGGATTTGGCCGATTCCTTTACAGCTGATTTCGCTGCCCTGGAGTCAGAGATTCGAGAGCTGAGGGAGTTGAAGGCTGGTGGAGCTCCCTCTTTTGCATCTTCTCAGGTGGAGGATAGGTTGACGCAGTGGCATGAACTGCGATCTTCCGTTGGCAGCGAGCTTCGATCACGTGAGCGCACTGTCGAGCAGCTGATGGCCTCTCTGGCGAGGAAAGACACCAGCAGAGCTGAGTTAGTGAGCTCCTTAGATTCCACTCGTGCAGAGATAGCTAGACTGAAGGAGGCCTTGGAACGCGCCGAAGAATCTGCCGCTACCATTTCTGAGGAACTGGTTGGGTTGGAGCGTTCTCGTGAATGGACACTCGACAGGCTGGGATCAGTGCAGGAGGGGTTGATGAAGCTACGACACGAAGCCGCAGAGGTTCTCAACAGTTCCGAAGATTCTGTCCGAGCTAGCCTGCAGGCGGAGTTCGAGCAGGACTATATGGACAGGCTCTCTGGTTTAGAGTCTCATATTCTTAGCCGTCGGTTGCCTTCGGACTAACGAGCTTTTGTTGTATGCTTTTGACTTGATTTATTAATAGAAAATCCGCATTTGCTTCTTTTGTGTTTTCTCTGTATCTCTTCCGAATGACAGATTTATGGGATTTTTGGCAAACCCCCAGCCATCAACGGGTTTGAGGTGCCTTTACCGATTACCGTTTGAATCGGGCTAGCATGCGGATTGTCGAAATCCGTTCCGCATGTAACGTTGTGCTGAGAGAGTAAACTCTCTGAGGCTTTGTGCTATGATCTTGAATACATAGGCTTCGTCTTTCTCACGGGAATAGACTACCCGGCAACGCGTGTTAGGCGTTGACTTTGGGGTTTTTGGCAAACCCCCAGCCTTCAACGGGTTTGATGTGCCTTTACCGATCACCGTTTGAATCGGGCTAGCATGCGGATTATCGAAATCCGTTCCGTATGTAACGTTGTGCTAAAGGAATGAACTCCCTTAGACTTGCTGCTACGACTTCGAATACGTAGACTTTGCCCTTGTTACGGGAATAGGCTACCCGGCAACACGTGTTAGGTGTTGACTTATCCCTACTTAGGATTCGGGATAAAATTCCCCACGCACCAAGTGCGCGGATTGGAAGTTGAAAGTTGTGTCAAAATAGGAGAGGAAGAATTTTATATTCTATCTCCCGCTGGAAAGGAAACTTGAGGTGGGATTCCCCACCCCCAGTATCTGGAAGGATGAACTGGGAATGGGATCTCCACTCCGAGCACCCGGAATGATGAACTGGGAGTGGGGTCGCCACTCCGAGCATCGGAAAGGTCCGAGGAGAGGAAGAATTTTATATTCTATCTCCCGCTGGAAAGGAAACTTGAGGTGGGATTCCCCACCCCCAGTATCTGGAAGGATGAACTGGGAATGGGATCTCCACTCCGAGCACCCGGAATGATGAACTGGGAGTGGGGTCGCCACTCCGAGCATCGGAAAGGTCCGAGGAGAGGAAGAATTTTATATTCTATCTCCCGGTGGAAAGGAAACTCGAGGTGGCACACCCCCAGAATCCGAAAGGCTCAAACGACCCTAACTGTCGTAAGGTTTGGTCATTTGACTCTGAAGAGGAAGAATTTTATATTCTATCTTCAGCTGGAAAGGAAACTCGAGGTGGCACACCCCCAGAATCCGAAAGGCTCAAACGACCCTAACTGTCGTAAGGTTTGGTCATTTGACTCTGAAGAGGAAGAATTTTATATTCTATCTTCAGAACTGGAGAGGAAGAATTTTATATTCTATCTCCAGCAAAAGAGGGAAACTCGAGGTGGGATCTCCACCTCCAGAATCCGCAGGATGAAACTAGAAGTGGGATCTCCACTCCGAGAATCGGAAAGTTCAAACGACCCTAACTGTCGTAAGGTTTGGTCATTTGAACAAAAGATGACTCGGTCTTAGTCTCGACCAGGGTAAGTTGTGACTAAGCGAGGGTTCGAGATGACCCTAACTGTCGTAAGGTTTGGTCATTCGGGAGTTTGAAAGTGGACCTCTCGTTCATTGAAGGAATCGAGAGGGGACTTTGGCTTTGGTCCTAACTGTCGTAAGGTTTGACCAAGTGGGAAATTTGGAACGATCACAACTACGTGAAAGTTTGACCGCCCGATTTGTGGACCTCTCGTTCGTTGAAGGAATCGAGAGGGGACTTTGGCTTTGGTCCTAACTGTCGTAAGGTTTGACCGAGTGAGGAATGTGTGGCGAAGACTATGAGTAATCGAACACCAATGAAAGTTTTGTGAGGGAAAATTAATCCCTCGAATGATTGGATCTCATCTGATGAGGGTTAGAGTCTGACAAACTAGAACATTCGGGGTTCGAATGTGGACTTCTTGTTCATCTCTCTTATACCGACCAGGTTATCCCTAAGAATACCCCAATGTGGTATTCTTCCGGGAACTTCCCGATACATCAGCTCCTTCTGAAAGGTGCTAAGGATAGTACCTCTTCAGGAATTTGCCATTTATTGGCATCATCAGCCGATCACCATCTTTGGTGACTAGGCGATAGGCGCCGTTTGAGTAGACTGTTTCTACTACGAACGGTCCTTCCCATTTGGGCTCGAACTTGCCCTTCTTCTTGGAGCTCAGGTTCATAGGATGTCTTTCAGTTAAGACCAAATCCCCTTCCTTAAAACTCCTTTGTCGAACCTTTTTGTCGAAGGCTCGAGAAATTCTGGCTTGGTAGAACTCGATATGCTGTTGAGCCTCCAGGCGCTTTTCATCGAGCATCTCGAGTTCTTCGAGGCGCTTTTGATGCTGTTCTTCGGTCGTCATTTGGGTTGTAAGGGCGATCCGAAGAGATGGAATTTGAACTTCCAAAGGGAGAACGGCTTCACATCCATATACTAATGAATACGGGGTTGCACCGGTTGGTGTACGTACCGTGGTACGATAGGCCCATAGTGCTGCACCGAGCTTGTCATCCCAATCTCGCTTGTTACTTTTCACAAGCTTTGACAAAAGTTTTATGATAGTCTTGTTGAAGGCTTCAGCTAATCCATTTGCTGTGGGATTATAAGCCGTTGATGAGATGTCCTGAATTTTGAATTTTTCGCAGAACCTTATGAAGGCGTTGCTGACAAACTGAGGACCATTGTCATGTATGATTCGTCTTGGAACACCATGCCTGTAAATGATGTGGTGCTTGATGAATCCAATGACGTTGCTCGTCTTAACTTCTCTGAGTGGAATTGCTTCAGCCCATTTGGAGAAGTAATCGGTAATCGCCAGGATGAACCGGTCGCCTTTGATCGAAGGGGGATTTATAGGACCAACAATGTCCATTCCCCAAGTCTCGAACGGCCAAGATGTTACCGAGGGATGCAGATGCTCCGGAGGTTGGTGCATATAATTCGCATGTACTTGACACGCATGACACTTCCGGGCATATGTGATTGCTTCGCTCATCATGTGAGGCCAGAAATATCCCATTCTTCTGATGCGATCATAAAGCTTGGGGCCAGGCTCGTGCGCGCCACACTCCCCTTCATGTGCCTCTCTAAGCACTTCTTGGGCTTCTTTGGTTGATAGGCAACGCAATATCAGCCCATCGTACCCCCTGCGGTATAGCGTTCGATTCTCTGTATTGTAGTAGAATCTGGGTGCTCTTCGCCGGATTGACTCTCTTTCCTTCACATCTTCTGGCAAGATTCCATGCAAGACGTAGTCGATGATGGGGAAACGCCAATCTCGTGGTTCGAACTCGATTTGAGTAGCGTGTACCTCTTGAACTTCTTCTTCCTCGGCATCTTCACTGTAAAGCGGCACTAGGAGTTGGTGAGTTCTTACCGTAACAAACTGCTCTGTTTCGGGAGGCTGCGCTAGTGACACGGCCAATGCGGCCAACGCATCTGCATAGGTATTCTGTAGCCGTGGAATATGTTCGATGAAGAATCCTTCAAATGATTCCGCTATCTCCACTGCCATCTTATGGTATGGAATTAAATCCTGACTTCGGACTTCATATTCTCCTTGGACTTGCTTGACTATTAGTTGAGAATCGCCGAAGGCTTCGAGATACTCAACCCCCAGCTCCTTAGCGAAGTTGAGTCCAATAATCAGTGCATTATACTCTGCCACATTATTTGAACATGGCTTGGTTAATGAATAGGCTCGGGGCATCACGTGTTTTCCTGGGGAAACTAAGACCACTCCAACCCCGGAGGAGACCTTAGAACGTCCAGGAGTATCTGTGACAAGAGCTGCTCGAGAGGCGCCATCGAAGTATAAACGCCACACTTGTTGGTGTGAAGTTGCGTTGACCTCGTGGGTTTCATCAGGTAGGTCGTCGTATATCTCGGCAGGATCCGTAGTTGGATTAGCTGCGAGGAGATCGCATATGGCCTGTCCTTTGACCGACTTCTGTTGCTTGAAATGCAAGTCGTATTGGGACAAGAGTAAGGCCCATTTTGCTAACCGCCAGCTCATGGAAGCGGGTTGAGTCATGAATACTCGAACCGGATTAACTTTAGAGATGACGTAAATGGTCTGCCCGACCAGATAATGTCGCATCTTCTGAATGGCGAACACCAAGGCGAGGCATTCCCTCTCAATCATAGGATATCGAGACTCGGCGCCCACCATGGTTCGGCTCAAGTAATACACTGCCTGCTCGTGACCGTTATCGTCATCTTGTGCAAGCAATGCACTTAATGAATGGCTCGTCGCCTTGACATAAATCAAGAACGGTTTGCCCGATTTCGGTGCAACGAGTACGGGAGGTTTTGAGAGATATTCTTTAATGCTCTCGAATGCTTTCTGACAAGCTTCATCCCATACAAATGATACGCCCTTCTTTGCGAGCTTGGAGAATGGCTGGCATTTTCCTGAGAGGTTCGAAATGAACCGACGGATATAAGCCAATCGCCCCTGCAATCCTCTGAGCTCCCTGAGGTTTCTCGGAGGTTGTAATTCATTGATCGCCTTTACCTTATCAGGATCGATGTGGATACCTTTGGTGGTGACGACGAATCCCAGGAATTTTCCACTCGACATTCCGAGGAAAGACTTGGTAGGATTCATCTTCAACTGATGGGCTCGCATTAAGTCGAACATGGTCTTTAAGTCTTTGATGTGATCCTTTTTATCACGACTTTTCACGACCAGATCATCTACGTAGCATTCAACAGTCTTTCGGAGATGATCCTGAAAGATCTTTGACATAGCTCGTTGATATGTAGCACCTGCGTTCTTTAAGCCGAAGGGCATAACTGTGTAACAGAAGACACCGAGGGGCGTTCTGAATGCGGTGTGCTTTTCATCATCCGGATGCATCTTTATCTGGTTATAACCAGAGAAACCATCCATGAAAGACATCCTCTCGAACCCACACGTATTGTCGATGATGACATCCGTGATGGGGAGGGGAAAATCATCTTTTGGGCAAGCAGTGTTGAGATCCCGAAAGTCGATACAAATCCTGACTTTCCCGTTCTTCTTAAGGACTGGGACAATATTGGCTAGCCATTCTGGATGTTGCTCCTCTCGAACGAAGCCCGAGTCAATAAGCTTCTTGACCTCGGATTCGATCGCCTCCATCATTTGCGGACGAAACCGTCTTTGTTGTTGTTTGACTGGTTTGGCATCCATCTTGATATTGAGACGATGTACTGCTACGTTCGGGTCGAGTCCTGGCATGTCTTCATAATTCCAGGCGAACACGTCAATGTACTCCTTGATAAGAGAGATTAACTCTTCTTTCTCATCGGGTAGAAGACTATCGCTAATGAATATCGGTTTAGGATTTTCCTCAGTTCCCATATTCACCTGGAGTACTTGATCTTCGGTAGGAGGCTCTCTTTGCTCGAACCTATCACCATACTGCATGTTTAGGTGGTGAACCCAAGGATCTTCCCATGTTGGCATCTGGTCGTCTTCCTCTATTGCGGTAGGATCGACCGTGACCATATTTGACATCAACCTTTTGAACGTCTCGCCAAGGCTAGTGTCGGAACCCCCAGCCGAAGAGTCGGAAGAGTACCCGTTTCTAGCCTTGTTAGCGATCTGATCAATGATTTGCCAGCAACATTCGTCGTCGGATGAGGAGACGTAGCCGAGACCTCTTTTATAGCGATAATAATCATCGGGTTTTCCCTTCGGTACATAGGCCATTCGAGGTGGAACTCGTGGGCCTCGACCAAAGAAAAGACCTTCTCCGAGTGTGAAGTCATACCCATACTTTTCCATCATATCGCGCGCTTTTGCGTCATATCTGAATAGATGAGGAGCAGGTTTATCTTCATCTTCTTCTTCTTCTAAGAAGTGATCGGGTGTCGGAGCTTCTTTTCCTTTGCCGTAGACGACTTCTTTTCCACTCCATTTTCCCGCGGGGATGACAAGCGTCGCTCCGCATGGATCTTGTACCTGCTTTTTCGTCAGACAAAATGACTGAAGAGGCATATGCAGGTCAGGATTATCACAAAGCTCTTTAGTGACGTCATCAAGACACATCGAATACTCTAAATCATCGTTTATTGATAGTTCTTCGGCAAGTTGCCAATTACAACTATTCTCCGATGATTCTTCATCATCAAGATTGATTACAATGGGTACAATGTCATTAAGTACAAAACCACCATCGTAATCAAGCCCAGTTTCGGTATCAGCTTCATCTCCGCTGTCCGTTCCTTGGGCCGGTGATTCAGTATCGGATTCAGCGCCGTATAGAAGGGAATCGGTGAAATAGTTTTCCAATCCCTTAAACGGTTGCTTATCCGCGACCACCGTCTTGACTTCGTTATTCAAGTCTATGTACTTGAGGCATTGATGCAGAGTTGACGGAACTATAAGGTTACCGTGGATCCAAGGTCGACCCAACAGTAAGTTATAGGACGTTTCTGCATCGATGACATAACAAGTAACTTCTGATTTTAAATCTCCGATCTGGCACTTGATTCGGATCTTCCCCAAGGGTCTAGACCCGCTGGTGTTGAATCCATAAATCGTAGTGCCAGTGGAGGCTAATTTACTCGTCGGGATTCCGAGATGATGCATCAATCGGAATGGCATTATGCTAACAGCGGAACCCGGATCAACTTGGATCCGGTTGACCATGCTGGAGCCAATGTGCCCGGTGAAGTACAAGGGCCGATCATGCTTCGAGTTCTTTGTTTGCATATCCTCTTTAGTGAAGGAGATGCATGGGAAATGATGCGCCGCTAGGTTGCAATGCTGAGCTGATGGCTCTGGCCCTTCAGGGGATGGCTTGATCCGAGTTAGAAAAGCTTCTGAATCGCTCAAAGCCTCCTGTAATGCTTTCCTTGTATCCTTGGACAGGCGCAATAACTCGTAAAGGGTTATCCTAGCCGGGATATTGGCTAATTGCGCCATGATGTCGAAATGAGGTGGAGAGCTCGCATTCCCCGGTTTGTCTCTTCCAATCGGATGATTGAATCGAGACTGCCTCGGGTTTTGGGTCTCCTGGCGTAAAGGCTCTTTTCCTTTCTCCTTCTGTTGGACTCTTTCCGCGGCTATAGGCGTCGGGGGAATTGCTGCTATTCCCAGTTCTGCCAACGTCTTGGACGGAGGAGTGTTGGTACCTAATTGCTCGGAAGCATCCGGGTACTTGTAGTGGTACTCGTTCCCGCTCCGAGTGGCGAATGTTTCCTGCTCATCTTCAGAAAGTGGGAAGGCCGGAATTCTGTCATCGTCCCTTCCTGGAATAGCGGACACCCCATAACAAGATCTGCCTTTCCCTTTTGATTTCTTCTTGGAAGAGGTCCCAGTCCACTGTTCGTCTCCGATCAGATCTGGATGAACCCAAAGAATCTCGCCATTAGGGGCTGTGTGTGGCACGAGTCCTTTCTGGCGCTGCTTGTGAGGATCATCGTTCACCGTCTTCACTGCTGCTTTTATTACCGGCTCAAGCTGGAACTGGCTCACGGGAAAGGAGCCGAAGCCAATCGTGACTGCATTCGCACCCACTTTCTTCTCCTTTGGCTGCTTCATTGTGATGACCCCGACGTCGATGAGAGCCTGGATCTTGTCCTTAAGAGCATAGCATACCTTGGTGGGGTGGTGCACCGCTCTGTGGAATGCACAGTACTTCGGATCATTAATCCTCTTGGCATCTTCCTGATCCTGAACTGGAGGCAATTTGATTTTATTATTCTCCACGAGGTATTTGAAGATCCCAGGAACTTCGTCCTCTCTGAATGAATAAACTTTCGGGAACTTTGGCTCCGAAGCTTTCGGCCTCGGGGTTTGTTGTTGCCACCTTGGTTGTTGAGGTGCCTTTTGCTGCTGCTGCTGCTGCGGTTGCGCTTGCACCTCGAACGTTTGATTTGCGTTCACGGCGTTCGCATGCGCTTTTCCTTTACCCCTAGGGGTGAAGTTCGGTTGCGGAGCGTTATTTGGTATTTGGCCCCTTTCCGCCTTCTTCCTTTTGATGAATCGTTCGGCTCTTTCCCCTCGCACCTTCAGGTCCTTCCAGGTCTTTGATGGCGCCGTTCCCATAGATTCAAGGATATCCAAGGTGAGATTGTTGTGACAGGTCTCGAGGATGAAATCTTCGCTGACCGGGTCTCTGCAATTCATTGCTTTATTTCGAAACCTTTTCACAAAGTTTTCGACTGTCTCACCATTTTTCTGTTTCTCCTCAAACAGAGTGCTGATCGAGACCTCAGTGTCATCATCAAAGAAGTTCGTCAAGAACATGTCTTCCATGTCGTCCCAACTGCCGATGCTCCCCGGCTTGAGGCGACGATACCAATCGAAGGCCGCTCCGCGAAGAGTGCCAACGAATGACCGTACCATCAAGGGTTCGTTGCCGGAGATTGTTCCTAGGTGAGACTTGAAATAGATTAAATGTTGGGTAGGGGAACCCTTTCCATCAAACGGCGTAAAGTTAATGAGATTGAACTTTGCCGGATATGGAATTGATTCCCACTCCCTCGGATATGGACACGGTATACCTGACCTTTTTACCTCTTGAGCATTCATCAATGCATTGATTTTGCTCTCCAAGTCTTTCATCTTTTTGTCTTCACTCGTTTCTATTTTCGAGTGGTTTTGGGGAGAGGTAATGTGGTCTTCTTTGGCATTATCATCTACCGGACCACTTCCGTTGTCGTTGTTGACAGGGGGAATGATGACATTATTCCCTTCCCGTTCATTCTCTTCTTGGTTCTGATGATTGGGTCGAGTGGGCTCCTCTTGATGAGTTGTCAAAGCTGCGAGTTGCTGATCGTGCATCTCCCTCATCCGCTGTAGGGTCATTTCCATCTCGAATTTGAAAGCTTCTTTCTGCCGAGCTAGGGCGTCTTCAAGCATTTTGTTCATCTGCTCGGCACTGATCATGAGTACCTCGCGGGGTTGTCCCTCGCTGGATACCGTGTTGTCCGAAGCAATTGCGGAGCCGGCATCTGATGCTTCATCTTCTGATGGTAATCTCGTCCGAACCCTACCATAAGTCCCTCGTGTAATGGTTCCGGACTGTAGGTGAGTTAGATACCAGGGTACCAACGGGATTGACTCGGGATTGTCCCCTGTCGATGCTCCTTTGCTGGCCATGTTGATGGTGACCTTCGGGAATTCTCTGTCTTTGACTATCCTTCTTCTTCGCTGGAAACGCCTAGGCTTAGCTTCAGACGTTCCGGTGGAAATTCTGTCAAATACTGAAATTCTCCTTGGGGTTTGAGCACAAGAGCATTCTGACAGCACTGCCTTGATTATGTTGGCGCACGGGCAGCGAGACTCCATGTCCTGCACATACTTCTTTCGAGATTTCCCCATACCACCAGCTCTATAGTACAGCTCATCAGCTTGGTAACTGGAGCAACCTATAGAGTGTTGGCATGTGCTCCTTGGTAAAACACCATCATCCTCGGATGAGTGTGCTTCCCTTTTGGCATGGGATGTTTTGTTAGTTTTCTCAAAAGTGGCCCGTTCAAGTTTACGTTTTTGTGAACATAAAAATTGAACGGGCTCTTGTATTTCGACTCGCAATCCGATGCGGTCGGTGATAGGGGCTTTCCCTTTCTCATCTTTCGTGGGGGGATTAATTCGACCCCCAGTTTGATTTGAAACTTGGTGACCTTTCAATGGACCCAAGCGCTCCTTGATAGGTACTTTACCTCGATTCCCTGGTAAGGGACCGAGGCGACCTTTCACAGGAACCTTGGAGGTTGAAGGGTCTGTTTTCATACCTGACCCTACCGGAGGTGCCGGGGTAAGGGGAACAGGATTTGGCCTTGGTGAAGGTTGGGCAGCAACTTCTTTCACTTTTGTCTTAGGCGTTGGGTTCGCCTTTAGCACCCACGTCTGTTTGAGTTTTGGCGGAGTCTTGACCGCCTCTTCTTTTTGCATCTCCTCTGCTTTCTTCAAGAGAGCTCGGGCATGCGCAAGGAGTGCACGGCGCTTCCTGATTCTCTCTTCAAGAGTGGAGCGGTTCCTTGTAACACGCACCCACTTGTTTGTTCCTGCTTGAGAGGAGGGGCTGGTTATATACCTTTGTTGCTCTTGGCGTTGTCTCGCTTTGAGATCTTCGCTGTAGCGGACCCCATCCATAGGCTCCAAAGCCTTGGCCATTTGACGAGCAAGACGTTGACGCCGCCTTTGGAGTGCCCTCTTTGATATAGCTGGAGCGCCTTCAGTAGCCACCTTCTTAGGGGAGGAGCCCAGATCTGCGATCTTGACCACGTTGGGCAACGCGGAGTCGCCACGTGGTGCAAGTGCAGCGATGGCTAAGGGATCTTGGGTCTTTGAGCCGAGGGTCCCACGAACGACTCTGGAGGAGGATGCCTTCTTTCGCCTACTTGGAGAGGCGGATCTGGAGGAGGAGGAAGAGAGGTATTCTTCGTACTTCTGCTGGTCGAACTCGTACTCGACCTCTTCGTTCACCCGGATCTTGAGGGCCGGTTGCGTCACGACGGCGTCGGTTGCGATGCCGTTGGCTCCCACTGTGGTCGCCAGCTTGTTTTCGGTGAAAGTCGGTGTTTTCATTGCTTTTGAATCTGTTACAACTTCAAACGTTACAACAAGAATGCAACTAAAACAAAGATTACAACTTTATCGAAAATAAACACGAGATCCCGTTTTGGTGCGGTCTCGCTTGCGTGGGTCTTTGGCCTGTGACGGGGATGTTGATATCCGTGGACCACCGGGGCAATCAGATCCGGTCCGGATAAATCGGACAGAGTTTCGTCGATCCGCGTGAGATCTAGAAACTTCTAATCCAGAAATATCGGACAGAACTTCGTCGATCCGCGTGAGATCTAGAAGTTCTAAGCGTATACCTCGGCTAAAGCGAGGTAATAGCTCTTCTTAGTATTAACGCTAAAGGCTAATACTAAGGAAGGATGAGAACGGGTGATGAAGGCTGATTTAGACCTCTCCTCCTCGGTTGAAGTGCTCGATCAGTGTTTGCTGCAGCAGGGCTTCGCCGAGGCTCTCCAAAAATCCAGATCCTTCCAAATGAGGTAAGGGGGTCCTATTTATAGGAAAACAAGAGGGGGGGCGTCCGCACAGATCTAGGACACCCCAGGGGTGTCCGCACAGATCTGGGACACCCTTGGGGTGTCTCCAAAAATCCGAGACACCCCTAGGGTGTCTCGGAATTTCCGAGACACCCTTGGGGTGTCTCGGAAATTCCGAGACACCCCTAGGGGTGTCTCGGAAAATCCGAGACACCCCTAGGGTGTCTCGGAATTTCCGAGACACCCTTGGGGTGTCTCGGAAATTCCGAGACACCCCTAGGGGTGTCTCGGAATTTCCGAGACACCCCAAGGGTGTCTCGGAATTTCCGAGACACCCTAGGGGTGTCTCGGATTTTCCGAGACACCCCTAGGGGTGTCTCGGAATTTCCGAGACACCCCAAGGGTGTCTCGGAATTTCCGAGACACCCTAGGGGTGTCTCGGATTTTTGGAGACACCCCAAGGGTGTCCCAGATCTGTGCGGACACCCCTGGGGTGTCCTAGATCTGTGCGGACGCCCCCCCTCTTGTTTTCCTATAAATAGGACCCCCTTACCTCATTTGGAAGGATCTGGATTTTTGGAGAGCCTCGGCGAAGCCCTGCTGCAGCAAACACTGATCGAGCACTTCAACCGAGGAGGAGAGGTCTAAATCAGCCTTCATCACCCGTTCTCATCCTTCCTTAGTATTAGCCTTTAGCGTTAATACTAAGAAGAGCTATTACCTCGCTTTAGCCGAGGTATACGCTTAGAACTTCTAGATCTCACGCGGATCGACGAAGTTCTGTCCGATATTTCTGGATTAGAAGTTTCTAGATCTCACGCGGATCGACGAAACTCTGTCCGATTTATCCGGACCGGATCTGATTGCCCCGGTGGTCCACGGATATCAACATCCCCGTCACAGGCCAAAGACCCACGCAAGCGAGACCGCACCAAAACGGGATCTCGTGTTTATTTTCGATAAAGTTGTAATCTTTGTTTTAGTTGCATTCTTGTTGTAACGTTTGAAGTTGTAACAGATTCAAAAGCAATGAAAACACCGACTTTCACCGAAAACAAGCTGGCGACCACAGTGGGAGCCAACGGCATCGCAACCGACGCCGTCGTGACGCAACCGGCCCTCAAGATCCGGGTGAACGAAGAGGTCGAGTACGAGTTCGACCAGCAGAAGTACGAAGAATACCTCTCTTCCTCCTCCTCCAGATCCGCCTCTCCAAGTAGGCGAAAGAAGGCATCCTCCTCCAGAGTCGTTCGTGGGACCTTCGGCTCAAAGACCCAAGATCCCTTAGCCATCGCTGCACTTGCACCACGTGGCGACTCCGCGTTGCCCAACGTGGTCAAGATCGCAGATCTGGGCTCCTCCCCTAAGAAGGTGGCTACTGAAGGCGCTCCAGCTATATCAAAGAGGGCACTCCAAAGGCGGCGTCAACGTCTTGCTCGTCAAATGGCCAAGGCTTTGGAGCCTATGGATGGGGTCCGCTACAGCGAAGATCTCAAAGCGAGACAACGCCAAGAGCAACAAAGGTATATAACCAGCCCCTCCTCTCAAGCAGGAACAAACAAGTGGGTGCGTGTTACAAGGAACCGCTCCACTCTTGAAGAGAGAATCAGGAAGCGCCGTGCACTCCTTGCGCATGCCCGAGCTCTCTTGAAGAAAGCAGAGGAGATGCAAAAAGAAGAGGCGGTCAAGACTCCGCCAAAACTCAAACAGACGTGGGTGCTAAAGGCGAACCCAACGCCTAAGACAAAAGTGAAAGAAGTTGCTGCCCAACCTTCACCAAGGCCAAATCCTGTTCCCCTTACCCCGGCACCTCCGGTAGGGTCAGGTATGAAAACAGACCCTTCAACCTCCAAGGTTCCTGTGAAAGGTCGCCTCGGTCCCTTACCAGGGAATCGAGGTAAAGTACCTATCAAGGAGCGCTTGGGTCCATTGAAAGGTCACCAAGTTTCAAATCAAACTGGGGGTCGAATTAATCCCCCCACGAAAGATGAGAAAGGGAAAGCCCCTATCACCGACCGCATCGGATTGCGAGTCGAAATACAAGAGCCCGTTCAATTTTTATGTTCACAAAAACGTAAACTTGAACGGGCCACTTTTGAGAAAACTAACAAAACATCCCATGCCAAAGGGGAAGCACACTCATCTGAGGATGATGGTGTTTTACCAAGGAGCACATGCCAACACTCTATAGGTTGCTCCAGTTACCAAGCTGATGAGCTGTACTATAGAGCTGGTGGTATGGGGAAATCTCGAAAGAAGTATGTGCAGGACATGGAGTCTCGCTGCCCGTGCGCCAACATAATCAAGGCAGTGCTGTCAGAATGCTCTTGTGCTCAAACCCCAAGGAGAATTTCAGTATTTGACAGAATTTCCACCGGAACGTCTGAAGCTAAGCCTAGGCGTTTCCAGCGAAGAAGAAGGATAGTCAAAGACAGAGAATTCCCGAAGGTCACCATCAACATGGCCAGCAAAGGAGCATCGACAGGGGACAATCCCGAGTCAATCCCGTTGGTACCCTGGTATCTAACTCACCTACAGTCCGGGACCATTACACGAGGGACTTATGGTAGAATCCGGACGAGATCACCATCAGAAGACGAAGCATCAGATGCCGGCTCCGCGATTGCTTCGGACAACACAGTATCTAGCGAAGGACAACCCCGCGAGGTACTCATGATCAGTGCCGAACAAATGAACAAGATGCTTGAAGACGCCCTAGCTCGGCAGAAAGAAGCTTTCAAATTCGAGATGGAAATGACCCTACAGCGGATGAGGGAGATGCACGATCAGCAACTCGCAGCTTTGACAACTCATCAAGAGGAGCCCACTCGACCCAATCATCAGAACCAAGAAGAGAATGAACGGGAAGGGAATAATGTCATCATTCCCCCTGTCAACAACGACAACGGAAGTGGTCCGGTAGATGATAATGCCAAAGAAGACCACATTACCTCTCCCCAAAACCACTCGAAAATAGAAACGAGTGAAGACAAAAAGATGAAAGACTTGGAGAGCAAAATCAATGCATTGATGAATGCTCAAGAGGTAAAAAGGTCAGGTATACCGTGTCCATATCCAAGGGAGTGGGAATCAATTCCATATCCGGCAAAGTTCAATCTCATTAACTTTACGCCGTTTGATGGAAAGGGTTCCCCTACCCAACATTTAATCTATTTCAAGTCTCACCTAGGAACAATCTCCGGCAACGAACCCTTGATGGTACGGTCATTCGTTGGCACTCTTCGCGGAGCGGCCTTCGATTGGTATCGTCGCCTCAAGCCGGGGAGCATCGGCAGTTGGGACGACATGGAAGACATGTTCTTGACGAACTTCTTTGATGATGACACTGAGGTCTCGATCAGCACTCTGTTTGAGGAGAAACAGAAAAATGGTGAGACAGTCGAAAACTTTGTGAAAAGGTTTCGAAATAAAGCGATGAATTGCAGGGACCCGGTCAGCGAAGATTTCATCCTCGAGACCTGTCACAACAATCTCACCTTGGATATCCTTGAATCTATGGGAACGGCGCCATCAAAGACCTGGAAGGACCTGAAGGTGCGAGGGGAAAGAGCCGAACGATTCATCAAAAGGAAGAAGGCGGAAAGGGGCCAAATAGCAAATAACGCTCCGCAACCGAACTTCACCCCTAGGGGTAAAGGAAAAGCGCATGCGAACGCCGTGAACGCAAATCAAACGTTCGAGGTGCAAGCGCAACCGCAGCAGCAGCAGCAGCAAAAGGCACCTCAACAACCAAGGTGGCAACAACAAACCCCGAGGCCGAAAGCTTCGGAGCCAAAGTTCCCGAAAGTTTATTCATTCAGAGAGGACGAAGTTCCTGGTATCTTCAAGTACCTCGTGGAGAATAATAAAATCAAATTGCCTCCAGTTCAGGATCAGGAAGATGCCAAGAGGATTAATGATCCGAAATACTGTGCATTCCACAGAGCGGTGCACCACCCCACCAAGGTATGCTATGCTCTTAAGGACAAGATCCAGGCTCTCATCGATGTCGGGGTCATCACAATGAAGCAGCCAAAGGAGAAGAAAGTGGGTGCAAATGCAGTGACGATTAGCTTCGGCTCCTTTCTCGTGAACCAATTCCAGCTTGAGCCAGTCATAAAGGCGGCAGTGAAGACGGTGAACGATGATCCCCACAAACAACGACAAAAAGGGCTTGTGCCACACACGGCCCCTAATGGCGAAATTCTTTGGGTTCATCCGGATTTGATCGGAGACGAACAGTGGACTGGGACCTCTTCCAAGAAGAAGTCAAAAGGGAAAGGTAAATCTTGTTATGGGGTGTCCGCTATTCCAGGAAGAGACGATGAAGAAATTCCTGCCTTCCCACTTTCTGAAGATGAACAGGAAGCCCTTGCAACTCGGAGCGGTAACGAGTATCACTACAAGTACCCGGATGCTTCCGAGCAATTAGGTACCAACACTCCTCCGTCCAAGACGTTGGCAGAACTGGGGATAGCAGCAATCCCCCCGACGCCTGTGGCCACGGAAAGAGTCCAACAGAAGGAGAAAGGAAAAGAGCCTTTACGCCAGGAGACCCAAAACCCGAGGCAGTCTCGATTCAATCATCCGATTGGAAGAGACAAACCGGGGAATGCGAGCTCTCCAAGTTGGCCAACATCCCGGCTAGGATAACCCTATACGAATTGTTGCGTCTTTCCAAGGACACAAGGAAAGCATTGCAAGAAGCTTTGAGCGATTCTGAAGCTTTTCTAACTCGGATCAAGCCATCCCCTGAAGGGCCAGAGCCGTCAGCTCAGCAATGCAATCTAGCGGCGCATCATTTTCCATGCATCTCTTTCACTAAAGAGGATATGCAAATAAAGAACTCGAAGCATGATCGGCCCTTGTACTTCACCGGGCACATTGGCTCCAGCATGGTCAACCGGATCCAAGTTGATCCGGGTTCCGCTGTTAGCATAATGCCATTCCGATTGATGCATCATCTCGGAATCCCGACGAGTAAATTAGCCTCCACTGGCACTACGATTTATGGATTCAACACCAGCGGGTCTAGACCCTTGGGGAAGATCCGAATCAAGTGCCAGATCGGAGATTTAAAATCAGAAGTTACTTGCTATGTAATTGATGCAGAAACGTCCTATAACTTACTGTTGGGTCGACCTTGGATCCACGGTAACCTTATAGTTCCGTCAACTCTGCATCAATGCCTCAAGTACATAGACTCGAATAATGAAGTCAAGACGGTGGTCGCGGATAAGCAACCGTTTAAGGGATTGGAAAACTATTTCACCGATTCCCTTCTATACGGCGCTGAATCCGATACTGAATCACCGGCCCAAGGAACGGACAGCGGAGATGAAGCTGACACCGAACCCGGGTTTGATTACGATGGTGGTTTTGTACTCAATGACATTGTACCCATTGTAATCAATCTTGATGATGAAGAATCATCGGAGAATAGTTGTAATTGGCAACTTGCCGAAGAACTATCAATAAACGATGATTTAGAGTATTCGATGTGTCTTGATGACGTCACGAAAGAGCTTTATGATAACCCTGACCTGTATATGCCTCTTCAGTCATTTTGTCTGACGAAAAAGCAGGTACAAGATCCATGCGGAGCGACGCTTGTCATCCCCGCGGGAAAATGGAGTGGAAAAGAAGTCGTCTACGGCAAAGGAAAAGAAGCTCCGACACCCGATCACTTCTTAGAAGAAGAAGAAGATGAAGATAAACCTGCTCCTCATCTATTCAGATATGACGCAAAAGCGCGCGATATGATGGAAAAGTATGGGTATGACTTCACACTCGGAGAAGGTCTTTTCTTTGGTCGAGGCCCACGAGTTCCACCTCGAATGGCCTATGTACCGAAGGGAAAACCCGACGATTATTATCGCTATAAAAGAGGTCTCGGCTACGTCTCCTCGTCCGACGACGAATGTTGCTGGCAAATCATTGATCAGATCGCTAACAAGGCTAGAAACGGATACTCTTCCGACTCTTCGGCTGGGGGTTCCGACGCTAGCCTTGGCGAGACGTTCAAAAGGTTGATGTCAAACATGGTCACGGTCGATCCTACCGCAATAGAGGAAGACGACCAGATGCCGACATGGGAAGATCCTTGGGTTCACCACCTAAACATGCAGTATGGTGATAGGTTCGAGCAAAGAGAGCCTCCTACCGAAGATCAAGTACTCCAGGTGAATATGGGAACTGAGGAAAATCCTAAACCGATATTCATTAGCGATAGTCTTCTACCCGATGAGAAAGAAGAGTTAATCTCTCTTATCAAGGAGTACATTGACGTGTTCGCCTGGAATTATGAAGACATGCCAGGACTCGACCCGAACGTAGCAGTACATCGTCTCAATATCAAGATGGATGCCAAACCAGTCAAACAACAACAAAGACGGTTTCGTCCGCAAATGATGGAGGCGATCGAATCCGAGGTCAAGAAGCTTATTGACTCGGGCTTCGTTCGAGAGGAGCAACATCCAGAATGGCTAGCCAATATTGTCCCAGTCCTTAAGAAGAACGGGAAAGTCAGGATTTGTATCGACTTTCGGGATCTCAACACTGCTTGCCCAAAAGATGATTTTCCCCTCCCCATCACGGATGTCATCATCGACAATACGTGTGGGTTCGAGAGGATGTCTTTCATGGATGGTTTCTCTGGTTATAACCAGATAAAGATGCATCCGGATGATGAAAAGCACACCGCATTCAGAACGCCCCTCGGTGTCTTCTGTTACACAGTTATGCCCTTCGGCTTAAAGAACGCAGGTGCTACATATCAACGAGCTATGTCAAAGATCTTTCAGGATCATCTCCGAAAGACTGTTGAATGCTACGTAGATGATCTGGTCGTGAAAAGTCGTGATAAAAAGGATCACATCAAAGACTTAAAGACCATGTTCGACTTAATGCGAGCCCATCAGTTGAAGATGAATCCTACCAAGTCTTTCCTCGGAATGTCGAGTGGAAAATTCCTGGGATTCGTCGTCACCACCAAAGGTATCCACATCGATCCTGATAAGGTAAAGGCGATCAATGAATTACAACCTCCGAGAAACCTCAGGGAGCTCAGAGGATTGCAGGGGCGATTGGCTTATATCCGTCGGTTCATTTCGAACCTCTCAGGAAAATGCCAGCCATTCTCCAAGCTCGCAAAGAAGGGCGTATCATTTGTATGGGATGAAGCTTGTCAGAAAGCATTCGAGAGCATTAAAGAATATCTCTCAAAACCTCCCGTACTCGTTGCACCGAAATCGGGCAAACCGTTCTTGATTTTTATTAGCGACGGAAATTTCCGTCGCTAATAATCCGTTGCTACATATGTTTAGCGACGGCTAATTCCGTCGCTAAAATGTAAATTTCCGTCGGTAAAATAACTTTACCGACGGAACAATGGCGACGGAATTTGCCGTCGCTATAAGTAGTTTTATAGCGACGGAAATGTCCGTCGCTATTGTTCCGTCGGTAAATTGCTGTTTTCCACTAGTGAATTGAATGTTATTTTACAGCAAAGGAGATAATTAAATTGATGTATCTCAAATAGACCATAGGAAATAAAAAGTGTTAATTTTACAAACCTCGATGGAAAACAAGGAGCGACATAGTCATAAATATCTCCAAGCTCATTAGCGATCTAGAACAAGATAGACAACAATATTACAATGGATAGAAATATCCTGCATTCTGTCTGACATTCCAATGCTAAAAAATTTGCAATTAAAACTTCAAAATAATTTACATCACCAATAATAGAACCACAGACAAAAGAAACCCTTTAGACGTATGCACACATTAATATTTTGAATTTCAACAGCTAAAGCTTGAAATCCAGAAGTGAAAAGAAAAGGAAAAAGAAAACTTTAGAAGCAGAGCATACAAGTATGAAGCTTAAAGATGTCAATAAAGTTTTGTTGGCCCTCTTGTATGTGAGTGATATTTAGTATTTTTTTTATGCTTGCTCACATATTTGCCATGATCTTTTATTGCATATATTCTATATGGCATTTTGATATGGGGAGCAATCCCTATATTTTTTTTACTCACTCATGCATTTTGATAGGGGGAGCTTTCGCTCTCTTTATTCTTTTGTTTTTCCCTTTTTGATGTTGTCAAAGGGGTAGAAATATTATGAGTATATTCTTTCTTGTTTATATGCATGATATATTATACTTTGTATACTCATTTCCTTTCATGCATATATCATTTTTGTAAATTATTTGTCATCATCAAAAAAGGGGAAGATTGTTGGCTTTCTTGTTTTGATGATGATTTACAAACAATTTACATCTAATATTGTTTGTCTAGTGTTTGTGTTTTATATTTATTCTAGGCAAATAATATGTTAGAGGATGGATGGATTGCGCCATAACGATCATATCAAATGAAGGTTAGTGGAATAATGGTTGAAGCTATGCAAATTCAAGTTGAAGATCCAAGTTCAAACTTCATCCGCAAGTGTACCAAGTTGAGCTCATTGAAGACCTTCATCAAGCTTGGATAATTTAGTTTAGGAGTTTATATTATGTGTGTTAGTACTTTAAGCTCAATCATATACACACATACACGTTTTGGTTTTGTATATAAATAGTTATATATATACATATATGTTTTGGTTTGATAGTTTTCAAGTTTTAATATAAAACAATTTAATATAATTAGAAAACATATTTTTGTTTCATACTTATATGCATATATATGATTTCATCAATATCAATTTTATTTAGTTCAATGAAATCATGTTTTAGTGCATTATATGTGTATTTTGATAAAATACTACATTCATTATTTATAGACTTCATAACAATAGTTTACATCTTTCTTCAAGTCTATAAAATCATTTTGTAAAGTTTTAAAATATGGTTTAGGCAAAATGTCAAAACTCATGTGTTCATATTTTTATGTTTTGGACTATTTTACAAAATGATGATATTTTTTATTTGGGAAGTCCTTTTTAAAAATTAGTTTTTGTAGCATGTGTATTATCATGTCTACAATTATTTTCCAAAGTTTTATATTTTTCTGAATTTATTTGATATTTTTAAATAGGGTTTTAAAATCAGAAAATCAACTTTCAAACTGTTCTGTTCATGTATCAGTTTGCGATCGACCGTCACAGTCGACCGCACCTGAGTTTTTACCTATGGAGTCAAACAGAAACTTTCGCAGTCGACCATCACGGTCGACCGTCAGCTCGAATTTTCCCACGGTCGACCGCTAAAGTCTTTGGAAAATTCTTAGCTTCGAAAGTAGCTCGCGGTCGATCGCGAGATTTTCACGGTCGACCGCTGTATACTCCAACGGCTATTTTGTACAGAATCTGATTTTAGATTCTGTGGGCTTTTTGGTCTTTTTTCTTTGGGGTTTTGGCTGAGATTTTGGGAGGCTATAAATACCCCCTTATACCTCAGTTTTTAGTAGCAATCCAAGAGGTTTAACAAAGTTTTAATCAAGGGTTTAAGTTTGTTTAAAGTGTGTTTATAAGTTTTTAAGTATTTAAGTGTTTCGGTTTTGTGAATCAATTCCACAAGAGCTTGAGGAGATCATCTATTAAAGTTTGAGCTTCCAACTATTCTTCCTCCACCTCTTGATCTATTGAGAAATTTTCTAAACTCTTATCTAGCTTTACATTTGCTTAGTTATTTGATTATCAATCTTTAAAGCTAGTTTTTATATTGAGTTTAGATTTGATTATATTATCTCATTGTTACACACACCCACATTGAGCTTTGAGTATTTACATACATAGTATATTGGGATTGTGAGAGATTGTAACATTGAGTTGTGCTTAATTGAGTTCTCGGTTTGTATTAGTGAACAAATCATTTATTGTAATTGTGCTTATTGTGAGATTCACTTTGTAATACACTTGTACACCGAGAGACTTATTGTGAGATTCACTTTGTAATACACTTGTACACCGAGAGAAGTGTGTGACGAGAGTCGGGGATCGTCCCAAGAGGAGTGGCGTCGGTTGACGAACCTAGGGAGAGGTTGTATCTGAACACTTGAGGGAGACACGTCTAGTTCAACACTTGAGAGGGTGTAGATTGGGATTACAAGAGTGTGTTAATTGTAAAGTTTTCGGTTAGCTAGAAAACCGAGTGTGAGGTGTAAACGTTATTCGGGTAAGCGTAGAAAATCCGGTTGTGATAGTGGATTTCTCCCCGGGAGTGGGGAGCGAAGACGTAGGATGGAAGGTCCGAACTCCGTGATCATTTGCTTGTGTTTGACTTTGCTTTGATGTTTCATTTGTGCTTAGTGTTCATTACATTTTTGTCGCCATCGTAAATTACCCTATCACTTTTGTAGATTGTTTATTTCACCTTTGTGTTAGTTTATATATCCTTGCATATATTTTTATCATATAGGATATATCTTATTGTCCTAGCCCACATATCTTGTTGTATTTCATACTTGCTAGGATAACTTGTTAATTAATTTTAATTGGCATAAAATCAGATTAGATTAGTATAAGACCCTAATCACATCCTCTCTAGGGTCTAACAAGTTTATCACAAGAAAGAAACTGATGTAAGATTGGGAATCAATAGAATACATGGTTAATCTTTTATTAAGGACTCTAGAGATTACTTTAATCACAGAAAGAGGGAGAGGTTCCCTTGCCTAGCTCCAATATATATTCAAATCGATTGTGTAATGAAATGCAAAGAAACAAAGACAGTTATCCCGGAGTTGACAGTCATAAATTGGGGTTTTGACTTGTGAGACAACTATGATATCCCACAATTTAAAAGTAATAAAACAACTATATATTTGTAATCATGCCATAACGGGAAAGGAAAATTTTCAGTAAAGAAAAAGAAAATTCTGAGAAATGTTAGAAATTGAGGTGTCAATTGATATTTAACACCTTAAAGAGAAAAAGAAGGAGATAGTAGAGCATGAGGCTTTGAGGTTAATTTCAATCATTGTGGACATTTTTCACATCTATCAAAAATAAAAATTAAATGAAAAATTCTAACTTAGCGCTTTATAGCCTCTTCTATTAGTCCTAATAATACTTCTTCCTCTTCTCTTCTTAAAGCATCACTATCCTAAGTTTTTCTATTCTAGCTTTTTTCTTCATAATTCAATATATATCCTCCAATATAATACAAAAACAGCAATGGAGGAGAAAAATCATGTTTTCTAACAGCAAAAAGTAGGAACAAAAAGTAGGAACATTCACCGCATGAAACTATTTCATTCTCATCCAGTTCAGTATAAAAAATTAAAAAAAACATGTCTCTCCCTTAAGAAATAAAGAGATCATAAACAAAGCCTACTGTAATATTCTTCAAGCATTAAACAGTATAATAAACTGTTAGTTTTTCTATGTTCATGAGTTGATGAAAAATCACATTTCTCATATACAAGTTAATTCCAATATCTAGAGTGCAAGAAGCAAGTGAAAATCTCCGACACTTAAAGATATTTTCACATCCCGAATCCCCTAAACTCTATACATATTAACAAAATCAAAATCAAAATTTATAAATTGATCAAGACATACCAGAAAATCAAAATCAAAATCAAAATTTAAAGTTTTATGTAGCAGAGTGAAGAAGACGAAGAAACCTTCGTGATCCTAACCGATGTCAAAAATCTGAGAACTGAGGAGATGATGGCATTCACAGTCTAATGACAACAGTCTGATTTTTGGTAAATCCAATGTCACTCTAACTGAATGCTAGCATTCACTGTCTAACTTAAAATGACCTAAGACCTATGTTATTGAAAGATTGTGAGCTAGTTATAATACTGGACATTTCTTTGCTAAGAAGAACAAGGTTTACCATGCACATAACTAATTATAAAAGCCCTTGAGTTGTAAAAGACCATCTACACTTGTTTTGATCAAATTTAAGAAAGGTTTTTTGTCCAATCCAGATGAGTATAGTCAAGCATGATCTGATGATCACAAAATTCTGCATGCAACTTCAACATACAACCAGTATATACGTTAAAACAAAATATGAACAAAGAGTGTTACCTAATTGATATATAAAGTAAACCCAGTTTCAAACCATAGAAGAGAAACTGAAGAAGAATCTTACTAGTAAGCCAAAACAATCGCGTTGGTTAAACCAAATTATGCTTCAACATAAATTCAACGTATTCAGTTTATACCTGTTTCTTTAAATCACCATCAGGTATCACCAATGGTGATATAGAGTACAAACTACAAATATCTCTTTTAAGTTTTCAATCATTTGATATGTTATATTGTAAAGACAATGTTTGAGTTCATGAACCACTGCCACCATCGATATAATATATTTATTCATACTGCACACTCATTCGGTGTAGAACTGCCATCAAGTTTCAGGCTTCCAGATCTATTTACTAATAAAAACTTATCCCAGTTCAAACATCCAAACACACAAAATTTTACCCGAAAAAATAATTAAAAGAACGTCTCACAACCAATGATTGCATTTCCTTAAACACCAACATAAACAATGCAAAATGCTCATGAAGAACAAAGAGTCATGAGGATACACACAGTAAGCAACTCTTCATCCACGCATAATCGCCTTTTTGGTGTTGGGTGATCGCTAGACATGGCAATTATGACCCATGCCCAATTGCCCGCCCAGCCCGCCCACCATTCAGTCCGCCCATAACCCACCCATTTAGTTAAATGGGTCTAAATGGGCGGGTATCCATTCAAAAGAAGATAAGAGGGCACTTAATGGGCGGTCATCGCGCCCGCCTTGAACCCGCCCGAGTGAACACCCGTTCTCTCCCTTTTGTACTCAGTCGTTCTCTCATCTCTCATTCTTTCTCTCGTTCCCTCTCTCTCGTCTTAAACCCGCGATTCCCGCGGTGACCTCGCCGGAGCCGCCCGCGCCCGCGCCATCACCGGCAAGCTCCGCCCCCTCCCACTTGTAAGCTCCTCCATCGCCGGCAAGCTCCGTCATCGACATCAAGACAAAACCCTATTTTTTAGACTTTGTTGAGGCTTCTCTGATCTGCTCAGGTTTATGCTTCATTTTGAGATCAAACATTAAAATTCTATTGAATCTAGTGAAATCCGTGTAATTTACATATATTTTTTAAGTTTAAAGTGTGAAATTGGAGAAGGAAGAGGAGAAAATGAAGGAAAAAGGAGTACTTTAATCAAACAGAACCCTAGCTGAGATCAACTTTATTAATGTTTCATTCCATGGTCCAAATTTTTTAAATTTAACCTAAATCCCCTAATTTTTGCAGTTGATCGAGATTTCCCAAAACTTGGTCGAAAGAGGACGAAAATTGCAACTTCTCCAGCTCACAATCAGGTATATCCCCTTCTCTTGAATTCAAAGTCATAAAGTTAGTTTCATTTTCTTATGAAACAAATTTTCTTTTGTTATATAAAACCTATTTGAAATTATTCAAAAAAGATTGTTTTTTATGAGCTTAGCAAATGCTCCATTTCTAGGTTAAGATACTATTGCATTTGGCTTCATTAAACAAGACAGTATGTGAAACTGAATATATGCATAGTAAACTATTGAGACATGGTGTAATGCAAGAGTCCTTCAATTTCCTGCTTAACCTCATATAATTTGGTTCTACATGTGCTTTACTGATTTTTATTGCCTCAAAATTGGATATAGATCTTTTTCCTTCTTCACACTTGCAGCTTCCTGTCCTCTTTGAGTACAACGGAATGAGGACGCTGAATCTTGTTGCAAGTCTTGCCAAGGTAAAGACTTTAATATCTTTGTTGTCACGTGAACCATATATCAGTTCTATATTCCCTAACATTTGTCTAAGAGATAATTCACATATTTACATTGCTTTTATGTTTAAGCATGCTATATTATGCAATTACTTGTTTGTTCAACTGTGTTATTCATCTAAAGCTAACACTGAGATTCAAAAACTGTTAAGAGCATGGTTCATGGTTGTTGTCAAAGGAATCTGCCATCACAAATTTGATACAATATATATAACACAGTTGAACAAACAAGTAATTGCTGAGAGATTCTGATAGGACTGTAGTTGTATTGGGACGCAGACAGCTCTCTCTCCTTCTCTCTCTCTCTCTCTCTTTACACCATAGACTTACGATGGACTGGCTTTGAGGCTTTGAGGTATTATAGAGCTCATTTTTCATCTGAACGAATTGAAATTGGGTTCAGTAAAAGAGTTCGAAGTGTGTATTAATTTCGCTATGATGTTCCCAAGCTGAGAGCATTATTTGACGTTTCAAATAAATTGGTCAAGATTGCATAAAGAATGAGGTATTACAGAAAGAAAATCATTCTTCAAATTTGAAATAATTTTACTTGTACATTCATGAGTTGATGCAGATATCATTTAGCTACTAACAAGTGTCATAGATGTTGGGGTTGCGGAAACTAGGTGGGTAATTGGTTTTAGTATTGGAGGATTGAGAACGGAGGAAGTAGAACGGGAAATGCTAACTTAATTAGTAAGGAAGAGGCTAGCTTGAAGAGATGCTTTATTTTGAATTAGTTGAGACTTGATTATACAAAGCTCACGCTCATCACCTAGAATATTGATGTTTTCATGACACGTGAAACTTTCTAGAGAAATTCTATACTAAACCTAACTCTAGATACATCCATTTGTTGCCATATATCTAATTCCTATGCTGTTGTTTTCGTCAATTTTTGATTTTTTATGTAAATACCGTATAAATGGATGCTGACTTCCCATGTTTTATTAAGTTACTTTGAGCTATAATGTTCAACCGTGTTCATTTATCTATTAACACTCTTTATTTTTTGAAGTGTTTTTTTTCTTTGAGCTATAATGTTCAACCGTGTTCATTTATCTATTAACACTCTTTATTTTTTGAAGTGTTTTTTTTCGATGTTCCAGTGTACAGAGTTCACAGTTATTGCTGCAACTCCTTTTGCACCATCCTTCAACTTCGAAAGGCAATCTCCTTGATTATGGACCACTGCTCCGAGAATGTGAACATATGCTTTCCTTTCTGCGATGGTTTAGAGTCAATGATTGTGCTGAGTTTGTTGCCAATGATGGGCAAATAGTTGATGTCATGTGAACATTGCATTTACTGTGAACTTCTCCCCCTTTATTAGTTCAAATGGCTAGGAAGGATTTAGCCACGTGCTAAATTAGAATGTAATCCCTTTTACAATGGTGTATAAGCAAAAAAAGATAAATGGTATTGGTATGACATAGATTCCTTAATGGCATCAAATGGAAATTATTTTTATTATTAATTAAAAGTAATAGTTTCTACAAGTTGAGGATCTCTACAGTAGTTCTGGAATTTAACTTCTGCCATCCTATATTTGTCCTCATAAGGTTAAAGGTCTTCTGAAAGAGAAAAAGCTTGAGACTTTGATTGATCCTGAACTACAAAGCAATTATATAGAGGATGAGGTAGAGTCTCTCATTCAGATTGCCCTTCTCATTTGTATTTGTTTGGATATCTACTTGAGTTGTTCCTGTGAAAATATGATTGGTTGCAGAAAACCACCCTTGTAAATCCAGGTAAAGCGAAAAAAGAAGTTTGCAGAGTGCATTGCACAAACTTATTCAGGTAAAGCGAAAAAAATTCAGCAAGATGTGTCCAATAGGTGGAATTCTACATTTCTAATGTTGGAGAGTGTTTTGAACTTTCGTATGTTAGCAAAAGTATTTAACTGTGTAAGTATCTTAACTGTGTTTCTGCATGCAGGATTCACTGGTGGAGACTGCCAAAGAGCAAGCTAGTTCCATAAGCAATATGATTACACAGTCTACCAAGTAGAATTTTGTTCCCATTGTTTTTGCTGATATCATGTGAGAGATGAAAATTCATTGTATATGGTCTTCTGAGCTTTTTCATACACTTTATTTTTCCTTTCTGTAATGTTAGAACAACATGATTGTTCCGAACTTGTTTTTCCTACGTGAAGTAACTGACATTTTTACCCCATCATTATTGAAAATTATCGAATCGAGAATTTAAAACTGATGAGCTCTCCTCAAGTTACATTGATACTCTTTCTCTCTCTGAAGTCCACTCGTGGGGTTATTGTGGTATTTTAAGGCGAGTTGTGATGATTATTCATAGGACAGGTTTGTACGTTCGAAAAAGTTGTGCTCTATTTGAATTTCTTTTTGATGTGGCATAAGTGGCTTCTTGTGACATTGATTATCGCAATAAGCAATGTATATCATTTTGCAAGTGATGTATTCTTTGAGTTCTTTGCGCTTGGTATAGTAAAAAAAAAATACATGATTGGTAATTTTAATGCTATATTGTTCAATATGTTCATGCTATTTTGCAAAAAGCCCCCAATAGTTTAAAAAAACCCCTAAAAGTTTACAAAAATCATCCTAAAAAATTATACATATATAGCTATTATAATTAAATGGGCAAATGGGCGGCCCATTTATTAAATGGGCGGGCAAAAACCCGCCCATTTAGAAAATGTTAAATGGGCCATAAATGGGTAAATGGGCAAAACATGCCCACCCATTTATGGCCCGCCCATTTAACACCCAAACCCACCCATTTAACATCCCTAGTGATCGCTTACCAATTTCTCAATCAGTTTCCACATCAAAATTAAGATTAAACTAATGCTCTCAACATTTTGGCAACAATATAAAATTAGTAAACATACAATCGCTTTATTCTGACTACAAGAATCAGAAACCTACAATATCACCATCGCATTTTTCTAAAAAAAAATTACAAATTGTCCCGTTGCGTTCACCAAAATCCTAAGGCAGTTGAAAGTAAACCCCCAACAAATAACAGATTAATTTAAAAGTAAAATTAAATTTTTTTTTTGCAATTACCAGTTGCAACGGACGTAGTGTACCTTAATAAACCTAAAAAAATTATTCCTTTACCCAATAAGCAAACAAATTCTCGCCAAAGGTTCAAAAACAATAAATACAACCAGAGTGACCCATGTCAAAGTTTCGATTTTGGAGCAAGACTCATCAACAAAATTGAGGGAAAACGGCAAATTTTGAAAAAAGGCACGGAATTAAATGGGAAAAGAAATCAAGATGGTACCTTGTCGGTTTTCTCGGGAAGCAAGATCCCATCTGAGGTCTTTGAAGGGGGCACGATCTTCTCTATCAAAATCATGTTGAGCGCAGGAATCAAATTAGAACAAACGGACCAAAAGGAGAGGAATGAAGAACAAAAAGAGGATAGGATGAATTGAGCAGAACTAACAATTAGAGCTAGGATTTTGTGTAGCGGAGTGAAGAAGACGAAGAAACCTTCGTGATACTAACCGATGCCAAAAATCTGAGAACTAAGGAGATGATGACAGAGGCGGTAAGTTGATGATACAGACAATAATACTCATCTTTGGCATTTGATGACTTAAGATCGTGGGATAACGTTGACTTAACATCGTGGGACAACGTTGGCTGAGGAGAAGTGTAACCGATGAACCGGATGCTGGAGGGAAGGCGTAACCGACAGTAAGTTTAGGGCTTTTGATTTCTGAGGATGATAAATTCTCTGTAACGATTATAAGGGATAACTTTGGTATATTTACATTGGTTGAAGGGTAATTTGGGGTAGGAAAAGTTTTTCATGAACTCCCTCTTTTAAAGGGTAGGTAGATAGATTTCAATCACATAGACCTCACCTTAATCTAATTTATCATTAAATTCAAACTCAATAGAAAATAGCAGAGTCATCACAAAACACCAATAAGTTGCTATAAAATAATATTAATTAAGATATAGTATATCAATATGCCGACACGGCAACAAATTTGCTATATAAGAAAATTGCTTACATTTCCGTGAATCTCATTATTAGTAAACCAAGATTAAATAGTCTGATGATAAATCAAAATTTACCATTTTAATGCTCCCTCGAAATGGAAGAAATGTTACTATCATTGTTTTTAAAAAAATACAAAAAACACTTGCCCCCTTGTTTTTACTAACTTCGAGTAGGATAATCAACCAAATTCCCTTCACAATCCGAAAGCTGCCCCCTTCCTACACATTAAATCACGTGTTTTCTACGTGACATTAAATCCGGTACCTCGCTAGCTTTGCGTCAAACCAACGGCTGACGAACTTCGTTTCAGCTCGAGCGACACCCAAAAACGCACCCCTGTGGTGAACTATCCCATACAATTATGCAGTCAATTTCATGGTCATATTTTCGTGTCCTTATTTCTATCCATCACCTAATTTATTTATTTATTTTCTAATTTTCTCTTATTTGTTAAAAACTCGATCATCATCACTTATTAAAACCCCGTCTTTCGCGCCGAGTGATAAGAGGGAGAGAAAAAGATCGCAGCCTTTCTTTTTTAAAAAGAAAAAAGCTCCAATAAAAAGAGTCTAGAAATCAAGAACCTCACAGATCTCTTTTTACTGTTGCTCTCTGTTTGCCTAGGTTTTCTCAAATTCGAGAAAGATTGAGGTCAAATTCAGATCCCGATCTCAGATCTAGGGTTTCGGTTCCAGTTCAGTCTCTGAGATCTCGATCTCGCTAGGTTTCGGAGAATGAGCTCGATTGGAGCTCTGAGATCTTGCGTTTGGATGTTTTAGTGCTATATTTTGTTTGTAGCGTTGATTTAGCGATCGAGAATGGGCGAAGGCGATAGGTTCCAGCTGGGGACCGTTGGTGCCTTGAGCTTGTCGGTGGTTTCATCGGTCTCGATCGTGATCTGTAATAAGGCACTCATGAGCTCGCTTGGATTCACTTTTGGTGAGAGATCTGTGATTCCTTTTCCGTTTGACTAATTTTAGGAGTAGATTGCATTTTTTTGTTGAAATTTCGAAGTAATTAGATCGAATTAAGAATCTGGAGTCACAAATAATTATGTAATTAAAATGAATTTGTTTGTTGTGTTGCTTTGAGTAGAATGTCTCTTTCTGTATCAAAAGGATCAAAATTTGGAGATTTGTTGCTCTTGTTTTTGTCCAGTAGGATGTAGACAATTCTTGAGTGATTGTAGTGTTAATTTAGACAATTCTTGTTTTTGTCCAGTAGGATGTAGACAATTCTTGAGTGATTGTAGTGTTAATGGTGAATTATGCTTTTAAATGCGTAAAAATTTAAGTTGAAGTTTGTTATGTGAATTTAAGCTTTTTGTTCCTATTGTCTTTTGTCCTGTAGCATCTTTTTTTGGAGAATTGCTTGTAGCCATTTCAAAATACTTCAATTACTGACTTTCCTTCTGTAGAGCTCAAATTATTGTGCACGTCAGTTTTCATTTGGGAGAAAATGAACATGCCAGATGTTAGCATATGTATGTGGGTTTTCACTTTGAAGCTGCAGGGGAATTTGTGAACTTGGATATGACTTTATCATAAGATGGTTGACGAGAAGAATAATTTTGAAACTATAATTATCATTATGAATGTCGAGGATATCTCTTTCTGGAATAAAATTTGCTAGAGATCTTCAAGGGGCTTACTTTGGATTTTTTTACATAATTATTGCGGAAGAAATTTTCTTGTGAATTACACATGCAAGGATAGAATCTGTTGGGTCGATCACTTGGCATAATTGAAAATGGTATGACTTAGTTCTAGACTAGAGATGTCATTCCTGATGCCATATTCTATGAATCTGTTGATTCACGGATCATGTTAGTGGGTTTGTAGAGATTCCTGATGCCATATTCTATGAATCTGTTGATTCACGGATCATGTTAGTGGGTTTGTAGAGATTTAGATGAATTAAAATTTATAAATGTTCTGTTGATTCACGGATCATGTTAGTGGGTTTGTAGAGATTTAGATGAATTAAAATTTATAAATGTTGATGTTGAGACAGTTTGAACATATTACTAACAGAAGTAAAGAAGGAATGATCAGGTTTCAAAAGTTTAGACTGGGAATTTCTATACTTCAACTGATTGTGAAATTTTTCGAACTTTCTTTGAACTGGGTAAATGTTTTATACCTTTTGTGAGGCTGTCAATGTATTATCCTTGGAGGTGCTTTAATTACACAGTCTAAGTGGATAATCCTGTCATCATAAGGATTAGTTTGAGAAGGTCAAGAATTTGGGGAAACTCATTCTAGAGATTTTATGTGGAAAATAGGTGTCATAGCTTTAACGGATATTCCATTTACCTCCAATGATTTCGGCAATTCTGGTATAAACCAGAGTATCTGTGGCAGCTTTACGAGCCTGGGTTAACAATTATAGCTTATGACTTCTCAAAAGTGCAAGGCGTGTGTTTGCATGCTGGTACTTGTGTTGTGGTTATATGTTTTGTATGAGTGTGACTGGATGGTTTTATGTTTTCCCCAAGTTTCTGTATCTAAATGATAGATTTGAAATAGGAAAGAGGATATGTTGGAGGAGAGAATGGATAACCAAGAGACGCAGTTTTTGTATCTTAATTGAAGCAACTTCACTAAATTCGTCTAGATTCATCCAATATTTGTTATCGTATTTCTGATCAATAGCTCAATTAACTAAAAAAGTAAAAAGTTCCATCTTAAAAAGGAAGATGCATCTCATAATAGTTTGCATGTCATATATGTTACGATATGTTTTAACGAATGTATTTCTTACAAGTTCCATTTCATCTTGAATTGGTGCAAAATGATTTCCCATGATCTTCAAGGCAGGCATCAGGGCATCAGTTTCACTAGATGCATCCCTAGACTATTCATTGTCTACTTCATTCTGGTTGGATTCTGTCGTTTATTTCAGTTTTGTAACACAGTATACTACGGAATCAGTTCCATTGATGTTAAATGATCATACAGTCAATTATATCCGTCAATTATATCCGTGGTTGGATAGGGGTGAGATTGATGAGGGGCCGCTTTCTTCCCCGAATATCCAGTTCTGAGTTGAGTTGCTGAAAAGTCTGCACATATAGAAATACGTGAGAGGACGGAGACTAGTTCCCCCGTGGTTCCTCCGACGATCAAGTCAGCTCGTGACCTTGAGTGGGTAAAGTGAAAAACTGTGTGTTCTTTCGTGTGTGCAGTATCATTTGCAGATCTCTCCCAGAAGATCAGATTTGTCAACCTTTTTCATGTTAGAATAGTACATGTATTTATAGTGATACCGAAAGGGTAAAATCGTCATTGTGGCCGAGCACATGATGACGGTGAAGAAGCATGGGCTGACAGCTGCGTCAGTACTTGTTTTACATATGTTGGCTGGCAACTGACGACTGGAGGAGAGATCACCTCAGCATTAAATGGGAAGTAATCGAAGGCATGACGGTGCTGACGTGGTCCGATTAGTCATGAAGACTATCAACGCTAGAGGTATGATGGCGCCTGCCAAGCCTTAAATGCGACGCTGACACGTTGTTAGTAGGAGAGACTCGAAGCTAAAATCGTCCTCTAACTTCGTCAAGAAGTAACGTTGTAGGCTGTCTAAAAATCACAATAGATAGCTGATCCCCATCAAAACACCGATGATGGAAGTTACACTCTGACGACTTCCAGAAGGTTACAATTTGAAGACTTTCACGTAGATCGCTAAAGGTTACAATCTGACGACCTTCACGACAACTGATGGAAGCTCTAATCAAACAGCCTTCATAATCAACATCGGGAGTTACAATCTGACGACTCTCATATATCAAAGAGCTAAAGTAAAGATTACAAAATGATGATATTTGCAAAACTTCGATAGAAAGAGACTACAAATCGACGGTCTCTTCCAATCAAGACGTGGAAGTCCTCCCCGCGTACCAGCATCAAGATGCGCTACGTTCATGGCCACGAACGCAGCTCCAATCGCTGTCCAACGCAGCTCCAATCGCTGCCCAACGCGGCTCCAATCGCTGCCTAACGCGGCTCTATACCGCTGTCAGACGCAGCTCCAATCGCTGCCAGACGCAGCTCCAATCGCTGCCCAACGCGGCTCCAATCGCTGCCCAACGCGGCTCTATACAGCTGCCAGACGCAGCTTTAATCATCGCCAGACGCAGTTCCATAACACTACGAAACGCACCTTCAAACATCAAAGAACGCAGCTCCATATCGCTGCAGAACGCAGCTTTCAAATTGCTGTAAACGCAGCTCAGATCCGCTGCCAAACGCAGCTCTTAAATCGCTGCAAATGAGCTTCCAAACGCCCTGCCCAACGCAGCTCTATACCGCTGCTCAACGCAGCTCCAAGCGCTGCCCAACGCAGCTCTATATCGCTGCCAAACGCAGCTTTCATCCGCTGCAAACGTAGCTTCCAATCACTGCGTTCAAGCTTTCAGACACTGCGTTTGGACACGGAATTCATGCCAGAATGCAGGATCTGCGTTTGACTCGTTCAAACACGAGTTGAACGGTTTCAAAACCGTTTCCCACGATTTGAGGGGATCACAACTCCACTCAGGAGTGATTTAAGGGGCGGTTACATCCCATTAGCCCCACTTAGGAGCGAATTAAGGAGGTGGTTACACCCCTTAATCCCCTATAAATAATTGAAAATCAATTCAGTTGAGGGGGGGGGTCGGTTGGAACTTCTTGGCTCGTCAACAGGATCCTTAGAGCATTTCTGGAGTCTGGGAGATCTGCAACAAGAACTTCTTCATCCTTGGCTTGAGAACCGATTCTCGGTTCAAATCAACTATTTTTCAAGAGTTTCCAACTCATTCAGAGTTATCAACTCGTCCAGAGTTTCAAACTTGCCACGCAAGTTCTCCACAACGTCAAATCGTGAGGAGAAGATCATGTTCCAGTGAAACAAGACGTCGGATCGTCAACGAGAAGCAAACTCGACGCGAGCATTCGAGGGAGGCATCTCATCGCCACCGTGAAGAACCCAGAATTAAACAAAGGGGAGAATCCAGATCATTCTCTTTTCTTTTGTAATCAGGAAATCCAATTGTAACTGAGATTAAAGGAATACAAATCAATTTTCTTTCATTTCTTTTACTACAAATTTTCCACCAAACAAACGTCTTTCGAGTCGTCATCGTGAGACGTATATCTGGTCGAGTGGGCTCGCTGTGAGTCGTCTTCGACAAGAGGGTCAATTAGTACCGCCTTTCGAGTTGACATGAAGGAACGTCGACTCGACGAGTCGACTAAGTTGGAGCCTCAGTTGGTCTCGGGCCGCCAACTTGATTGGGGCATTGCATGCAAAAGCACACTCGTCCGTTGCTAGCAAAGGGTTGCACTTAGGTGATTGAAAACACCATAACAAGTTCTAGTTGACTTTGTCTTAGAAAACCATTTGCAGCCAGTCATTTTTACGTGAATTCAAATGGTTGAGTTATTTTTATTTCTTTATCACATTTGACAACCAAACTCATTTGTCTGCATATGGAGTGTGGTCTGTTTCTAGGTCTGAATAAGCTCCGTTAAATCCTTTAATTAAGTAATTGATGATTCGTTAGATGTATTTAACTTGATAATCTTTTGGATGAAAGTTTGCCTTTTGAATGTTCATTGTTACCAATTTGTCTCTGCTGTTCATATCAGCCTAAAAAGCATTCCTCGCTATTTATCCCTTTCTTGCCAAGACATGTGATTGGCTCATGTTACTTATTCTCGCTGCTATTAACCTAATCCCAATCTTCTATTTTGAATTTTGGACAGTGTCAATGATGTTATTAGAACTACTCAAGGAAAAATATGTAGTCGCAGCTGTAACTCCTCTTTGATATTTGAATCTTCTTGACCATAATCCTATCAGATAATACCTATCAGGCCTTATCTAACTGCTAAATCCAGCCAAAATTTTATGGACTCTCCAACATTTTGCAAGAAATAAACCTAGCTTTCAGATAAGCAGTCTACTAATACTTCTCTCCAGAGAACTTGTGATATCACAGTAAATTTCTGATACACGCTGATAGTCTGCAAAATATCATTAGACATTTTGTTGTTTCTATTGTGATTTATGACTTCACGGAATAGGAATTTTGGATGATATGTGTCAATATGTATACAAAATAGTTTTTTTTCCTTATCTGTTAATTTTGTTTTAAGAGCGCATTCTCACCTTCTATTTGTGTTTTGCAGCTACTACTTTGACAAGCTGGCATCTACTGGTCACATTTTGTTCGCTTCATGTGGCACTATGGATGAAATTGTTTGAGCACAAGCCTTTTGATGCAAGGGCGGTAATGGGCTTTGGCGTACTCAATGGGTGCTCCATTGGATTATTGAACTTAAGCCTGGGTTTCAACTCTGTTGGTTTTTATCAGGTGCTTTTCTTATTGGTTTAGTATCATCTTTCAAATCGTCATCACAAAATATATGGTATATCAAATTATCTTATCTTCAACTGGTAGCTTGAGACAATTATTTTTGAATACGTTGCTACAGATTTCTATCTGTTTGATATGATAAAAATGTCAGCTGCATCCCATATTCATTTGTTTACTTATTTTGAAATATGTTATGCGTGAAAACCTACACCAAATTATTTAAAAGTGTATCAAGCTTGCTGTGGATCGAGCATGGATAATAAGTAGAGATTGAGGATGACCTCAGTCTCAAATCGATATTCTCATCCACTTGACTTAACATCCATAATATGATTCCTTGAAGTTTGAGAATATATTTTGTGATTCAATCATATAGATTAATGCTAAATCCTGATCCAAACATCTTTTGGCTAAATCCTGATCTAAAAAGCTAATTTGTGATAATGAGGACTTCCATTATGCAATGGATTCCAAAGGGTCCGTTTACCGGACACTTTCTAGGACACTCCTATCTAGATAAAGTGGTGATAGTTTATTGCATTGAAACCTAGAGTACCATTTGGCATTTAGACGATACTATTTTTTTATTAGTAGGATACTCGTCTGTTACTTATCACATACACTTGTCCAGCAAGCCTCAGAAAAAGCAGTTTAACTGCACAAGTGTACTGCTTCCATGTCCTTTCCTGGTAACTTGAGGCTCAGACATGCCTCGTAAGCTGCAGTGAATCTAGACCAATAGAGGGTTTTGGGTGATGATATTGGAAGCTGCATAAGCCTCCAATAAATGGATTATATGGCAAAGAGCCAAGGGAGAAAGCACTCCTACATTAACATGCTAAAGTTTCATCTGAATGGATTATGCAAGTAACAATATGACTTAGATTTTTTGGTAGCACAGTGCAAGTATTTGTCAAATATCTATAAATCAAGTAGGGCGGGGTGAAGTATTTTATCTGCTCCTGCTTTCTAACTTTAGTTTTCCATGCTAGATGACAAAACTGGCCATTATTCCTTGCACTGTTTTATTGGAGACTCTCTTCTTCAAGAAGGCATTCAGGTTTGCCTTTTCACATGTTTGTAGATACTAGTTATTTTTTCTTTTCTTCTTTTATTTCCAATTTCATAAAGTTTATTGTGTTGATTAATCTCTAAATGACAATAGAAGCCTACATGTTACACATTTCTTGGTCTCACAGTATTCTTTTCATTTATAATAATGCTTTACTGGAAATACTGAATTGATATCTTTTGCTACCGGACATTGCTAAAACCAACGTCCCTTAGTTTTTAGTGAATCCAATTATATTATATATTATATGTTGAAAGTGAACATGCATCCATAGAGTAATGCACTTCTGATACGTCTTTTCCATGTGGTCAAAATGATTTCGATAATGAATTGAATTTCATTTGAGACCAACTTAAATCTACTTATTGAGCAACCCATGCATATAATCGTTAAAGCTACAATATTGCCTATAAGACATATCAAGCATAATATCTGTATGGGTTTTTACTATTGGGAGCATAGCAATACTATCCTCCTACTACTATTAGCATTACTTCACAAATGTCGTCTTGCAGGGGTCAATTGCTTACAGATTTTTGAATACACCTTCTCATAAAATTCCTAAACAAATAACTGGAATCTTTGAAATAAAACTAGACACCAAAAAGGGAAAAGAAGAATAAGTTTTCATTTCTTTTTAAAAGTTGATGTTTTTAGATAGGCCAACTAATTCAAATTTATATTGCTGTTTGAGGATTACGTCAGATGATAAAGGCTTGGTTTTTTTTTGGGTGGGGGGAGGGGTTGAGGGGAGTCCTAAGTTCAAGTTCATCAGCTTCTGCTTGGTCCTTGACCTTTGGGGATATGACATTGTTTTATACTTGATATCTTGAACTGCAAATACCACTGCACAACCTTCACTGAACTGAGGTATGCATCTCGAAGGCTTCACGTCGATGCCTGTATTGTTTTGTAACTGTGTTTCTGCTTTCTTTTTACTTGGCAACAATTCTACTCAATATATCAAATCAAGTTCGGGTTTTTTTTCCCCTGCATGAGACTCTTGCCTTAACAGTTCTATCACTGGTTTTCCTCCAACATTCAGATGTTTTGCTATGTCAATCTTGTGCATGCCAATGATATAGTATCCAAAGCTGAGTGATAACCCTTGATATGACAGCTAGCACCTTAGTTCTTCTGCACTCCCTTTTTTAAATGTAAACTGAAATCTCAGTAATACATGTCAGTGGTTTGCTCCGCAACAGTATTAAAGATAATGCTTGATAGTACCCCTTGATATACAATAAATCCTCCTTTCCTCTTGGTCTTTTATAGTATGGAGGCTAAAATCTTATTAGCATCATAGAATGGCTGATAAATTATCCAAATGGACAAAGTGTAGGAGTGAATATCTAATCTCATAGGTTTCCACAAATATTTTAGGCCAAAAAGGCTTATATTATGACAAGTAAGACATTTTGCTCAAAAGAAATTGATATCTTCCGAGATACATGCCAGCCTCCCTATTGACAAATACTACTTCAGTTATAAATTATATACTATTTTCTGTTATTGTCTAGGTTCATGACAAACGAATACATATGCGAACGTGACTTAAATACACGTATGTGCAGGGAAGAAAAACGTATATGCACAAGTGTCCTCCTGTCTGGTTTTGAAGAATTGCAATGTCTGACACATTGGATCCGTTTCAGTATATGACATGTGTGTAAGCTACATTCAGGAGATGATATCTCCGATTAGGAGTTGCAGTTAAGCTGATTCGATGGTAACAAGTTAAGTTCACAAATCAATTGTAGGAATGCATGAAAATACACTCTCAAAATAGTGCTATTATCAGAACCAATCTTTCTACTTTAAATCTTCTGATTATTGGTCTACAGGCATCCGTTCCTATTCGTAAAAACACCACCATTTTTAGATTATCATGTGACGCCCTAGCCAACTCCATCTCCGTTGCAGCCATACCAATTGCAGGTTGAATAGTTTTTTTTTGGGGTGTGTAATTACTTCTTTAGAATCTTTCTACAATGGTGATATTTAGCTAGGAAAAAAGATTACTTTAATGAGGTGGCTTTTCTCAAACCTTTACGTAGTAGAACTCAGTAAGCCCTACTTGAAATGGAAAGATGGCATATTGTGGACAGCATCAGTCACCTAGGATGTCCCCTCTAGTGACACGAGGCAGGGAGATGGTTCACATCAAATATAGAGAATGGGGGAATATAGTTACGGTAGTTAGCAAATAGCATCAATTTGAGAACATGATATGGAAAATTGAGTGAGATGGTGAGCATGTTTGTACAGAGATTGGTGGCTGTAATTGTTAGTACGAGCATGAAACTGATATTCAATCTGGGAGTAGGCCAATGTAAAATCTAATTTATTAGCATAATCCCATACTAATTAATGTTGTTTGATATGGTGTTGTTGAAATGGATGTGACATTGAAGATCTGTTTGCCCTATTAGTTAGATCTCAAAACCAGGGAAAATGGATAACATTACACAATCAAGATAACTTCCTAAACAGATCATCTCCTGCAAGTTGCAGAACGTGATAGTATATGTTTTTTTCCATTCCCCATATGCTGTAACCTTGTGGTGTGATTGATAACCTATGTCACTCTAAATTCCCCATTAAATTTCTAGTATGATATCTCATCTTTTGAAAATGTATTGTAGTGATTTATTTGTTTGTGTCACCGCATATGTCAAATACAGAGCACGCAGAAATGAGACTTTTCTTGTTTGTGCCTTTCTACAGCATCATCTTTTTCTGGAATAGTTTTACTGTTCCTTTGGGCTTAACTAGCAGGGTTTCTGCCTTACAGAATGTGACTTATGTGATATTGCATTCCTTATCTAAAGCATCTGTGGAATTGATTTTTTGTTTTTGTTTTTGTTTTGTTTTTTGTTTCAGTTTCTTACAATTCATCATGTGTCTTGTTTGGTTCCATTTATTTGGAGGTTTTTTCCCTTCAAAAATTCATCTGCAGATGAGAAACTTAGAAACTGGTTCCTTTAGACCTGGTGTACAAAGAATCCGTATTAACTAGAGACTGAGTGGATCATTTGTCACCGGGAAATTTTTTGTTGGCTATAAGTGGAGTCAATGAAGTTTTTCACCATCTTAAATTTTAGATCAAATTGTATAATTCATTCTGATCATGCATCTCTACTGCCACAGCCATCATGAGTTTACTGCATACTTCTTGGTTGTTTTAAATGCATAACTTGGCATGATTAACATCAAATTATCTTTATTGCAGTAGGCGAATCCAGCTCTCACTTTCCATCCTTCTTCTGGGTGTTGGCATTGCAACTGTGACAGATCTGCAACTCAATGTTCTTGGATCTGTCTTGTCTCTGCTTGCTGTTCTTACGACTTGCATTGCTCAAATTGTATCCTTCAATGACATATTTTACTGGAGTTCTGCATTCTTCGCAGTTTTTACTTCTAATATGTTTCTTTAACTGAGACTTTTGCACTTCTAATATGTTTCTTTAACTGAGACTTTTGCATGGAATACATTGCACAGTTCCACATTCTTCACATTAGGGCATATTTCAGATTAGTGGAATATATGCTCATCTTTGTTCAAAGTTATGTGTGTTTTCTACTTAAGAAGCATGAATCATATTGACAGGTTTAGATGCACTTCCGACTTTCTAAGAATGAGGTGGTTACCCACTCCTTTTTTTTAACTAACAGAATCCTAAACCTCAATTCATACCTTATAGCTGCCAATGTGGACAGGGTTTAGAGAACTCATTAGTTCCCATACTAATACACATTTATGACCATCGTATCTTGCTCAGAACTGCAGAATATATCCATATCACCTACCTGATTATTGGTCACCTATTTAAATGCAACGAGTGGAAGTCCTCTGAAACCTTGTTTTCAAGAGGAAAAGCAATGCAGTGCATTATCCAGCGACACTCATGGCAGCTGTCTTCTTCCAACTGTTTGGAGAAAAAACCTTTGCTAGTCTGCATCTATATATCATCGCTAACTTCTCTTGCTTTTCCTCTCATAGGAACCTTGTTCCATAGTTCCTCTCCTGGACTTAATATCAGCCATCTCTTGTGAAGCCTCCGAATATATCCATCTTAAATATATGGTCATTGGTTATTTACTTTTGTACTCTTAAAATCTCATAGAATCTTGTTGTAATTGGGCGGATACTGCAGTGGACAATAGTATGTGCACTTCTTGCCAGCTGTTGTTTGTTTAAGCTGTTATAGAAAAACATTTGCTAGTGTTAGATTTCTTCTTAAACTGGCTCTCTATTCCCACAATCAGGCAGAGAAGGGAGCAAGGATGGCCTTGTGCTGTGGTGGACATTTTGAATTGTCTTTATGCCTGGATTTTTCTCATTTTACCCTGTACGTTCTAATTTTTACCACTTTCCAGGAAGCATTCATGAATAAAAAATACTTTTTGTGGAAAGTTGCAATGCTTATTTATAGATATTTTTAGAGTAAGATAAATCTACAATGGAATTAGCACATGCAACTTTTCTATCTCATAGTTATGATTCAGATAGCTAAGATGTCTCCTTTTGTATCTCCATGTTTAAGACCTTAATCAGTATCTCTCAGATGACCAATACCATACAGAAGAAGTTTAAGGTTTCTTCGACTCAACTCCTGTATCAGTCTAGCCCCTATCAGGCATTGACTCTCTTCATTGTTGGTCCGTTTCTTGATGGACTACTTACAAATCAAAATGTTTTTGCTTTCAATTACACCCCTCAAGTTCTGGTAATAAACAAAACCATGGGAAGAATTTACTATTTTATTTTGCGGCTCGATAGTTTCTTATCGTTATTTTCAATTCATTGCAGGTGTTCATTGTGCTATCCTGTCTAATATCAGTCTCTGTCAACTTCAGTACATTTCTTGTAATCGGAAAGACATCACCTGTGACCTACCAAGTCTTAGGTCATTTGAAAACTTGCCTGGTCCTGGCTTTTGGCTATGTTCTACTTCACGATCCATTTAGCTGGAGAAATATATTTGGCATTCTTGTTGCTGTAGTCGGAATGATTTTATATTCATACTTCTGCACAACTGAGAGCCAGCAGAAAGCTAGTGAAGCATCGGCTCAGCTGCCACAGGTACCGCCGACAAATATTTTATGGACTCCGTATCACTTTTCATATTCTAGTACTCTCAAGCTCCCAATTCAAAAAGGATTTGACATTCTTATAACCCTTTTAGTATATTAGAGCTTTTAATTGAAGAAGATTTTGACATTCTTATAGATACCTTCCTGCTACATTTAATTGCTATTGTTAGATTCTCCTTTGGCATAATTTTGAATCTTGCCAATATGCCTGCAGAAGTAGTTAATATCAACCATCGGCATGCATGATATTTAAGCTTTCAAAACTTGTAAAAAAATATGGTGATCATAGTATGGTTACTTAAATATAATTGATTTCTCATTTTAGGACTAAACTATTCTGTTATGGCCTTAGTGATTTAGAGCAATGTGTTTGAATAGTCTTCAGATAGATCAAAGATCCTTCAGGTTGTACATGCATTCTGAGGCCAGAGCCCGAATATGTAGATATGTACGTTATAAGTTGTTTCATTTTCCTATTTTCCTTTGGCATTCTTTATCTCTGATGCGATAGTTAATTATATCGCATCAGATGTAGATGCGTCATTAAAGTGCACGGTAAATGTGATTTTTTAAAGTGAGTTATCAGAGGGTAATATGCATAATGGATGAAATAGCTATGTACAGATTATACATGTCTATTGTTGATGGTCGGGATCAAACAGTAAATCGGATCCGGGATGAGATCGGTTTTGATCCGGAACTGGATCGGTTCCTCCTGGGACCTCGCTAGGACGAGGTAGAGGAGATTGATGAAGGGGCCGCTTTCTTCTCTGACTTTATGTCTGGTTCTTGAATGAGGGGCTGAAAAGTCCACGCTGCACAGACAAAAAGAACCCGTGAGAGAGCGGGGACCGGTTCCCCGTGGTTCCTCCGACAGTCAAGTTAGTGAAACCTTAGTGGGGAAGGGGAAAGTCAGGAACCAATATGGTTCTTGAGGTGGCAATGTGCCGTTACAGAGGATCTGTGTTCCTTTATGTAGATGAAGAACTGTGTGTTCTTTTCCTTTCTTAGAGAGAGAGCGGGGAAGTGAGCCAACCTTAGATCGAGCTTGGCCTTAGAGAGAGACCTCTATTGAGCTGGCCTCTTTTTTGAGGTTAGGAGTCCACCTGTACATATCTTTGTCATAGGAATAAATGGGTCACTTCTAGCTAAGCATAAGGAGGCGGTTGTGAAGTGCGGGCTAAGAGCCGAGTCATCCATCGCTTTACAGGTATCGGCTGACGACCGGAGGGGAAGTCACTTTGGCACGGGAGAGGTCTCCACATTTTTCGAAAAGTGTTGAGAGCGTGGCAGAAGGCACGCTGGCTGGCTGAGTCATCCCTCGCTTTACAGGTGACGGCTGGCGATTGGAGGGGAAGTCACTTTGGCACATGAGAGGGCGTCTCCGTATTTTTCGAAAAGTGATTGAGGGCGTGACAGGAGGCACGTGGGCAGCTGACAAGTCATGAAGATCATCAGATTAGAATCTGGATAAGACTTGTCTGAGGTGGACTGTGATGCTAACATATACTATGGGGGAGAGGCTTGAGGCGGAGGTCGAGTCCTCAACTTAGTCGACAACAGGAAATGTCCATCAAGTCGTCTTCGTGAGTTGCCAAGTGGTCGAGTGTCCTTGGTGGGTGGTCTTCGACAATATGGTCGGCTGACCCCGCCTTTCGTGTCGGGCTGAAGGAATGCTGACTTGATGAGTCGGCGGGGTCAAGACCTCTGTTGGGCTTGGGCCACTAAGTTGATTGAGACCGGTTTGCCAGGGCTATAGTTGTATCATTTTGCTAATACCCGTACATTGGGTGAGTAAACACCATAACATCTATGTCCTGCATTTTCAAGATTGATTTTGCTTTGTTATATCGCCTTTGCATATCTCTCAAGTCTCCTACGTATTAGGTGGGAGCACATTAATGAAACCCAAAGTACACTAAGCAAAGACAAATACCTTGTTACATGGTGATGATTTTACCTCATCTACGCAAGAAGCAACCCGCAGACCCGAGTACAGTCTATAGTCAAGAAATGGATGCAAGTTTTAATTTGGAAGTGGTCCGTGTCTATTCATAAGAGAGGGTGAAGCGAAACTGTTACGTCTAACCAGTGATCTTTTATGTGTTTTTGGAAATCCACTTATACATGCTTGTAGTAATAGCTTTATTTTAGGTATTCTGTCATTTCTATCCCGAGGATGAAGTTATAACATTATGACTGATGCCTTTTCATTCCCTTGCACATAGGCCTGCTCATTTTTAGTTGGATGCTTGAATCATGTCAACCATTTCAATGACGCCTTTTTTCAAAAGATTTTCTAAGTGTATTTTAATAAAGCCATCTGGGAAAGTAATGCTTCTGAATGAGGAACTGATCGTGTTTTCTCTCCCAGGTGAAAGAAACCGAATCTGATCCGCTACTTAATATGGAAAAGGAAACAACTACAGCTGCCAATAGTGTTGCCCCACAGGCCTTGGCTTGGAGCTCCAACAAAGATCTGAGTGTATGAAATCTTACCGTTTCTTCTGAAATCAAATATCAAGTTCTTCAGCAGGTTCACTCTATCAGCTCAAAAGGAACTTTTTGAAGACAGCCCATGCATTCTCTCAACTACCATTCTCTTGCGAACCCCAATTCAAAGTATCAGAAAGTTAAATACGTATTTTTCTTCCCATTTTAAGCTGGTGATTTGATAATGTGATTAGCAACTGTATTCATATAACACTAGAGAATTAGCCCTCAAAATTCTATCAGAAAGCAAAGGTTTTGACCTCTTATTTTGTTTTATTCTTCTAGAATAGTATTATAATCTGCATACTCTATTCTTGATAAGACCTGTATATATACTGTAATTGCATAGTCAGCGTTATTTATTTTGTAGGGACTATGTATCCATTTATACATTATTACACTTCTCACCATTAGGCCCCATAACATTTCTCCCTCCCTCTCGCTCTCATACTCTACTATAAAAAAACTTCCTGCGATTGCAGGACCCTTAAATGTCATCCAAGAAGTCTTTCCTCCAGATCATCACTCTCCTCTACAGCCGTTCCCGTGAGCTCCTCAGCCCTCTCTGCCTGAACCACCCAGTTAGTGTGGCAAACTATACACAACATGAGACCAGCACAAGTGACCTGGGCTGCAACAAGCCCAAGCCAAAGCCCAAAAAAGCCGAACCCCATCTGAAAGCCTGCCAGCACTGCAACCGGTAGCCCAATAATATAAAATGCACCAAAGTTAATATTCGCTCCCACAGTCGGCCTAGCACTCCCTCTCAAAACCCCACAGCCTGCTGTTTGTGTGCAATTTCCAAGCTCGCAAAATCCGATGAGTGGCAAAACTGCGGATGTCAGTGCCAAAGTTTTTGGATCGCTTGTGAACATTTTCCCCCAAATATTTTTAACAGAAAGAGTGAAGGCATAGGCCATGAGCCCACAGGCAATAGCAACTGCAAGGCCGACAATGGTTGCTCTCCGGGCCTGGGCCGGTCGATTGGCTCCAAGCTCATGACCGACACGGGTAGATAAGCCCATACTTAGTGAATATGGAATCACATACAGTAGGCCTGTAGTCTGAATCAAAATGCCTGTAGCCGCAACGGTTGACTCTGGATCTGCTAAAAGCCCACATAAGAGTAAAATTACCTCATACCACCACCATTCGAGACAAACTGAAATAGCACTGGGGACCGCGAAAGCGATGAGTGGGCCCCACCCATATAGACAAGCTAATGAGGCTCCGGCCCATGGCTTTAAAGCTATATTAGAGAAAATAAGATAAACCAACAGGCCCAAATCAATGCTGATGGTGTTCCAAGATGAAGCTAGAGCTACTCCTTTCACCCCAAGGCCCATGTAAGTTACCAGCACGTAGTTAATGGGTATGTGAAGCAAAATTGCAATTGTGGCCGATAGAGTGAGAGGTTTTGTGAGGCCTTGAGTTCTTAAAAATATCCTCACTGGATGTAAGCAGGCTTGGCCCATTAGATCAGGTAAGGAGAAGACTACGTACTCTTGAGCCACTGTTAAGATTTCTGCTTCTTGGCCCAAATGGGTAAGTATGGGCCTCATTTTGATCCACAAAAGCGAAATGGGTATTGTCACTAACAACAGGAGCAAGAGTGTTTTTTGAAAGGTGAGGCTAAGGATGCTCAATTTCTTTGCTCCGAAGGCTTGGCCACAAATGGGCTCCATGCCCATGGATAGGCCTCTAAGCACGGAGTAGCCGGTGATGTTGGCGAAGGCGATGGCGAGGGACCCACCGGCCAGTTGGACGTGGCCCAAATGGCCCAAGAAGAACATGGAGATCAAGGACCGGGAGTATAGCAGGAAGCTTGAGATTATTATGGGCCAAACAATGCGGCCCAGAAGTAGTAGCTCCATGCCAATCTGCAATGAAAGAATAACACGTGATGTTAAGGTACATGAACTTTTAACGTTTAGTCGCACTTACGGGTGATATGTACTCTTCTATACTTAAAAAAGTATGATTCAAATATTACTGTTTATACTATAGTAAATTACTATACTACGAATGGTAAAATTTTGGGTCCTCCTTTAAGTATAGTGGAGTAAATTTACTGTTTATGCTACAGTACTTTATGTTATTATGAATGATATCCTTCTAAGTATAGAGCAGTGTATATGTTTTCTAATTTTAAACATATAATAATCAAATCAAATGTGTTAAGCCTTAGAGGGAGGGGGTCTAAAACGCAATGCTTAAAAAAAACAGAGGGTCATGCTTTGCACGGGACGCACACTACTACGTTTCTAAGAAGCAATAACAAAGGTAAAGGAAACACATAGGAAACAAACCATGTTCGAAAGCTTCCCTCGTTATTTCCTCTTCCAATGCTGCGCTGTTGAGCAGAAAGTATCTCAAAAAAAAACAATGTGGGCTTAGCAGATGGGCCAGTATAATCCCCTTTCTAACAACCTCTTTGAAAGCATTTGGTGAAGTGCTAACTTATAATGAGTTTTGAAGTTTCTCGTCATCAAAGAACACGCAGTATGAGGGAATTAGCGGCCAATGTTCCACCTTGGGCTTCCAACTTTCAAATCTTAAATCCGCATTGAGGTTTTACCTTTTTCAATTACAAATATCTGTCATTTGAGAAGGCATATCTTATCCTGTACTCATCCATACAAAAACATTGAAATTCCCAAGGTACTCCTTTATTTTTCCTTGTATATATATATGGATAGAAAACATATCGTCCATGCATGTGGATTATTCTTATAGAATTCGTATTTGCCATATGCATGACAAATGAGCATAAATTAGAAAGGATTCAAACTTCTCTATGCTATTGAGAACTCACCCCTTTCGATTACGGACAACTGTAACCTAAGAACGCAAATTATATTAGAAATCCCGCATGCAAGCAAGTTGTTCTGCTCCGTACAAATACATGAAAATTTCTAAATTGCGCCTCTATTTAATTTGCTTTGTGTGGATAGAAACATCACGCGTGCGTGTAGAACGTTCTTGTCAATTCATATTGATATAAATGAGTATAATTTATCTTGATTAAAAATATGTGACAAATGTGTTTTTCGAAAAAAAAATATGATAGTTATATGAGAATGATCTGTAATCATCCAAAATATTAAAGAACTATTATGATTAAAAATGATATTTCAAAAATTATGACCACTTATATTAGTGACATTGCGGCCGGTTAGCGCTTGACCTATTAAATTAATCCACCAAGCCATCGTTTTCTAGTCTACCTTTTTTTTAAAAATCAACTAATGAATGATGCGATTGTTAAAGCAAATGAGACAGGCTAAGGCGTTGTTTAATCTTGGCCAACATTTGTGTGTAGATCTTGGCCTTTTGGCGGCCAATTCAAATGTTTATCATAAGCTACCTATAAAGCAGACTTAGGTCTAGATTGTTGCATGCATGAAAAGCACTTAAAACTCTCTTTATCTTGATTCAAATCGAATAGTGGAGAGCAACCGAATCCAATCCCTCTCTCTTCTTTGGTGGCTTCTCTATCTTGATTGCGTCTAACTCACCATCAAACTTATCTTAGAAACTTTTCTTTCTTTCTAATTATATAATAATAATAATAATAATTATTATTATTATTATTATTATTAAGCTTTCTTATACAAATTAGAACCGTATACGGTTTCACTACAAACAAAACTGTTCCCAATACTACAAAATTGAGGAAAATGTTGTCGTTGGAACTAAATCCTAAACGAGGAGGATGAAAACAAGAACATTAAATTTTAGAAAAAGTCTACATATTCATTTATGAGAATGGCCATTTGAGATCAGTGTATGTGTAGGATTTTTGTACTAATGCTATGTATGTAGGTTTAAGTATTATTAGTGTAAAGGTTAGAGACCAAAATTACAGCAAGCCCACCAAAATTTGGCTCCTACTGTCAAAATCTTGACCCTTATTTGGACTCCTGTCACTCAATCGTATTTGTCACCCATTTTTAAACTTTCCTTCTAACTATTTACCACCTTTGTTTTCTTTTATAAGTAAACTTCATTAATATTACCATCTTTAATCACAAGGATCACATATATAATATCCCAGATCAACACAAACTTAGAAACAAAGAAAGGAGAAAAGATTACAATCTCAATTTCCTTTTTTTTTCTTTCCCCATTCTCTAGGGAAATAGATTATATATCTTTCTTTTTTCCTCAATGCATGAACAAAAAACGAAGAGAAACAAATAAAAAGTGGGTAAAAGCCATTAAATCATTATTACCTCATTAATCACGCAACCATTACCCTTAACAGTCTCCTCTCCTTCATTATTCCCCTCAGAGAGAGCTGGTTGGTTAGAGATCTTGGTAGTGCACATGGTGAGAGCTTAGCTAGCATAAGATTGGATTAAAAAAATAATAAGCGAATGAGAGCAAATAACAAATAGTACTCTTAAACAAATGACATTGATAGTTAAAAATTATTAAAAAATAAATTGAAATTAAGTGAGAGTTTGGAGAACAAACCTTGGTGCTCTTGAAGCAGTCCTTTCTCTTGCTACCTCTGAGGTATTAGGGGGGACGAGAGCTTTGGAAACGAGAGAGAGAGAGAGAGAGAGAGAGAGAGAGAGAGAGAGAGAAGGGAACAAAAAACTACAAAGAGATGCCACCCGGCCAAAAGTGTTTTTTCGGTAATTAATAGAATAATAGGTTATTAGTCTCCAAAAGAAGACAAATGTGTTATTATATATAAAACGAGGGGCCAATACATTCTAGTATTGGCTATCACACTTTCTTTTTATATTATTATTATTATTACTACTACTACTATTTGATAAGAGATGGTAGTACTATGAGGGTAAATACTATACTCAGAATTCGACTCCGAGTTTTGCATCACTGGTCTATCTCTTAGTAGCTTCTAATGCTAAAGTTGATTAAAACAGATGTTATCATCTCTTTTTCCTTCCTTCTAATTCTGTGAGATGCAACATATTAAGGAATGAGTTTGCCAAAGGAAAAAAGGTTGGTCTTGTTTAATTTGGTTTAAAACATCTAAAGATGTGATTAACTAATCTTCCAAGCATGAAGTATACTTGTATTTTAGTTCGTTTTGGCTAGTAAGCGACCACTTAGGACTTATTCACAAATTGTATAAGAGATATGTAAGTAGGTAATATGTAGCATCCTAGTTGCCTTTATCAAAGTTCTAGAAAAAAAAACACTTTTCTTTTTGTTTTGTACTTATCTAATAAATTTATTAATTAAGCGGTCAAGAAGTTTCTCAAAACAGTGTGTATGAGCTTTTGGTATTATCTTTTTATGAATTCGGGTGTATAATAGAAACGTGTGATGGCGTAGGCTTTTCTCTTTTGGGGAAATAAATATTTCAGAAAGTGAGCAAATTGATATGATGATTAATTTTCATGACATTTCTCCTCCTAATTAGTTGGTCTTAAATTAATCATCATATCAATTTGCTCACTTTCTGAAATATTTATTGGAAAAGTAAAACTCTATCTTTGGGTGGTAGATTGACCCTCCTTAACTCTGTTCTTTCTACCATTCCTCTTTACTACTCTTCTTTCTTCAAGTTACCAAGGTGGCTCATCAAAGCAGTAGACAAGATAAGGAGAAACTTCTTATGGAATGGCAGTCACCAATCTTCGTCTGTTAGGAATTTGGTCTCATGGGGTTCAGTTTGCAGACAGAAAAAGGAGGGTGGATTGGGCGTTATCCACCTTGAATCCTTCAACATTGCTCTCCTATCTAAATGGATCTGGAAAATCTTCGACAGAGAGACTCTAGTAAGCAAGGTGGTCTTCTCCCTCTATTCCAAGAATGGTGCTAACCCTGTTACCCTCTCTCCTTCCCCTCAAGCTTCCAAATTCATCAAAAACCTGCATTCCATCCATCAAGCTTTCTTTAGTTTTGTAAGATGGAACATTGGTGATGGTCGAGCATGCAGATTTTGGACTGATAAGTGGACCGGAGCAAATTCTCTTATTAGCTTATTTCCTCAAGCATTTTATCGTGCTTTTTCCCCTGACTGTGTCATCCGCTCTCAAGGCTTTATGCTCAATAACGAGTGGAAATGGCATGCTACCCTCAGGAGAGGCATCACGATAGAAGAAAGACAGAGAACTTTTTATCTTCATTCTCTCTTGGATAACTTTTCTGTCTTTGATAGCCTGGCTCCTGATAGATTGTGGTGGCCTCTACATTCTTCTGGGATATTCACTGTAAAATCTTTTTACACGGATCTGACCTCTGGGGGTATCAAATCTGCTTTATACAACTTCATCTGGAAATCCCCCACCCCTCTTAAAACTAAGGTCTTCTTTTGGATTGCTAGTAAACAGAGGCTTAACACCAGGGCAAACTTGGTTTCTAAAGGATGGATTGGTGATCCCCGATGTCCTTTCTGTTCTTCTTGTCTGGAGGATATGGACCATCTCTTCATTAAATGCCCTTTTGCGTCATCAATTTGGGCTGCCCTGCTTCCTAGCAGTAACCCAGTCCCTCGGTTCCATCACTTTGATGAGCTGATCCTCCTTAATGATTATCAAGGAATCTCAACTGATGTTAGGAAAGTGTGGAAAGTGCTTCTTCCTTGCTGCTGCTGGTGGATATGGATCTGTCGTAATCAACTTGTTTTTAGGGATATTATGCCTAACCCTGATAAGACTGCAGCTAATATAGCAAGATATACCCTTCTTTGGACAGGTGCGGAGGAATATCGGATGGCCAAAAGAATCCACAAAGCAGCCATCAAACTCAAGCTAGATGAAATTGCTAAAAAGAGAGGTGAAGATGATGTTGGAGACAACTTCCAGTAAGTGAAGGAAGTAGCTGGATTGATACCACCTCTGGATCTCAAGATCAATGTTGTTGTTAAGACTCTTATCTAAGTTTTTTTCTAGCCTCTGTTTTTTTGATGTTCTGATAACTATGTTTTTGTCGGGTAGTTAGAATAGTTGGTTTTGATGTTCTGGTAAAACTCTGGTAGGCTTTCGGATGGTGAAGCCTATCTTTTGGTCTTTTGTTTTTTTTGGATGGGTATACTCTCGTATATCCACTTTTTTTTTCCTTTTGTAAACTTTGTTCAGTGCTTTTATAATATATGAGCAGGGCTTAGCCCCTGTTTTTCAGCTCAAAAAAAAAAAAACAACCGATTGGTTAAAAAAGTAACGCTTTTCCAATGAAATTCACTTTCATTGCGATTATATATCAATAATCATTACAAAAATTAATTCTCAAAAGTCTATGAAGCTCATCACTACGTATGAATTTCTGAGTCCATTTTTTATTTTACACAATGAGATGAATGATGTATAGTATAATGTATTTAATATATGTAATGCTTTCTTTTTCTAGAATTAGATGATAGATGCATATTTCAGTTTAAATTAATACAAATTGGATTAGTGGTCAAGGAATTTATAAATATTATCATAATTGAGTTCCATGAAGTTAGATGCATGATTTAGATGTCTAGCTAGTTTTGGTTCGGAACAAGGACTAGCGCAAAGGAGACTAGCATTAAATGCATCAGCTATGTGACCTCCCGACATTCTTTTATTGAAAAAAAAAACAACATTTGTTGTGAATGAGTTTTAAATCTAAATTATTTATATTTCATAAACATGATATAAAGTCATTGAATAACTTCACACAGAGTGTACGTTAATTAATTGGCTAAGTGCATGGTCACTGAATCTTCAAATTAATCAATGTATTGAGCATATAAATGTTTAATGAAATTAGATGTGTTAAATAATAGATATTATTTATTTATTTTTGCTTTTGAGAAAATACACACTTAGAAAAGGTGATTTAATTGCGATGTTCTTTGTATTAATTTCATGAGAATCTATTACTATGTTGGTTCGTATACTTTGTCATTTTGATCTAAGATAAATTGTACAACTCGACAAACTTGTTTTTCACTAAACTCATTGGCGAAGAGGATTTATTAATTTCGTGAAAAATCTATTTTTATGTTGTTTTGTGTATATTGTCGTTTCGATCGATCCTAGATACCACATACAACTTGACAACCTGTTTTCCAATAAACACATTGACAAAAAGGATGAATTACTTTCCTGAAAATCTACTTTTATGTTGGTTTATGTATTTTGTCCTCCTATCTAAGATAAAGTATACACTGCGACAACTTGTTTTCCAATAAGCACATTAATGAGGAGGCAAACGGACTTTAAAAGTGATATTTTGTCGATATAAAAACACACACATATATATAGTAATTTGAAAACACGAGGTAATAGTTTTTTTTTACATTTAACAATTAAACACTAGAAAAGAAACCAATCAATATCTATATATATGTCTTATGGTAATATTTTGATTTATATTGGCTTTTTACAGTCTTATCTATTTAGGATTTGATCCTGTCCATCACCAAAAAGTAATACAATTTATGTTGAAGTGTGCATCACCAAAAATCTCCTTTCTAATTACATTGCTACTAAAAAGTAACGCATATGAGTTTTTCTTATTTAACTTTAATAAAATTTGATGCATCACTTAGATGTTTTTTTTAATGTTTTTCCCTTTTCTTGTTGTTTTGACTAGACTTACTCATCCAGGAATGAAATTATTATACACTTTTGAGAGAGCGAGGATTTTTATTTTATTTATTTATTTATTTATTACTTATTTTGTGTGCGTGTGGCACCGGGGGGAAAAAGGAGTCCTACGAATGAAGAAGATATTCCGATTATATTCTGCTCACTTCTCCGTACAATTGATTCTTGTGTCCTCATATTAAATAATCTTATCACTTCCTAAATTCCTGTTGTCGGGGGCTACCAATAGATAACTTGGAATTTTACCGTTGTTTTTGATTAATTAAGTGGCTATAAGATCACTTTAATTATATTTAAAAAAAACTATGAATCTATAGATTGGCTCTTTCTCAGTTTTGGGATTTTCCTACACTTGGAACTTCACGGACAACATAGATCCAGCTCTTGATCATGTGATTAATCTAGTGCGTATTTATATTCATATTCCACCTCAAGTGGAGTCAGCTTTGATTATGTCTTTATGAGCTTCCGATTTTTTTTTTTTTTTTTTTTTTTTTTTTTTTTTTTTTTTTTTTTTGCTATTGGGTCTTATATTGACAATATTTGAAACGACCCGAAAAATTATAAGGCCCACTGAATAATTGACACTGGCACTGGGCCTTCTCGATTTTTGTTTGTGGCAATGCACAAAAAGTTTCTAAATTGGCAGTAAGCACTAAATACTAAATAATATTACCGGAATTCACGGCAGTTTTCTTTTAGGGCATGTTCGGTTGTTTTCCGGAAAAAAAAAAAAAAAGAAATCAGAATTGTACCACGAAAACAAATTCAAGGCATTTCATAGTGTTTTCTTAGATTCAAAAAAAAAAGAAATCAGAATTGTACCACGAAAACAAATTCAAGGCATTTCATAGTGTTTTCTTAGATTTGAAGTATTCTGTTCGTTTCAACATGGAAATCAAGGGATTGAAATCAAAAGTCACATTTACTGTGTTCGTTTCAACTCTTTGCAATAAAGAAATGAATTGTCCTTTATCACATTTCTTGGTTTTCCCTGCTCGTTTCAACCCTAACATTTCCCAGTTTTCTCTCCCCCCGCCTTGAAAAACACTCAGCGATTTTTTTAATGGCTGTTTAACACATTTCCGAGTTGTTTTCAGGCCAAATGTAGCTGAAAACACAAATTCCCAAAGTCCTACGTGGCACACGTTTTCAAGGCCCCATTTCTCTAAATCAGATTGTGAAACGAACAGGTGAAATGGAAATCACTCGAAACCTTGTTCCTATGTGGCAGCAATATTTGTTTTCATTTCCCAGTTTTCCACGTTTTTTTGGGGCAAACGAACAGGCCCTTAATAGAGTAATCCATGATAGTTGGGTGAATTCATCTAAAAAATTATGCTAATTTTATTAAAAAAATATAGAAGGTCATGATATTTAATTCATGAACAATTTTCTGAAAGTTCTAGGTGTCTTATGTAGGTTTGAAAATTTATGATTTTATAAAATATTTAATTCGAAAGAAAACGGTCTTTCAGGTGACTTTCTTCTTAGGGGCTGTTTGGTTTGTTTCCTAGATATATGAAAATGTAATTCTATGTAAAGAAACACAAGTTTTGAGTTTTCCAAACTTTTCTAAGAAATAGATTGTTTTGGTTTGGTTCACACATAAAAAAAGGTGGGAAACCAATGTATTTACTTTTCTTGTGTTTGGTTTGCATGAAAAAAAGGAAAACCTTTTATTGATTTGACATTTTCCACTTTTCTTGTGTTTGGTTAATTTGGAAAAGTGTTTATGATCACCATGGTAAGATTACCCCCCACTATAGACAAAATTATTTGTGCTCGTTATTGGACGTAATCTTAATCATATAAAAGCCTGTTTGGTTTGTTTCCTTCATTTTCCAAAACCCATTTTCCTTCACTTTTTTTGTGTTTCCTTTACTCTCATGAAAAGCGTTTCTTATGTTTGTTTCGCCAAAAAATATGGGTTGAAAGTACTTTCCACCACTTGTCTTAGTTTGGTTCAACTTAAAAAAAGAAGAAAACAAATGATGTGTGAATAGATTCCCTCACTTTCTAGTGTTTGGTTCAAATAAAAAAAGAAAGAAAGAATGACTATGGTCATCATAGTGTGCTTACCACCCTTATAGCATAAATTTATTTCCAACATAAATTGAGAGGTGAACATATATCAACCGTTACATAAAAATATTTAAAATTTTGAGGGACTAATTTACAAAATTTAAAAAAGTTTTGAGGTAGTGATTTGTAACATATTCAAAGATTTGAGGGGCTAATTCCAAAATCATATAATCATCTCATATAACGAAGAACCAAAATGGTCAATGAACAAGACATAATTGAATGTCATAACAACCAAATGATTACAGGTACATCGATCACCAGCATGTAATATCCAACATAAATTAAAACTAACATGGTACAAATTAGAACTAACGAGGCATAAATTAGAACTAACATGGTCCAAATTAGAACTAACGAGGCATAAATTAGAACTAACATGGTACAAATTAGAACTAACGAGACATAAATTAGAACTAACGAGACATAAATTAGAACTAACATGGTACAAATTAGAACTATCAATGCATAAATTAGAACTAACATGGTACAAATTGTTAGTTACAAATTAAAACTAACGAGACATAAATTAGAACTAACATGATAGTAATTAGAACTAACGAGGCATAAATTAGAACTAACATGGTACAAATTAGAACTAACACGTTATAAATTAGAACTAACAAGGCACAAATTAACGAGACATAAATTAGAACTAATGAGGCATCAAACCTGATAATTTATGCATGTTGATGAACTTTATGTGCAAAAATCAATTGAAAATATGTCTTGACATCATGTTAAATAAATCAGCCACATGTATATGCAAATTATGGTTGTGGACTCAGAACTTGTTCAATATCATTATTGTTGCCATCCAGTGTAATATCAACAGATATTGTAGATTGCTAATCTCAGAAAAATTGATAATCATCATAGCCTCAATTGAACACCCACAAACAATATCAAAATCAACAAATCCACCCGAACACCCACAAACAGTATCAAAATCAACAAACATACCTAGCTGAGCACAAAAACTAGTCATATGTGTTTCCGTCGAAAATTGCTGTTTTCATTGCTATCGAATCTATTACAACTTTAGTCATTACAATAAACTCGAATAAAATAAAAAGTTGATCTTTTTATTAGATCTCCTTGCACAATGAAAATAAAACAAGTTTACAACTTTATCAAAACAAACGCAGGGAGATCATTTATCGATCTTCTGCTTGCGTGGGATCTTTGCCTGTGCCGGGGTTTATCCATGGACCGCCTTTGATCTGGATCCGGTTGATAAAAAATTTGGTAGAGCTTCTTCTTCACCGAGGAAGTATTTGATTTGAAGCGCTGAGATCGACCAAGCGAAATCAGGGCTCTTCTCGAGATTAAGACCAAGCCTAATCTCAAGGGACGGACAGGAACGGGCGTCGGATCTCTCGAACTCTTCTTCTTTATGCCGAAGAACTTGCCAAGATCTGTCAACCCTCGCTGAAATTCGTGCTCCTTTGACTCCACAATCCGGCAGCACCTCCTCGTCTTGATAATCAATCGTCCCCGTTAAAAGGAGGCACTATGCTTGTATTTATAGGGCTTCGGAAGCGGTTATTTGGATGAGAACAAGTGATTTGGCTCTATCTTCAGTTAACAATAGCCTAACCACGTTTGGGGATGATATCAAGTCAGTTAGAAACCCCTGGAACAGATAAATCCTGCAAAAACAGCATCAAAACCGTCAAAACACGTTTCGGGTTCCGTACTGCGCTTGCGCGGATCGGATCAGTCCGACCTGCGCTTGCGCGGGTCGGATTGATCCGTCCCGCGCTTGCGCGGGTCGGTTTATTCCGTCCTGCGCTCGTGCAGTTTTGTCGACTCATTCTTTTATGTTCCCTTTCTTCCGAGATTTTCTCTTTTCGCGTGTTTGGCCGATTTGTTGATTTGTATGCTTTGCCGCAAGACCGATCGTCGAACGCACTTTAGTTAATATACGCGTGTTGATCGATGCGTGCGGACTAATTGGCGTGCGCGCGTTGACCGACGCGCACGAGCTGGTTGACGTGTACGAGATGATTTGAAGTACGCGCGTTGACCGACACGCACGAGCTGATTTGACGTGTACGAGATGATTTGAAGTACGCGCGTTGACCGGCACGCACGAGCTGATTTGACGTACGCGCGTTGACCAGCGCGCACGAGCTGCTTAGGTGAGTCTTCTTGTCTTGCCAATTCATTGCTTCGAGTTTCGTGCGGGCTCTTATAGGCAATTTTAGATGCCTACAGATACCCCCTCCAAAGTGTTTCAGCCTCATTCTTTTATAGAGGAGTCTGAAACGCTTCGGATATGATGGATCCCCACTTTCAGTCAGTGTTAAGGGACCTACAGATGATTTCGATTCTTGACTTCTCCATATTTTAGCATATTCTGTATTTTATCGAATAGCTAAAATTTTTCCCGATGCTGCGTTTATCGTCTGACAGTTATTGAAGCCTTGAACTGGAACTTGTGAGTAGATTTTTGTTGATGTGTCATTGAGTTGACTTTTGGATCAATCGCAACGCGTTGACCGGCGTTGACCTAGGGCTACGCGTCGATCCGTGTTGACCTTAGGGTTTCGTGTCGATCGGTGTTGACTCTCATCGCAACGCGTTGATCGGCGCTGACCTAGGGCTACGCATTGACCGGCGTTGACCTTACGGTTTCCCATTAACCTGAGGAGAACCAGTTTATACTCGTGTACTTCTGGGAGTTTCAGAAATCAGTTTATCCTCGTGTACCCGTCGGAGGTTGCCAGGTTATCCTTAAGAATTATTATATGTAATGCTCTCCAGGAACTTCCTGTCATGATGGGAAACAATTTAGACTCATGGTCGCCAATTGGAGTTTTGCGGAACGCTTCAAAGTTATCTGGAAATATAAGATTGGCTCTCGAATATTCCGATAATAGGCGAAAACACCGTAAAACGATCGGAAATATGAAATTGGACTCCGAATATTCCAAAAGCAGGCTAAAATGTCGCGAATTCACCCAAAAATATGAAATTGGGTCCCGAATAGTCTGAAAATAGGCGAAATACCGCGAAATCACCCAAAATATAAAATTGGGTCTTGAATAGTCTGAAAATAGGCGAAAATATCACGAAATTCTCCGGAAGATGGAATTGAACTCCGAACATTCCAAATATGAGTGAAAATGCCGCAAAATTATCCGGGAGATGAAATTGGACCGAAAACTCCGAAAATGGACGAAATCAGGCGAGAAAACAACGAAATCGGCCAAAATGGGTCTGACCCACGTTCACGCGGGTCAGATGGATCCGACCCGCGTGAGCGCGGGTCAGATTATTCCGACCCGCGCTCACGCGGGTCGGACACGAATCCGACGCGCAGAACGCGGGTCGGAAGGGGGTTTAAAGGGGAATAAAAATGCCCAACTCCTTCTTCTTCCTCTAACTTCGGTCCCTGCTCCTCTTCCTCAAAGAAAAAAAAATTCGGCTTCTTCTTTCTCCTTGAGTTCTAAACCTCCAAGAACTTCTCCACACCAAGAACTCCAGCTCAATCAAAATTCCCCTCTTTAAGTTCCCTATTTCCTCTTTCTTCTTTGAACTCTCCACAACCAACCGAGCTTGTGAGGGTTTCGGCGATTTTTTGATTTGGACCTGAGCATCAACAGGCTTCTTCTCCTCTTCAAGCTTCAGAACTTGGGTAAGTCTTTTTTTTTTATGGCTTCAATTCCCTTGCTTTGATTTTAGTTAGTTCCTCATGCTTTGGTTCAATGATTGAAAACCCTAGTTCTTTAAATTTGGGAGAAATCCGAAATTTGCATTGGGTTTGAGTGTTGGCCGAATTTTTTTGATTGATTGTGTTCATGGCTTGATAATTTCAACCCTAGCTCTTTAATCTTGGAAGAAAACCGAAATTTTGGGTATGGAGTTTGAGGGGTTGGCCGAAATTTTACTGTTGTTGAACCTGTTCATGGCCGAATCCTGTTGAACTTGGTTGAGTTCGTGGTTTGATCACTGCAGTCCCCAACTCTTTAATCTTTGGATTTGGGGTTTGAGAAGTTGGCTGAATTCTCCAGGTTGACACTTGCAGGAATCTATGCATAGCCGAATTCTTCTCTTTCCCCCGGTCCATAACGTCTCTGCTGATAGTGAAGACATCACAACCACATGAAAACCCATAACAACCCTTAAGCTTTTGCAGATATCTCTCCAGCTTAGTGTCAATGTAATCTTTAACCACATTGTTTTCTGGAGAAAATGGTTGCTCTTCACCTCTCTCCAGCTTAGTGTCAATGTAATCTTTAACCACATTGTTTTCTGGAGAAAATGGTTGCTCTTCACCCGCGCCTTCACCAACCAAAGCTTGTAGTAATAAGCCTCTTGTGTTGTTTCCTTTGATGAAGAATACCAAGTCCATCTAGCACTGACTCGTTCAATTCTTTGGTCTGCAGCAACGTCGAACATAAGGGCAAAGAACCCCACACATGACTCCCATCCCCATTTATGATAAATGAAAGCAATATTTCCCTCAATGTAATATTTGAACCATAACCATTGCGCTATGGACTTGGACAATGCCCTAAACTCAGATTAGCTCCTGAACTTTCAGAATCTTCTTCCTCAACAACAGAATCCGGATTTGTACATAAGTATTGGTTTGTGTTGATGACTTGCACCTGAACTTTAGTATTGGTTGAGATTTTTTTTGTATGCTTTGAATTCAAGCTTGTATATAGCTGAATCTTTGTACGATTGAACTCTTGCATGGTTCAAACTTGTACATGATTGAACTCGATGTGACTGAATCCAAACTTGTATGTGGTCGAAATAACTTGAATCCCAACTTGTATATGGCTCGAGAACTTCATATGCCTTGAATTTGTACATGTGGTTGAACTCTTGCATATGGTTGAACTCTTGTATATAATTCAAATCCGAATTTGTATATAACTGAGCTCTTGTATTATCGAATTCATATGTAACTGAACTCGTGCATGCCTTGAGCTCGAGCTGTTCTTGTATATGATTGAGCTTGTGAATCCACATGTTGACACGATCGAGGCTTTATATTTGACTCTGTGACACTTAACTTGAACCGAGAATGTCGTATAGGTTTAATTGGACCCTTAATTGGAAAATTCTATTTTGTAGAATTTCAATTAAAGATTCGCAATTTCCCTTTTTTAGGCTCTGATTCATGTATTTTGATTCTTGATCTAACTGAGCTGTTGGTCTTTGTTGCAGATTAGCCATGTCGACGATTTGGACCGGCTGGAGCGCGAATTCTGACGGTTACAAGAGTTGAAGACTGCCGGTACTTCAACGTACATAGCCATCCGGATGGAATCTCGTCTACAAGCATGGCGCGACACTCGGGCTTCTACTGGACTTGAGATTCAAACACAACAAAGTTGGGTGGATCAAATGGAGGCGTTGGTTATCTTGGGGATGGCGAAGGATGACTTGGAGCGTTCACAAGTTGTGATATACGGAAAATTGGAGCTCTCGAAACAGAAGTTAGCCAAGATCAAACAAGAGGCTGCGAAAACATTATCCCTCACCGAGGAATCCTTCAAGGTTGTATTGCAGTGTGAGCTTGAGCGAACTTATACAGAGGAATTGACTAAACTTGAACAACAAGCCTGTAGTCACAAACTTCATGTAGATTGATTGTAACTCTTGTACCTGCAAACTCAATTTTATTAATAGAAAATATGTCTTTTTCATTCATTATGTTGAATACGTAGACTTCGTCTTTCTCACGGGAATAGACTACCCGGCGACGCGTGTTAGGCGTTGACTTTAGGATTTTTGGCTAATCCCCAGCCTTCAACGGATTTGATGAGCCTTTACCGACTACCGTTTGAGTCGGGCTAGTGTGCGGATTATTTTGGATCCGTTCCGCACATAACGTTGCGCTAAGAGAATTAATTCACTTAGACTTGGTGCTATGACTTTGAATACATAGGCTTCGTTTTTCTCGTGTGAGTAGACTAAACGGCAACGCGTATTAGGCGTTGACTTACCCTTTCTTAGGCTTCGGGGTAAATTCCCTAGATTTAGACTCTGGTGTCTTTTTCAGTCGGCGAAAGACTAAACCGGCGATGTGTGTTAGACATAGACTTTAGGATTTTTGGCAAACCCCCAGCCTTCAACGGGTTTGATGTGCCTTTACCGATTACCGTTTGAATCGGGCTAGCATGTGAATTATTAAAACCCGTTTCACATGTAACGTTGCGCTAAGAGAGTTAATTCTCCTAGACTTGGCGCTATAATTTTGAATACATAGACTTCGCCATTCTTACGGGAATATAGCACCCGACAACGCGTGTTAGGCGTTGACTCATCCCTACTTAGGATTCGAGATAAACGTCCCCAGACTCGTATTCTGGTGTCTTTTTCACTCGGTGAAAGACTAAACCGGCAACGCGTATTAGGCGTAGACTTATCTCTATTAAGGAGTCGAGATAAAATTCTCCGCGCGTGTGAGGCACGGATTTTGGTGTTATTAATAACAACCTGCCACAATATTGAATATGTGGGCTTTTGTTCTTTTTTTTTACGGTTAAGAACTAACCAGCAACGCATGTTAGGTGTTGACTTATCCCTACTTAGGCTTCGAGATAAAATTCCCCATGCATAAAAGGCATGGATTTTTGTTGCTACGATGCTGAATACGTAGACTCGATCGTTTTTACGGGAACGAACCACCCAGTAACACGTGTTAAGCGCTGACTTATCCCTACTTAGGCTTCGGGATAAAATGCCCCAGACTAGATTCTGGTGTCTTTTTCAATCGGTGAAAGACTAAACCGGCAACGCGTGTTAGACGTGACTTATCCCTACTCAGGATTCGGGATAAAATTCCCCATACATGTGAGGCACGGATTTTGGGAGTTGAAAAAGTGTTGTCTTCTCTTGGGGCAAAGACGAACCCGAAGTGGGAGAGGAAGAATTTTATATTCTATCTCTCAACACTGAAGAGGAAGAATTTTATATTCTATCTCCAGTTGGAAAGGAGACTCGAGGTGGGATCTCCACCCCCAGAATCTGAAAAGATGAAACTAGGAGTGGGATCTCCACTCCGAGAATCGGAAAGATTTAAGTAACCCTAACTTTTATAGGATTGGTTGCTTGATCCAAGAAAAGAGTTCCTCATTTATTGAGGGAAAATTCCGATTTCGACCCTAACTTTTATAGGTTTGGCTGAAAAAAGGAAAAGATGAAAATCTTTCGTTTATCAAAAGAGATGATTCGATCTTAGTCCTAACTATCTGCAGGTTTGACTAAGTGAAGTTGGAGACAATCCTAACTTTTATAAGTTTGATTGCTCAATTTGAAAGTGGATCTCTCGTTCATAGAAGGAATCGAGAGGGGAATCTGGCTTTAGCCCTAACTTTTATAGGTTTGACCTGAAAGCAAAGGGAGTGGAATACAAGTAGGAGTAGAAATACTGGTTTGTATTAGCCACTCGATGGAGGATTTTGATGTTAAGTGATCAGGACTTAACACGTCAAGCTTTGAAAATTACCATGAACTGGCGGATAGAAATCTTAGTGGACCCACCGTCAATTGATTTGACCAGTGAGGGATTTTGTGAGGAAATGTTGATCTGTCGTCAAACACCAATAGGAGTTTTGTGAGGGAAGATTGATCCACCGAAGCAATCGAATCTCGTCTCAACAAAAGAGTGTTCGGAAATCACAATGGGGGTTTAGTGTTTATCACTTTGTTTGTAATGATCGGGTTATCCCTAAGAAAATTACATATAGTATTCTTCCGGGAACTCCCCGTTACATGAATCATCCACCCCCAGCTTCTTCGTGAAACTGTGTTTATCATTGCATTCGGTTACATGATCGGGTTATCCTTAAGAATATTACATATAAAAATTCTCCTGGAACTTCCCGTCAAGAGTGGGAAACAATTTAGACTCATATACCTATTGGAGTAATTGAGAAGCAGTTTATACTCGTATACTCTTTTGAGTTTCATAAGGAGCAGTTTATACTCTTATATTTGTCGGAGTATTCATTCGTCTCAATTGAGCGATATAACGCCGGCTTCAACCAATGTTTGGATGCTATTTTTGAGCGCAAAGCAATCCTTGGTAGGATGAAAGATCCTCCTGTGGTACGCACAGTATTTCGGATCTGCAGTGTTGTCAGATTCCTCCTGATTTACGACAGGTGGCAGCTTGATCTTGTTGTTTTCAAGGAGGGACTCGAAAATGGCTGGAACATCTTCATCCTTGAAGGAGTACTCTTTTTGGGGTCTTGAACCCGAAGTCTTCTGCTGTCTTCAGGGTTGCTGTTGCGACGTCTGATTGGCGTCAACAGTTGCTGCAGGTGTTTTTCCTTTATTACGGGAGGCGAAGTTTGAGTTCGGAAGATTCGCCGTTGGTTGGCTCCTCTCGGCTTTCTTCCTTCGGAGGAAGCGTTCGGCCCGCTCTCCGCGCGTCTTCAACTCTTTCCAAGTGTTGGACGGTGCGACTCCCATAACTTCTAATATCTCAATAGATAGGTTGTTATGACATGTCTGGAGGATGAAGTCCTCCGTGATCGGATCTCGGCAGTTCATTGCCTTATTCCGAAAGCGTTTGACGAAGTCGTCGACTGTCTCGTCATCTTCTTGTTTCTCATCAAAAAGTGTCCTGATGGATACCTCATCGTCGTCATCAAAGAAACTGCCAAGGAATAGACGACGGTACCAATCGAAGGCCGGCCCGCGAAGGGTGCCAACGAATGACCGAACCATCAAGGCTTCATTGTCAGAGATCATACCCAAGTGGGACTTGAAGTAGATCAGATATTGAGTGGGTGAACCCTTCCCGTCAAACGGCGTGAAGTTAATCAGGTTGAACTTCGCCGGATACGGGATCGAATCTCATTCTCTTGGATAGGGACATGGAATGCCGGTCCTTTTCACCTCTCGAGTAGACATTAGAGCGTTGATTTTGCTCTCGAGATCTTTCATTTTCTCATCCTCACTCGTGTCGGGCCTCGGACGATTTGAAAGAGGAATAACACGGCCACCCCCGGCATTGTCATCTTCGGTGGAACCACCCCCAGCGTTGTTATCTTTAGTAGAGTCACCCCCAGTGTTTTGGCCAACGGGAGGGTTATCAGGATTGAGACGTTCATCTACATCTGAATCGCTATTTACTCGGTTAGCAGCGTTGCGACGGCTGGATTCACCAATTTGATTTGACAAAGCTCGGATTTGTTGGTCATGTTCTTCCCTCATCCGCCGCATAGCCGTTTCCATTTCGAACTTGAATGCCTCTTTCTGCTTGGTTAGAGCATCATCGAGAATTTTGGCGATCTGCTCGGTGTTGATCATGAACACTTCGCGAGATTGTCCCGGACTGGATACCGTATTATCAGAAGCGATTGCCGAGTTAGCATCTGATGCTTCATCATCCGATGATAACCCTCTCTACATTCTCTGGTAGTCCCTACGTCTGGTGGTCCCTACGCGTAGCTGAGTCAGACGATGCGATACGAGAGGGTCAGAACTAGAAGGTCGAATCGACTTTCCCTTATCAGCCATGTTAATTGTGACTTTTGGAAGTTCGTTATCATGAACAGCCGATCGCTTCTTACGAAGACGCTTTGGTTTGGACTTAGCTATTCTGTTGGAGATCCTCTCAAATACCGAGACCCTCTGCGGAGCGGTCTTGGGGCAACTACATGCTGATAATACTGTCCTGATTATCTTAGCGCATGGGTAGTGAGACTCCAATTCCCGGGTACTTCTCTTCCGAGACTTGTTCATACCCACAGCCCGATAGTACAACTCATCGACGTTGCCGTCGGAGTAACCTATCGACTGTTTACATGAATCCTCAGGTATAATGCGTTCGTTTATCTTACGCGTTTTCTTCTGAGTATGCAACTCCTTGTTGGCGTTCTCAAGAGTCACGCGTTTAGAGTCACGCATTTGTAAGCGTGAACTTTTGACGGGCTCTTGGATTTTAATACACACCCCCAGGTGGGTAAAAACTAGAGTTTTCCCTTTATACGAAGGCTTGAAATTGTTGTGAGGGCATGTACGACCCCCAGCTCGACGAGTCGTTCGGGGTTCAATCATCGGACCCAAGTGTCCTTCGATCAAAACTTTGCCTCGATCCTCGTGCAAAGGACCCAGGCGATCAACTATCCTCACCTTGAATCGGGACAAATCCATGTTGTCGTGGGGCTCCACCAGAGGTACGGAACTCGAAGGGATCGACGTAATCGGTGCAGAACGTCTTCTGTCTCGACCCTGGCACGGGTCAGATTTAAGTGACCGACGGGTTGGAGGGTCGGATTCAAGTGACCCGCGATTTGGAAGGTCGGATCCAAGTGACCCACGGTCGGATCCAAGTGACCTGCGAAGTGGAGGGTCGGATCCAAGTGACCTGCGATTTGGAAGGTCGGATCCAAGTGACCTGCAAAGTGGAGGGTTGAATCCAAGTGACCTGCGATTTGGAAGGTCGGATCCAAGTGACCTGCGATTTGGAAGGTCGAATCCAAGTGACCTGCAAATTGGCGGGTCGGATTGGAGTGACCTGCGTTTTGGCGGGTCGGATTGAAGTGACCTGCAAATTGGCAGGTCGGATTGGAGTGACTTGCGTTTTATTGAAGTGACCCGCGATTCTCGATCTTTTCGGCTGCCGTTTTAGATTTTGGTCTCCAAGTTTGATGCAGTCTTGGTTGTTTCTTAGCTATGTCCTTCTTCTGCATCTTTTGTGCTTTTTGCACAAGAATTCGCGTGCGCGCAAGCGCGCGACGCTTTTGAATTCGCTCCTCCAGAGTTGAACGGATTCTTTTGATTTGGATCCATTCATTTGCTATTGGTTTGGAGGGGAGGACATCTGTCTGCTGTTGGGGTGCTTGGCGTTGCCTAATTTTCATATCCGCCTCGTAACGAATCCCGTCAATTGACTCTAAGGCTCTAGCGAGTTGGCGCGCACAGCGTTGGCGCTGTCTTTGACGAGTTCTCTTTGATAAAATAGGCGCGCCTTCTGTACTCAACTCCTTGATTGAGGAGGAGTTCAGATCTGCAGATCCGGACTCATTGGAGGCCGGAAGGGCGTTGTAAGGTTCAGCTACCGCAACAACGGGGGCGTTGATCTTCCTTCGCTTACGAGAGGCGGAAGATCTGGAGGAGGAGGACGACAGATATTCCTCGAACTTCAGTTGGTCGAACTCGTACTCGACCACTTCTTCAATCGGGATGCAGATCCGAGGTTGCGACACGACAACTCCGGCAGTGAAGCTGTTGGCTCCCACTGTGGTCGCCAGTTTGTTTCCGTCGAAAATTGCTGTTTTCATTGCTATCGAATCTATTACAACTTTAGTCATTACAATAAACTCGAATAAAATAAAAAGTTGATCTTTTTATTAGATCTCCTTGCACAATAAAAATAAAACAAGTTTACAACTTTATCAAAACAAACGCAGGGAGATCATTTATCGATCTTCCTTTGCGTGTGATCTTTGCCTGTGCCGGGGTTTATCCGTGGACCGCCTTAGATCTGGATCCGGTTGATGGAAAATTCGGAGAAAGTATTTGATTTGAAGCGCTGAGATCGACCAAGCGAAATCAGGGCTCTTCTCGAGATTAAGACCAAGCCTAATCTCAAGGGACGGACGGGAACGGGCGTTGGATCTCTCGAACTCTCCTTCGTTATGCCGAAGAACTCGCCAAGATCTGTTAACCCTCGCTGAAATTCGTGCTCATTTGACTCCACAATCCGGCAGCACCTCCTCGTCTTGATAATCAATCGTCCCCGTTAAAAGGAGGCCCTAGGCTTGTATTTATAGGGCTTCGGAAGCGGTTATTTGGATAAGAACAAGTGATTTGGCTCTATCTTCAGTTAACAACAGCCTAACCACGTTTGGGGATGATATCAAGTCAGTTAGAAATCATTGGAACAGATAAATCCTGCAAAAACAGCATCAAAACCATCAAAACGTGTTTCGGGTTCCGTACTACGCTTGCGCGGGTCGGATCAGTCCGACCTGCGCTTGCGCGGGTCGGATCAGATCCGACCTGCACTTGTGCGGGTCGGTTTATTCCGTCCTGCGCTCGCGCAGTTTTGCCGACTCATTCTTTTATGTTCCCTTTCTTCCGAGATTTTCTCTTTTTGCGTGTTTGGCCGATTTGTTGATTTGTATGCTTTGCCGCAAGACCGATCGTCGAACGCGCTTTAGTTAATATACGCGTGTTAATCGATGCGTGCGGACTAATTGGCGTGCGCGCGTTGACCGACGCGCACGAGCTGGTTGACGTGTATAAGATGATTTGAAGTACGCGCGTTGACCGACACGCACGAGCTGATTTGACGTGTACGAGATGATTTGAAGTACGCGCGTTGACGGGCACGCACGAGCTGATTTGACGTACGCGCGTTGACCAGCGCACACGAGCTGCTTAGGTGAGTCTTCTTGTCTTGCCAATTCATTGCTTCGAGTTTCGTGCGGGCTCTTATAGGCAATTTTAGACGCCTACAATATGTGCACAAAATAAGGTCACATGTGCACAAAACAATCCACAAATAGTAAGGACAAAACAGAACAAACCTGAAAACAAATAGAACAACCAAGTGCCTGAACACAAACAACCCAGAAAAACATTGCATGAACACAAATCCACAAACACAAAACTAAGCACAAACAGTGCGAAAAACCTAAACACAAATAGAACTCCAAGTGATTGAATACAAACATAATACAAACCCAAGCATCAGGAAATCTGGTGTGCACAAACATGAACACAAAACATCCTCATGTGGACTGTTTTGCACAAACATGAATAGAACCTGATGATAAGGAGGCTGCTATGCACAAACCTGACTGAGAACAAACCTGAACAAAACAACATCCACAAAACATAGCACAAATAGAACTTGAACAAAAGAGCATCCACAAACAGCCAGGCTCACAAGCCCGGAAACAACCAGGCTCACAAATAGACATCCAACAACACCAAGTGACTTAACATCCAACAACACCAACCAAATAGCCAGGCTCACAATCCTAAAAACAACCAGGCTCACAAACAGCCATCCAACAACAACAAGTGACTGGACATCCAACAACACAAACCAACCAACCAACCAACAACACCAACTAACAACATCAAGTAATCAACTGCTGGCTACTGATTACTTCTTAGAGCTTAGAATTTGGTCAATATCATCATTGTTATCCATCCAGTACAATATCAATAGATATTGCACGTTGCTAATCTTAGAAATTAACAATCATCATAGCCTAAAAGTAAAAAAGACACCAAATTAAACTCGGAGCATGACAACCGAATACCTTAATAACCCACAATAATAGCCATCCAAATCAATGCGTGTACATTGTAGGTTGCTTGCCGCTCAGATAATTTTATCAGTTATCATGTTCGTATGGTGACTTATAAAGTTCCTGCAGTCACAATTTCAATGTAAAAGTTAGTATTCTATAGCATTCACATCATGAAAGGTAAATATTATAATATGGAGGCATATAAATACTTACTACATATGAAAATAATATGTTCCATCATTGTATTGTTCCACAAACACAAAAATAACATTCCTACGAGTAGTTGCCTGAATTAAACAATAATAGTCTTTTACCAAAAGTGGATTTCACAAGTATGTTAGAAGTGAGAATCACAAAATACCACGTACACACATTCTATCGGACTTCAACCCTCTTTGTTAAGAAAGGCATCAATCATCTCTTTTTAACCAACTGGAGATATACCCATAAATAGTCTTGCTTCATGCTCATTCAAAAAGAGGTGACAATAGTATGTATATAGCTTAGCATTACTAAAGTCTTGAAAATGAGCATATAGAACCGTGGATAACTTCTCGGTCCAATGCATATTTACATATTTCATGCTAGCGCTAAATACATCTATCTTATCCATCATTTTTAGCATGAGCTCATTATCTAGGTTGGTCCTACGAGCCTTACCCTTACCAACACATGCATTTTCCCTAGAACTTGATGTGACAGGTGCTTCCTGAGGAGTATCCTCATCATCTAAAATGTGTACTTGAGGGGATTGCGAGGCAGGCAAAGGAGAGTCAGCATCGTCTCCAAGATTTATGGACTCGCTACAACTGAATTTTTTCCAAGCATCACTAGCAAAATCCCCTCTAGCTTGATCATCCCCGATGATAAGGGCAAGATCATCATAATGCCTTAAGGGTTTGTTGACGTATTGTCTAAGCTTAACATTCTTAAAGCTCTCGTCCTGGAAAGTACAATTGAATTAATTCAATGAAAACAAGAAAATAAGATAATTAGTCAATAAAAGTGCAAAAATATTTTATTTACCTCAATCCACCTATCCAAACATTCAGGCTCCATGATGACGGTCTTGGTGCTATCATCCCAACCGACACCACTCAGATTACGACAAGTTTACATATCACGGAATCTTGTACGTAAAGTTTTGATGTGGTTCATGATGTTTTCCCACTTAAATATTGTGTTTAACTTCTCGTTAATATATTGGGAAGCCATATGAAAAGCGGTTCTCTTAAAGCTCTTGTCGGGTTTGTAACTCTTTCTTACCAAGTCGGCAAGAAATGGAATGAGCTCATCATCGTAATGGGAATCTCAAAACATATATTTGTTACGTTGAGAACCATCAGTCTCACTATTTTTTTTCTTTGTTGAGCACATGTTTTTCCTCTTCTTCTTTGGATTTGGTGATATTTCTTCCCTCTCCTCTATGGGCACCCATTTAGATCCTGATTTGAGAGTTGATCCATACCCGATCGTGGGTGAAATTTGCAACCCACTAATATGAAGACTATGGAATTGTGGAGGCAAAGTAGGAGAACTTAGCATGTTCGTATATGACCCCAAATGTGGGTGCATCGGGAAGTAACTGCCGTCTTGGAACATGTTGGACATTGCATGAGGTGGTTGTCCAAAGTAGGGCTGCTGAAATGGAAAATACCCACTCTCGGCTTGATGCATGGACTGAGGGGGTTGAGGTGGTGGAGGTTGAGATTGCGCTATACCCTTACCTTTATGATTATCTCTCCCACTTAATGATGTATTATCAGCCATTACTAATTAAATAGTAAGAATTAGATATTATAAAATTTATAGAATAAGCAAAACTTGAATACATAAAAATTTGTAGATAAAGCACAACAAACTAACTAAATGAAAAGCAAAATATAATAACTGATTAAGTGCCATATTAATACATGAATGAAAAGCAAACCCTAATAAGTGGACAAAGCAAAACATAGAGTTAAAGAGTTCATACGTGAGCATAAATATTACAACGAATATGTGAATTAAGTCTCAGTGGTTACACCATGATTATACTTATCACAGTAGTCCACCCACATCGCCCAGGCAATGTCATCCCTAAGAGTCTTCCACTCATTTCTTAATTCAGTTTGCTCTCTTTGTGTTTGAGTCTGAGTAAAATCAACTAAATTATTGTCATTCTCATAAATTACCTCACCATCAATATCTTTATTAATTTCGGACTCGTTGAGTAGTTTATCACTTGGATCAATAGTTGTAATAAAATTATGAAGTATCATGCATGCCAATACAATATCTACTTGTGTAGGAAATGAGTAATACGGTTTAGTACACAAAATCTTGAAACGATTCTTCAATGTGCCAAATACAGATTCAATCTTAGACCTCAAAGAAGAATATCTTAGATTGAATAATTCCCTTCTATTCTTAGGTGTTTTACCTGAATGTTCTTTCAAATAATATCGAACACCACGATATGTGAAATCTGGCATGGTGGGGTACCCAGCATCACACATATAGTATTTGCCTACAAATTTATTAAGAAAATTGTTAAGGAAGTCATGTTTGCATATTAAATTTAAAATGTTTAAGTTAAAGTTTTATATAATTTCCATCATAGGTTTTCAATCCATGTGGTTGTGGTCTAGATAATGCATTTTGGAGAATCGTATAATCATTTGCAGATCTCTCCCAACTTGCTAAAACATATGTGAACGATTTGTTTGGGGTGCAAGCTGCAAGTACGTTCTGTGTAACACCTTTGCGGCCTCGAAATTGTGCAACAAGATTAATCAGAAGCATTGCATCAACATGAGTCCCATCTATCATACCAATGCAATCCTATAATACGTGAATCAAATTACTAAGTTATCATTTACTTTCATTGATTATACATGTAAATTGCTTAAAGTGTAGATATACCTTGAAATAAGGTTAGTATAGCGGGTTGTTAACAATCTCTTGGGGAATGCCATTGGGGGCTTGTTTTAGGTAGCATCCACGTAGGCAAATAATTACTTGTAATACCTTGTTGAAATATCTACTGACCGTCTCCCCTGATCTTATAAAATGAGATCTGACAATACGATTTTTAGATTTATAACCCAAAATGTTTAGTGTCAATATAAGTTATTCTTCCACTGTTACATTCCTCGAGTCTTTTAGCAGTCTATTGTTCCTTATTATATTCGCTAGTTTAACAAAAGCACAACTTCGCATTCTAATATAATTTATGCAACTATCACTAAAACCATTATAAATACGCTCTATGTGTTCAATTCTAGCCCTCTCTTGTCTTTTCTTTTCCTCACTTGGACCACTACGAATTGATTTACGTCTAAATTGTATTCTCCTTATGACCGTAATTATTATAATAAAAACAGATAGTGCAATACTTTGAACCATATTAACAATACTTTGTTCATCGGTATAATCTCCATCACCATCCATCTATGTTGCAAAAATCATTATCCAGTTAGAAACTAAGTAGAATTCTAACAAAACCTGAATGAATTATAATTTACAAAAATTAATGACAAACTAAGTAGAATTCTAAACAAGCTATCGAGACCCAAAAATATTGCAAATCCAAATCCTTTATGAATTCAACATACTCCTTTCTTTCTAAGAATTCAATCACTATCTACCAATATTTTATCTTTGATAGCAAAACTAATAATGAAACAATCACTAATATGGCTATCAAAATTCTAGATCCATCACACAAGATCCCAAAAAAGTTAAACCTAGGAAGATTAAAGTACTCAGAATCTAACACTTACACATCAAAATAAAATTAAATACTAGCTTAAAGAATTAAAAGTTAAATGAATGATTGTACCACCTAAAGCAACCCAATTGCATAATAATACTAGCTTAAAGAATTAAAAGTTAAATGAATGATTGTACCACCTAAAGCAACCCAATTGCATAATTACCCATTAATTTAAGAAATTAAAAGTTAAATGAATGATTGTACCACCTAAAGCAACCCAATTGCATAATTACCCATTAATTTAAGAAATTTCTCAAAAAAAGAAACTGAGAACGTGAGACTCAATTCTCAGATTTCTTTAACAGTGAGTCAATAAGTATAAGAGCTACAAACAGTTTGCACAAAATTGGCAATTAGCAAAAACTATTTTTTCTCAAAAACTGCTAAATATACTTCTTTATTGTAATAATAAATTCACAAAAATCAGGCAATTAATTGCATGAAAAATACTTCACGAATTCATATAGGAACAATCTCTATTGCACAGAACATAATGAAACTTAATTTGATGAGCTAGAAACGTTATCCACTACATACATAAATCAGTAGTATCCTGCAAAAAGCTAGAAAAAATCTTAATTATTCCAACAATATATGTTTCTATATCCTACTAGATATAGATATTTAATATTCATATCATCTCATATTTGGATAAACCATACATCTAGTGATACCATATAGTTTTTATTTACTATTTGTTTACCCCCATAAATTTCCTTAATTTTTAGGGTTAACAAATTGATAAAGTTACATATATAGTTTAATTCAGTCAAAAAGGATGTGTCATAAATTTTAAGCAGGTATAAAAACATAGGCAGAGATTATATATACATTATAAAACTACAAAATATCTTCATACTATTAAACAACACAAAAGTTCAGACCTGCTAAAAAAATTTTGTTACTCTAAAATCTCAAAAAATTAACCAAATACAAAGCTTAGATCTGAATAGCGTCGGCAAAGATCAGATACACCTCCCCCAATTTCTCAGAAAATTGATCTAAATTAAACTAATAATCTAAAAATTTTAAAAAAAGCAATTTTTACCTTGATTTATGAAGCAACAACGTAGGCAAAGATCAGATCTGAATAGCGTCAGCACAAGATCAGACGCCGCTCCCCTAATTTCTTCGAATACAACCACAAAGAAGGTCGCAGGAGTTTATGGCGGGAGGAGAGCAAGGAGGTAACAATAGCTCACAGAAGAAAACAACGAGGAAGACCAAAATCCGACGTGACCAGGGTTTCCGCCGATTTCACTTAATTGGGGAAGGAATTGGGGGAGAGAAAAAAAACCTAGGTGGCGGCGATTTCCTCTTTTGTTTCTCTCTTCAGCCCTAGCGAAACAAAACTGGGAAAGAAAAACAGCGGAAATGAAATTGTAGGATCTGATCCAATCACACTAAAACACTGACCAATTTGCAAGTCCTTGTAAATTGCACCTAATCTCTTTACCAAGAGATTACATCTCTCACATCCGAGAGAACACTTGTCTTGATACAACTTGATTCCTATAAGCCTTGATAGTATTATGATGTGTAGCAGTGGCTAGGAATAGTTTGAATCTCTGAAAATTACCTATTTTGATTGTATATTGAATGAGGATCAAAGGCAAAATCAGAAAATGATTTTTCTCAACACTTAGTAAAAATCTGGAAAATTTTCTTTTGAAAGATGCACAAAACTTGAATCTTATGTATAGGAATTTGTGACCCAAAATTCTGAACATATAACATATTTATAGCCTTGAAAAGACATGTTTTCAAACCCTCAAAACGTACACAAAATGACTATAAACTGTTATTAATTTGAATTCTAATATGTCAGAAAACTGTCTTAGTAGTCGACTATAATGATCATTAGTCGACTACTCTGTAAAACAAAAAATCTGAAATTCAAAAATCGAAGTTGAGTAGTCGACTATAATCAGTTGTAGTTGACTACTCTGTAACACAGAAGTTCTGGAATACAAAATTTAAAGTTTAGTAGTCGACTATAATCAGTTGTAGTTGACTATACTGTAACAGGGCCGGCTGAAGGCATAGGCCACTAAGGCATATGCCTAGGGCCCCCATTTTATTGGGCCCCAAAAAATATATTCTCTCTCTCTCTCTCTCTCTATATATATATATATATATATAATATAATTATTAATTTATTTTGGAAATATAAGAAGTTGACTATTGTAAGGATTCTAAATTATCAATTATCTTTAATTGATCATTTATTGCTATAATTATATATAATTATCTTTATCTTTGGAAAAGAACACTAATAAAGTTTAATTGTAACTTTTTATATTTTATTTCTATAATTAATTAGATTGTAACAGTTAAAAAAGAGAAAAGCACATATTAAATACTCATTCTTATTTATGCATAGTTTATGCGTTTTTTCTCTTGCTAACTTCCTTTATTTTCTTCTCATTCACTCATCTTTCATATTTGTTTAATCTTTGATACTCAACATACATAATTGCAATTCTAATCTAGAAGGCCCCAAAATAAAACGTAAGCTTGTTGGTTTTTATTTATTTTAATTAATTTACATTCATTCTCCTCACACACACACACACATATAGCTCACGGATATGTTCTGTATTTTGTTTTTTATTTTTTTCTTTTATATCTTTTTATTAATAAAATCTTATTTACGTTCAACAATGTCTCAAGAGATTAAATAATTTGACAATTTTATCAATTGAATATTAAAGCTTGAATATAAAATTTAATTAGTAACTTTGCATCTCAAAAATCTAGAAAATTAAATTTTGTATAAAATTTATTTTTTAAAAACTAATATTTAAATTTTTTTAATGTAAGGCCCTAAATATTTTTCTCTGCCTAGAGCCTAAAAAATGCTTGAGACGACCCTGTATTGTAAACACCAGAAAGTGAGATTTTGCCTAAGTTCTTTGTAGTCGACTATAAAAAGTCATTAGTCGACTAGACTATAATTTGACAGAAACTTATATTTTTGATCTAAACTTCAGTAGTCGACTATAAATAGTCATTGGTCGACTACTAAGAGTCCAAAATGTTATGTATGAAATATTTTGAGACTCATTAAATGACTAAATACTCTAATGGTTAACATAGGAGGTTTCTATTATTAACCAACACATTAAGCCTATGTTAATGTGTTTTAATTTTTATGTGTGTGTATGTGTGAGTGATCAAGGCTTGTACAATTTTTCTAAGTAAAGAAAATGTAAAAATTACATTGATGTATAAACTCTTCATCTTCTTTACTTCATGATGCATTGAACTCATCTTGCACTTGTTCATGTTGATAGCTGTTTTGAAATGTTAGTGCATAATAATACACATAATTATTCATATTATGAATACATTGTTATCATTAAAATTATATCACGGGAACATGATATCCAACAGAAATAACCAACGTGGAAGGGGAAAAACCAACGTGGAGGGGTTAAAAAAGTTTTTCACGGGGAATAAAAACGAACCAAACAACCCCTTATAGTTTTCCAGCTCTCCGGTAAGCTTGTTCGTGAATAAGGGATCGACGAAAAGGAACTAATATGCTTTTGCCGAAGGCTTCACGTTATCAAGTGCATAATGGATTTTAGCCACCAGGACAATTCACATTAGAAAAATCTATATCTATGTGACCATGAGGGTGTTTAGAGAGGCTTATTTTTTGGTCAAACTAGCTTTTAAGCTAGCTTTTTTATTACTATCTATTTTAAAAAATGCCAAATAAATTAGCTTATAAGTCCCATTTTAAAAAGCTGGTATAGCCAAGCATTCGAAAACCTAGCTCATAAGCTCACTTAAAAAGGATAGGTTTGACCAAGCAAATTACTATTCTACTCAAGCAATTTTATAGTGTTTTTATCAAAAAAATCCAAAGTCATTAAAAGACAATATAACTAATAAGCTTAAAAAAATAAGTCTTCCCAAACACATTTTATGTCTATTCTATGCCGGAAGCTCCATCCGCTTTCTTGATTGCTTGTCTGTCTTGTTTAAATGCTTTCGACAAGGCTAGTTGATAGCCTTATAATTAGCTACTAATTCGATTATATTTTGGAATAGATCTTTTTTATCTCGCTTTGGCGCGGTCGCTTTGCACACTATAGATTAGATGAAATATGCCATTTTTAATTATATTTTCATATATTTAACAATTTTGTTTAATATAAGGGGAAGCTTTGGTCTGAAGAGCTCATAACAGGAGAGGACAACCAAGTTCGAGCACACAGAAAACTTCAACCTGATTGAGAACACTTCTCTTGGGGAGAAGGGTCCCCATCTAACTAAGGAAAAAAGTTCGGATTTCTCAACTATCTCCCAAATAATTTAATTTTTTAAATACTTGAAGAGATTAGCACGGTGTTTGGCGGAGCTTATTCTGAGTGAGGGTTTATTTTTTGGTCAAACTAATTTCTAAGCTAGCTTTTTTACATCTATATGTTTGGTAAAATACTAAATAAGTTAGCTTATAAGTCCCATTTTAAAAAACTGGTAAGACCCTAGCTTTCGAAAAACTAGCTTATATGTTCACCTAAAAATTGAACAAGTTACTATTCTACCTAAAACAATTTTTATAGAATTTTTATCATAAAAAACAAAAGCAAACAAAAACTAATATAGCTTAAAAGCTTCTGAAAATAAGCCCCTTCAAACACCTTGAGCTAACTGTTTTGCTGAAAGCCCAGCCACTTCAAAACCCAGCCCAGAATTCTCTATGGCATTTCCGCAATAATACGTCACATTCGAGGGCAGACAATCTACCGCCTCGGCGCATCTATAAACCACCCTCACTCACCTCAGCGAAGCTCACATTCTAACACCTATCAAAAACAATCATCATCGTCGTCGTCATCACCAATGGCTCTCAGAACCCTGATCTCCAATAAAACCCTAGGGTTAGGGTTAGGGTTTCGCCATGCTCGAAGCCTCCAGACCTTCTCGCTTCCCGATCTCCCCTACGATTATGGCGCCCTGGAGCCGGCGATCAGCGGCGAGATCATGAAGATCCATCACCAAAAGCATCATCAGACCTACATCACCAACTATAACAAGGCTCTGGAGCAGCTCGATGAGGCCATGGCGAAGGGGGACTCGCCAAAGGTTGTTCATCTCCAGAGCGCCATCAAGTTCAACGGCGGAGGTTTGTTTTCTTTTTCTTCCTAATTTTGTTTATTTCTGTTATAATTAAGACAATTTATAACGGTATTTATTTGATTGCAGCGATTAGAATTGTTAAATCATGAAATTTGAGGGATGCACGTGCTGCGTTCATTTCCCCTAATTTCATGATTTTAGGGGGTCTTACAATGTCTTGTGCTCCCGCAGTTTACCTCTAAAAAAATGTCGAATAGTTTGGAAATCAAGAAAAAACAAACTACTTTATATTTAAATAAAGCCACTTTATGTTTTCTTTAATTGTACTCGGAATTATTGCTTCTTTTATATTGTAAAAGACTGAAATATCTTTGATGGTATAAGAATAAAGATATGGATTTGCTCATCATTGGAGCACTTAATATCTCGAGGATGAGTTTGCTCTGCTTTGTTTGTTTTTTTATCATATGATGAGACTCATATAGCCTTGAAAATTAGCGTACACTGTTGTAGCCCTGTCATGCCCAATTGAATTAATGGAGAACTTGATTGGGGACAGGCAGATGGCTAGTTGTTTTCTATCCATGAAGCTGAATACATGAATTTATTTTGGTTAGTGAGAATAGATGGCCTAACATCTACTTCAAATTAGGGATTGAGGATTGTTAGCATATGATTAGTAGTTTGTGTTATCTTCAGCTGTATCGGCGACGGCAATTAGCTCCCAATAACTTCTTTGAAACTGTCATCCAATTATCCATTACATTAACCGGCACCTCAGAAAATGTTATTAACACCATGCAAAAAAATTAATTAACTTTCCCCCATTTGTAAACCAAAGTTGTATTGGTGGTGCATTTTGGATTTATAGGATGCTCCTAGCAATACATTCATTTTACTTCTGGAATATGTACCTTTGGCGTCACTGTGTGCAAAAGTTAATTGCAATCAAGAACATTCGGACCTTGGAAGCTGTTTATCCTATGTTGGTGGAATTGAAAAATATTTGAAGCTGTGTCTTCTAAGAAAATTTTCTGCTAGATGTAGCCCAATTCTCTTGCTAGGTTGTTAGCTTATTCCTGCTCTTATAGCCACTGATAAAGACTCTTCCTCTCTCTTACTAATTACTGTATCTCCTAGCTCAGTTTTGCCTACCTCTAGCTTATCTTCTTTTATACCTTGGTCATTGCTTATGATCCTGTGTCTTGTCTAATCTCTTCACATTCTAAGTCTGGTCTGGAGAGAGTCCATTATGGTTGCTCGATTTATCTTTTACCTTTGTTTGACGGACCATAGATGTATATGTTATTATAAACTTAATGGTTACGTGAACATGTATTTTTTCCTTTCGATCGGACAAGGTCTAGTATTTAAAATACTTTTAAACAACCATTTTCATCATTTCATTAATCCATATCAATTCGACAAAGCACCTGTGTTCCACTTCTGTGCGCTTTTCTGGACCCTGACAAGTCACAACATGGATATTTTCTGCCGTTACATATTTCATCGTCTTAGGCTTGGAGGTTCGTATGTAGATGAGTGGAATTCAAGACATCTTAAAGCACATCACAATGAACTCATGTTGTCATGTCTGCAGCTTAATACAACAATTTTGATATGTCGATAAGTTACATTTTTATGTCAGTTGAATTTTAAAAATACGAACTTTGTAATAAATATCAGTTATGCTGTACACAATAACTTCCAGATACTTTAAAAATACGAACTTTGTAATAAATATCAGTTATGCTGTACACAATAACTTCCAGATACTTCTTGTATGAGGCTGAATTCATTTTCATCCTTTACTTGGTGTCAAAATTTTGAGCTTTAGGGATTTTGCATTATCGCACTTCTGTATATAGCGTACTGTGATACCTTCTTGCAGGTCATATCAATCACTCTGTATTCTGGAAGAATCTCAAGCCTGTCAATGTAAGTTGGTTCTCTTTTATTCATTTCGGCTGACCCTTTGAATTCTGTAGCCTTTTACATAGCCCAACAAAGAATGCTGCTTTTATGATTGACAGGAGGGAGGTGGTGAACCCCCACATGGTGCACTTGGTTGGGCTATTGACACAGATTTTGGTTCAATGGAAACTCTAGTGCAAAAAATGAACTCTGAAGGAGCTGCTTTGCAAGGTTCTGGTTGGGTGGTGAGTTATTCTTTTAGTGATTATTTCATCTGTTTAGGATTGGAAACGAACCAAATAGTTAACAGATAGTTCGTTAATTGCTCGACTAACTATTTAGTCATATTCGATTCGGTAGTTCATTTAAAACTAAACAAATAATATTTAGAATTTGAGTTCATTAACGAATAGAATTTAACCAGGTATATATTCGATTCGTTTGCTTATCAAATATTCGTTTAAAATTTGATCGTTTATAATTTGTATTATTATGCATCTTCAACCCACTTATATTTTCTACTTAAGTTCTATATACTAATTCCGAGAGCCTTAAAGAATCTTAAATCAGTTTTCCAATGAAATAATCTTAAATCAGTTTTCTAATGAAAATTTTGAATTAAATATATATACATCATAACTATAAAGAAATAATTTTAATGAATTCAAATACTATTTAAAAATTAAATTCTTTAGCGGATGAATATACTTTGACATTCGATAAATATTCATGGATGTTCATGAAAATTTATCAAATATCAAGTATTCGAGTCCAAATTCGAAAAACACCAGCCATGCATATTCGTGTTCGAGTTCAAATTCGATAATATTAAACAAATACAAATACGAACATCGTAGTATTCGATTCGATTCGTTCGTTTACCACCCCTATGTCTGTTTGAGCTCTCAAGGGTTATGCTAATGGATGTTACTGCCAGACTTATCTTTCTATTCTTTTATGATGTTATTTACAGTGGCTGGCTCTGGATAAGGAGGTGAAGAAAGTTAAGGTTGAAACCACTGCAAATCAGGTACATCATATCCTGTTTTCTTTTTTCCTTTCGATTCTCGTGATAGATATCAACTTATTGCCAGTTCAATTTTGTGATCTACGTGTTTCAATATTTCCTTTATGAGCTTCTAAATTGCTTTTTAGTTGAGATTCTTGAGAATTGTTGTCAAAAAACTAGTCAATCATCTCTTGATTGCTGATATGCTCTCAAGTCTGTGTTCTATAGACAACCTTTATGCTGAATTGTCACGTTCTATTTGGTGAATTCCTGATTTGCAGTTAGTTTTAGCCATGCATGTCTGTCGAATTTGCTAATGTGAATGATCTCTTTTGCAGGATCCACTGGTGACTAAAGGTGCAAATTTAGTTCCTTTGCTCGGGATTGATGTGTGGGAACATGCATACTATTTGCAGGTCAGATGTTGTGGCTTTGTGTTGAAATTTTCTCACCTGATAGCTAAATTGTCTCAAAATTTGTACGCTTTATACCTCGTTCCTACTTCAAATTTTTTAATATAAAATATGAACTTCAAAGAAACCCATGCATTATACTTGTCTCTAGACGTAAAGGAAGCTATCATTGTAAATGTAATATTGGAGTGGGACCCACATGTTACAATAGTTTGAAATATGAATTGAAACCCTTGCTTAACAAGAAAGAAGTACATGAAAGGAATTTGTGTCACCAATGCCTTCTATTTTGCAAACATCATTCGAATAAGAACTTTATTGTTCGGGCTTTTAAGATTAAAAGTAAATGTGCAGACACAATAGTCGTTAGCGATAACCATTTTCACAGTGCATATAATGTTGTTCAAAATTTGGCAAAAATCAAGGTACAGAATGGGAAAATGTTGATTATTTCAGTATGAGTATATTTTTGAGATGTCACTAAGTTGAGATGATTATATGGATGACCAAATGTAGATGGTAAGTATGTTAGAAGTTTACTGTATGTTATTTAAAGATTCTAAAACCTTTTCTGTCCAACTTTTTCTTCTTACCTCCAGATTCATCATTATGATCTGTATTTTTGTATGACCATCACCCAAAATAAAAAACAGATACGTTTTCCAATTTAAAGGCCAGCCTGGCTTTATGTTTTTATGATAGTGCTGTCTGTGCTATATTGATATGTTGACGCTCTTATATTTATAGTCATCTGTTAACATTTTCATTTACGTTTTTACAAGTATCTGGATATAGAAATTGATTTCAAGATGCTATTACTTCAGTGTTTATCACGCACACACGATACTGTATGGACATTGTTGATACTTTCTTTTGGATCAAAGTTCTGAGGGCAAATGCTGCAAAACTGATGGCATGATTAGAAGTGTTCTCTTTTGTTGCAATTGATGGTGAGGAAGAGGAAGGGGAGTGCTTTTTCTTTTCTTTTTTTCCCTTTCTTTTTGAGGTATGGGGTGGGGTGGGGTGGGGTGGGGTATTTTGTTTGTGCTTGAAATCTTGAAGATCTCTTAAGCTGCACTAAGAAAATGTGAAACACAGGAGGTACAAAATAGAGAATGCGGAAGTATAATACAGAGAACGTGAGGAAGTAAGAACTAAAGGACATAATTAGAGAATGTGAGGAACTCAGAATTAACTACATGGGAAGTGCAAACTTGCCTCCTTGGGAAGACAAGGCGTGTACATTGCTAAGGTATAGTTATTAATTAGCCCATGAAAAACGGACACTTGGGGAGGATTTGGAGTTGTTTGTGTACTTATAACTTACCTGTGAGATACATTGGATTAAGTTGTGTGCGAAGTTTTCGGGTTTAGTTGTCACAAGCAAGTTGTTTGTTTGAATTTGTTATAATTTTGTTTGGCATGTTATAATCTCAAGATACGGAACTATTCCAACACGCTGTAAATTAATTTTATTGCCTTTGAATGGATGCAGTACAAAAATGTTCGGCCAGATTATCTGAAGAACATATGGAAGGTCATGAACTGGAAATATGCCAGCGAAGTCTACGAAAAGGAGATCGCATGAAGCTAGTTTATTGTTCTTGTTTTCATCTGCTTCATATGTTTTACTGTGAAAGCTTCTTTTTGCATCGAATAAGGTCGCCTCGGCTCCAGCCGAGGCTTGTTTTGTGTTTATGGTGCACAGTTTTAAACCTAGTTTCTTGGAGCTAAGTCCTGTATCAGTTTTAACGTTTCCTATAAATGGAGTATTTATCTTGTTGTGTGGACTGGTGAAAAGCTGAAGTAGGCAAATGTGAGGGGTCAGGCATTAGCCGTGAACTTCGTTGAGGCTCTAGAATTGATTCCCGTGTTAAATTAATCGAACGAGAAGATACAGGTTTTGGGCCTTAAACAGGCCTAATTGGCCCGGCGTAAAAGGTAGAGGCTTCTAGAAAAAGAGTGGCTACTAAAAGCAGCGGGTCTCGATCATCATCGTCTTATCTGTTCTAATATTCTATTCTTGCCAGGGATTCATCGCCATTAAAAAATTACAAAGCTCCACTTAATGACCCTCCTTTCTAAAAAGAAGGTGATGGACCAATCGAGCAAACGGGTAGAATTTCAAATCTCGATCCAATTTTCTGATTTTTTTTTTAATTAAAGTTTGCTCAGTCTTCTGAATCAGTACTGATATGTTTTGTTTCCTTGTGTAGCTGCAATTGGATCCGCACTGTCAGGAGAAAATCGCGGCTTCAAACTACATAATCCACGAATATCAGTTTTCTCTTCGCATCTTGATTTTACTATTAACTTAGGTTTCACTCGACAAACTTTTTCTAATGCTTTCTTTTCCCTTTCAATTTCTACAAAAATCTCAGCTCTATTGTAGTTCAGCAAATAGGAATTTTAAATCAATTGTGCTTTTAGCAATAGAACTTTCTTTTTATGTTAATCCTATTTTCGTACGGAATTTGTTATGCCCATTTTAAAGATTTGTGCATGAATAATTTTTCAAAACAGACTCATTCGGATTTTTATTTTTCAAAATCGACCGTTTTTTCTTTTATTTATCAAAACCGACCGGATTTTGTGATTAGCAGGTTAATCACTATCCTAAATAGTCGGGGTTGCCAACCCCGACTATTTAGGAGGGTGTTAAACCCTAATTAAAGGCCTTAATTAGGGTTTAACACCCTCCTAAATAGTCGGGGTTGGCAACCCCGACTATTTAGGATAGTGATTAATCTGCTAATCACAAAATCCGGTCGGTTTTGATAAATAAAAGAAAAAACGGTCGATTTTGAAAAATAAAAAACTAAATGGGTCGATTTTGAAAAATTGTTCATTTGTGCATTTAATGATTGATCCCATTTTTTAAATTTGTGCATCTAATGATTGATCCCAGCTGAGGTTGTTTTTTCCCCCATGATTTTGCTTTTGTCGCTTTTGTAAGGCAGAACATTCATTGTGTTATTTGTATTGGCAATGGGTGTGTTGTCAAAAGCGTAAACCTACAACTTTGGCACAATGCAACGATGATCTTGCCTCTTGAATCAGATCGTGAAGGCATAGATTTTCTGCTTGTGTACATTTATTCCATTTTACATACTTCCAGATTGATTTTTTGCGGTTTTTTCCTTTTTAATCTTGCCTGGATCAAAAGCATCTGCTTTATGTCATTTCCAGTCTTGAATTGCTAAGGAGAGTCAATCCATTCTCAAACCTCAATACTTTTTGTTTTTTTTTGGAAAAAAGCTCCCCGTATATATAGAGTTCATTCGTCTTAATTTGTCAAACACAAAAAGAACAGAAGAATATTAAATATAACACTTCTATTTTTTTAAACCAAGTTGTTGTTTATCCATTTTTTCAAGGTTTTATATTCTTTAAATTTATTTTTCCCATCAATTTCGGATCAGATGGATATACAAGCGAAATAATATATTTTTTTTATTCTTTCGCTTTTGTAAGGCAGAACATTCATTGTGTTTTTTGTATCAACATTGGGTGTGTTGTCAAAAGCGTACATCTACATGCACATTGCAGGGATCTTCTTCCCTGGCTGTTTAGCTTATATGGGCAACAGACTCTGCTTGTGTACATTCCTTTCTTTTTCTAGTTTTTTTTCCCTTCAATTTGTTGTTTTTCTAACGGCTGCCAAAATATCATTAGCTCCAAGTTGATACTATGAGATTTCAGTTAATACTATGAGATTTTGGTATCGTTATGATAACACCTTTATCGATATCAGAATCTAAGGTCAACATAGTTTCTAAAATTGATTTAGTTTTCTCGCTTTTGTAAGCAGAAGCATCCATTGAATTTTCTTTACTGCCAATGGGTGTGATAGAAAGAAGCGTATGGCAAACTTCTTTAGCACGATGGAGGGAAAACTTGCTCGGCTGCTCATCTTCTGGAGTGACTCATGAACCTTCTGCTTGTGCACATTTGTACATTTTCAATGTCCGTGTTTTCTCAAATTTGGTTTATTTCTGTTCTTTGTTTCTCAAAAAGTACTAGTGTTTACCTGCTTGTTGTCTTGGGTGAATCTTATTTCCTTTTCGGTTAAGGGGATGGAATTTGTTTCCACGTTTGCCACTTTAGCTTCGAAAATCTCAAGCCGAAAAAAGTTCACATTTCTTATGTTAGATTGGTTTGATAATTTATGTAAAAGATGTCTTAAAAAGCATCGCCATGTCAGTTTTCGCATGCAACCAATTTCGGTCCGAAACCTCTAAAATGGATTTCGGGTCATGAATTAGGTTTCATGCTTTTTTGGTTAACCAACCAAACAGTCCCTAAGTTATTACGTTGGAGGCATGAAATAGACTTTAGATGACTATTGATGTAGTGATGGAATGTGAATAGAGAAATTTTTGTGCTTGGTTTGGTGTAGTTGGAATTACATGTTATTCCAACTACGTTGACTGTTGTCATATAGCAAAATAAATCAAAAATAGGAGTGTGAGTTGGAATAACATGATGTTGGAAAAGCACTCGTCATTTATTTTCTTGGTAATGTTGAAAGTTCTGATAGTACGATTATAACTGATTTACCTTTCTTTCTTGGCCACTGAAGTAGCATACATCAGCCTTTTATGTTAACAAACGCTGCGAAGCTGGTTCTAGTTGCTAGGGTAGTGTTATATGTCCTTAAAATATCCAATACATTTTTATTGAATATTAATTAAGTTTTATTGTTGCACATATTGTTTGGGTATCTTTTATATAATTGTTATATTAATTTAGAAATTATTTTGTTAGATCATGCACTGTGATGGTCACTTGTTTGGAGATTTTCTTAAATTTGTGCTTAACTTATAACTAGTAAATGATAGTTTTGTTGTAACATGTTATTATGCATGATAACGACATGTGAGATGTGATGGTTGATCTCAGCTACCGGGAATGAAGATTCCTCGGGTGTATGTGATAAGCGCATATTTGATGTGTAGCACAATATCTTATTTGGATTCTCTAGGACTAGACACCTAAGAGATGGAGAATTCTATTTGTTGCGTGGGCCCTTAGACTTGATGATACTATCATTTTTTATTTGATAATTTAGTATAATTTGATATGATGGTTAAGCTTGTTTGACAAGTGCTATATAACATGAAATGTTGGATTATTAGGTTTCGTTTAGGGAAATGATGGATATCTAGATAGGATCCAGTATACTTATTTTTATGAATTAAATTTATTATGCATATCTTATGAAGATATTAAATTCCCGTCGGCGGGTGGTTTTTAAAATTATTTTTTAAAATTTATTTTTTTATAAAATAAAATATTTTAAGTTTCAAAATGATTTTTTACTTATGCTCATGGGATTGTAATTTTAGGAATGAGTAAATATGTGATTTGTCTTGCTCAATAAAGTTACCTAAAATAAATTGATACCGGAGGACACTGAATGTAAAATAATATTATTCATAAATATTTAATCCCATATTATGAAAGAGCTTTTATAAACAGTTGATCGGATAGGGATTTGATTGTTAAATTAAAATTATTAATTTGATTAATAATTGGTTCTCGATATAGGACCTAATTGGTCTCACTAATGTCATTAGAAGATGTTTACTTGCAATACAATTATATTTCTATCCTAATTGTTATGGTAATAATATTTTATCTTTAAATGTTATGGATAGAGTTTTAAACAATTAAGAATTGTTTCGAAATTGAAATCTATAAGGCATCTCCAATCCTATATATAGGATTCATATGTAGCTTTATAAAAAAAAGATATAAATAAATTGATTTTGAGAACCTATATCTCAGTATTGTTCCTTTTCGGTGACGAGTGGAGTTTAATTGGAGGGTTTTTTTTGAGAAAGCTATTTTGTATTGATCTTGGGACAGATTATCGAATGTATTCGGAAAGCGTTTTAAGTATTTTTCTAGATTTTAATTAATCTACATAATATGAAATTTTCACCGCGTTGTATGTTATGTTTCCTACGCTACCAACTATGAAGGTCCTACATTCATTGTAAAACCAAGATCAAAACCTTAGACATAACTTTGAATAGGAAGCTAAGGTTGATCCTCTCTATCTACATAAAATAACATTGACATAAGCAAAAACCGAAAAAAACCGGTTCAACTGAAAAAATTCGGTTAACCGAACCGAATTAAATGGATGGGAAGAAGTCTCTAAACTGCCCGAACCAAATTAAATCGGTTTGGATCCGGTTTGAACCCCTGAACCGCCTAAAAAAAACCGACCCGGATTTTGTTGGGCGGTTTAGTGACTGAACTTATACCTCAAAACTTTTCCTGTTATCATCCAATAGATTCAAACGGCGCAAGGAGCAGTTTCAAGCAATGAGTACAGCAATATCACAGAAAAATATCCTTGAGAACTAAGTAAAGATTCAAATCAATCCAGAAAATTTGTTATGCACATGATGCACTTACAAAAGATGCATATGCTACATTATATGAACAATATCATACAAAACATCACTCCCCCGTGTAATTAAATAAACTTAAACTTTAGTTAAAAAATTTCGCAGAAAAGATCTTGAGAATTACATAATATTCAAATCAATCACAAAATGTGTTAAGTACATGATACTTATAAGAGATAAGCATGCTGTATTATATGAACAACATCTTTAAAACATCAGTTCTCTGCGTAATTATATCAACTCAAAACTTTATTCTAAAGATGATAACTAGTCTAATAAAGCTTTGTATCAACTCAAAACTTTATTCTAAAGATGATAACTAGTCTAATAAAGCTTTGTTGGCGAGCTCAGGAACCTTATCATGAGGACAATGCCCAGCTTGCAAATTCACAACAAAAGTCTTTGGATAGAACTCTTTGTAAATTCAAAACCGAAACCGAACCGAACCGAACCGAATTTCGGTTCGGCCGAATATTCGGATGAAGGGGAAAAATTTTGGATCTGGATGAGAGTTTTGAGCATCCGAAAAATTCGGATTGGATGCGGATTGGGCATAAAACCGAACCGAACCGAATATGCCCAGCCCTAACCTTAGAAAAACTTCAATAGGTAGAAATTGGGCAGTTGTAGCTGATAACATCGTGCAAAAACATTCTCGACTGAAATCATCGAAGTTTTAGACATGTAAGCGGGAGATGTGGAAACTAAATTTGAGTTGCAATGGATGATGTAGAAGATTGAAATTTTGACGGACAAAAGATGAAGTAGAGGATTGATTGAAGGGAGGCGTCGAGAATTCTCTTCACGGCCGAGTGCGGACCCGGGTTATGAAGTCGTGCATTGTAGAAACCCAGGGTTTTAGCAAGGCCCAGTCCAAGAACCTTATGGGCTCTAATAGGGATGGTAAAATGAACCCAAAACCAATTGCCCACCCATACCCACCCGCCAAATGAACCATCCAAACCCACCCATTTAGTTAAATGACCCATAAATGGGTGGGTATAGTTTCTATTAAAGATAAATGGGTCATTAATGGGTGGGTTATTACCCACCCATTTACCCGTTTAGATGGATATTGTTTTAAAAACACCCTCAACGCTTAAACAATTACAAAACTTATTTTCAAAAGTTAAAAATTATAGAAAACACTTAAAATGACTAACAACCCCTTAAAATTTTAAGATTTGCAAAAAACATCCTCAAAGTTTAAAATATTATAAAATTTTTATCACCCAAAAATAAAAATAAAAGTTGGTGATGTTTGGTGATAAATTATTATGTTTAGAATATGAACTAAAAACAAAAAATATCCTGCACATCGTAGCACTATTTCGTAAAATGAATTCAATAACCATGTAACTGAGACAAGCTTAGGAAATGAGAAAAAAACCAATTATCAGCATGAAGAAAATGGATCAAAATAAGCACACTTAAAAGGTGGTGGTAAGGTGTATCCACACTAGGGATGGCAAAATGAACCCAAAACCAATTGCCCACCCATACCCACCCGCCAAATGAACCATCCAAACCCACCCATTTAGTTAAATGGGTCATAAATGGGTGGGTATAGTTTCTATTAAAGATAAATGGGTCATTAATGGGTGGGTTATTACCCACCCATTTACCCGTTTAGATGGATATTGTTTTAAAAACACCCTCAACGCTTCAACAATTACAAAACTTATTTTTAAAAGTTAAACATTATAGAAAACACTTAAAATGACTAACAACCCCTTAAAATTTTAAGATTTGCAAAAAACACCCTCAAAGTTTAAAATATTATAAAAACGCCCTCAAGAGTTAAAAATTATAAAAAAACTATCAAAATTTTCTAACCTCACAGATGACACATAAAATTCAAAAATTACCAACAGCCCCCCTGAAATTTTATAATTTGCAAAAAATACCCTTAAAAGTTATAGAAAATGAGAAAACCACCCTCAAGACTTTAAAATTACCAAACAATTTTAGAGTTTAATAAACTTGCAAATGACATATGAAATCTAAAAAATTTCAATAGTCCCCTATAAATTTAAAATTTATAATTAACACCCTCAAAGTTTTAAATTTTTAGAAAAACACCCTGCATAGTTTAGAATTACAAAACCATCCTGAAATTTCAAAACCTACAAATGACACATGAAATCCAAAAATTACTAGCAACCCCCTGTAAATTTATAATTTATAAAAAGCACCCTCAAAGTTTAAAAATTGCAAAAAACACCCTCAAGAATTCAAAACTACAAAACAATCTTAGAATTTTCTAAACTTGCAAATGACACATGAAATCTAAAAAAATTCGGTAGTCCCCTATAAATATCAAATTTGCAAGTAACACCCTCAAACTTTTAAAAATTACAAAAAACACCCTTAATGATATATAAATATAAAAAGTAGGCGCTCATAATTCTTCGTCGGCAGGAGATATATGCGTTTGCGGCCAAGTGTAATTTGTCACATGACCAAAGTAAGGGCTTTTTTTAAATAACCGAGCAGGTAGTAAACTAGACTTGTTACGAGTCCATCTCTTCTTTTGCTCAGCCCCGTCATCATTTGCTTCTTTTCCTCACAATTCTGTCCTAATTTTCTGAAGTAGTCGATTCAATTGAGAAAGAAATATTTATAGAAAACCCCCTGAAAGTTTGTAGAAAATCTCCTAAAAGTTTGCAGAAAACCTCCTAAAAATTTACAGAAAATACCCTGAAAGTTTACAAAACACCCTCTGAAAGTTTACATAAAACCCCTAAAAGTTTGTAGAAACCCCCCTAAAAGTTTACAAAAAACCCCTGAAAGTTTACTAAAACCCCCTAAAAGTTTACAAAAAACCCCCTGAAAGTTTGCAGAAAACCCCCTAAAAGTTTGCAGAAAACCCCTAAAAATTTGCAAAAAAACCCCTGAAAGTTTGCAAAAAACCCTCTGAAAGTTTACAGAAAACCCCCTGAAAGTTTACAGAAAACCCCCTGAAAGTTTATAGAAAACCCCCTGGAAGTTTGCAAAACCCCCCTGAAAGTTTGTAGAAAACCCCCTAAAAGTTTGCGGAAAACCCTCTGAAAGTTTACATAAAACCCTAAAAGTTTACAGAAAACCCCCTAAAAGTTTGCAGAAAACCCCCCTGAAAGTTTGCCAAAACCCCCTGAAAGTTTACAAGTAGATCCCTGAAACTTACATATATATAGAAGCATCATAATCATAACTAAATGGGTTATTGGGTTATCCATGAACCACTCATTTAGTAAATGGGTGGATGAGAACCAACACATTTAGCAAGTGCTAAATGGGTCATAAATGGTTAGGTGGTCATAAATGTGCCCACTCATTTATGACCCAACCAAAACCCAAACAAAACCATCCATTTGCCATCCCTAGGCTCTAACAAGTGAAGCACGCTACGCCTGGTAATCAGATAATTTGTGCAGGCTCGTTTTAGTGCTCCACAAGTGATAAAAATTCATGGTAGTTGATAAATACAAATCTTACTAGCAACACTCTGTTAATAGGGTTACTTGAATATATACCCCTTAAATCATGAGTATTTGCGAAAAATATCTAAATCTTAGTGTTTGCAAAATTACCCCTCAAAGCAGCACTTTTAGAAAAAAATACCCTCAAAGCAACTAATCATAAACTTTGATAAGCTAAGTTGTAATTGCAATGTAAAAATTTTAAACAAAATAGTCAAACTTTTGCACCCGTTGATGAATTTTTTATTTTAAGGGTATATTTTTCACAAAGTTGATGATTTGAGGGTTACTCTTGCAAATATTAAGATGTGAGGTGCATTTTTACAAAAACCCAAGATTTAAGGGGTATATGAAAATAACCCTTTGTAATAAGGTGGTTTAAACCTTAAGAAGAATGATTAAAAATTTCTGATTTGATATTTTTTTTGGGTTACTTGTAGGGATGCTAAACTGTATCCGTATCCAAAGAAATATCCGTAACCGTATCCGTTAGGATAGAGATATGGTTTCTCAAATCTATAACCGATACAATATAGTTACGGATATTGTTTTGTAGTGAAATATCTGTATTCATATCTAAAATATCCAAATACATGTTAGTCATACTATTACGATAGTCTCAATTCTTAGATTATAGATTTGTAGTTAATTTTGATGATCAAGATGTCTAATCTTAGCTTTTCAGTTATAATGAATATATTAACGAGCCCTTTTGTACCACATGAACTATATTTTTCTCAATACCGTATAGTTTTCTCATCTGTTTGGCATTAGCATGCATATCCACTTTATATCTGCAAGTATATCCGTAACCGTATCCGATTTTAACAGATATGATATGAATTTTTCTTACCGAGATATATCCGTATCTATATCGGAGATGAGTATATATATATATATATATATATGAGAAATATGGGTATGCTTGGTACCAAGCACAAAAAGTTGTGCTTGGTAGTGAGGTGTCACATCCTCCTCCACTCATTTAAATATGGGACCACATTCACATGGATAATGAGTGGATGAGAA
>NC_033800.1:14376577-14378384 GCF_001876935.1 Asparagus officinalis
TATATATATATATATAAATATGGTAAACATCATATCTGAGCCGTATCCGGATCGAATGCACCCCTAGTTACCTAGTTACTTGCATATATATATACCCCTTAAATCATGTGTATTTGCAAAACTGCCCCCTAGATTTTAGTATTTGAAAAACTACTTGTCAAATCATCAAATTTGTGTATATATATATATATAAATATGGTAAACATCATATCTGAGCCGTATCCGGATCGAATGCACCCCTAGTTACCTAGTTACTTGCATATATATATACCCCTTAAATCATGTGTATTTGCAAAACTGCCCCCTAGATTTTAGTATTTGAAAAACTACTTGTCAAATCATCAAATTTGTGAAAAAATACCCCTAAAATTAACGAATCATCAACTTGGTGTGAAATTTGACCATCTCATTGATAATTTTTACATTGCAATTATAAATTAGCTTGTCAAAGTTGATGATTAGTTTCTCTGAGGGTAAGTTTTTTCAAAATTGATGATTTAAAGGGTATTTTTACAAATACTAAGATTTAGAGGGTATTTTTGCAAATTCCCATGATGTAAGTGGTATATATGCAATAACCCTTTTTTTTCATAGAAACTATAAAGGGAAAAGAAATAAAAGAAAGAAAATGAACGATTTTACTTAGATATAGATACTTGTATGTTTTTAAAGTGTAATAGCCAGTACAATTAGTTAGATGCTGAATAGATTAGTAATATAAAGAAAGATGCAATGCTGAGTAGGTTAGTAATAGGATTAGACTGAGCGAACTAAAAATTATAACAGGTGTTAGCAACGCTCTCATTTAACAATTGACGTATATTATCAAATTACAAAGATTAAAGTGACATATCGCTTGCTAGGATAATGGGATTTTGTGCTACAGAAATTGGCACTCGCCAATTTTTAAACCACCATGCATAAATTCCAAGAATCCATTAATTCACCACCTAAAAAAAAGGAAAAAGGAAATAAGAATACACATTCAATGTTCGACATTAATTGAGGCAAAAATCTGTACTAGAATCAAATCAGCTCACTATAGAAAATTGGACTTCCGAGGCCTGGGGGCCTGGGGCAGCGAAAAGAGAAGATAATAGAACATATTTCTCATAACGATAATAATCTTAACTATAATATAATGAAATAATTACCATGACAGGAGACACACTTACAGATCATAACATTGTAAATTTCGAGGACATATTGACAACAAATAACAGTATCACACATGCCAAGTCTATCAACAACACTCAAAGTACACATATATGTTACTATAACTACATAGGTATAGTAAAGGTAATAAGTATATGCTTTAATAGAGCGTATATAACCATAGATACAATAAGTATAAGAAAATTTACATACTATTCATCACACAAAATGTGATTATATAGAGGATACTTCAATTTCACGTAACTAAAATCACATCTATGAAGTTAATATGCATAAGATTCTTGTCACTATTATATCTTCTGGGTTTCACTGTAACAGATTTCTAATAAGTACAATCGAACTTAAACTGCAGAAAGTGCAACTGTGTAAGTGACGCCTTATAAAAGTCCACGTCCGAAGCTGCAGTGATCTCACTATTGTTGAATCTCTCTCCAAATAGAATGAGCAGAATCCGACTGTAGTTGAATGCTGAAATCATTAGTAGGACAAATGAATTTATTATGAAAATGTGCGATCAAAAGACATTAAATCCTTAGGGGCGATGACGCTAATTTTTTAATAAGTCCATCGTTTGCCGAAGCATCATTTATGGCTGAGATATTTCATCAGCCCGTCGTGTATGCTTTGCGCT
>NC_033800.1:14378409-14388263 GCF_001876935.1 Asparagus officinalis
GATGCTCGGAAAACGATGACTTATTAAAAAAATTAGGTCAAGCCCCTAAGATTTTGTCTTTTGATCGAACATTTCATAATTAATTCATTTGTCCTACTAATGATTTCAGCATTCAAACTACACGGATTCTCTCCATCTATTTGGAGAGAATCAACAATAGTGAGGATCACTGCACTTCGACGTGGACTTTTTATAAGGCGTCACTTACACAGTTGCACTTTCTGCAGTTTAAGTTCGATTGTATTATTAGAAATCACTGTTACATACGAAATAGAAATAGAAACTTTTTTAGCATCTTCTTAGTTTGACGAAGGGCTAAATTGTACTTAAGTATCTTATAGTTTTACGCCTTTAACACTTATATACCCTCACTTGTATATAGTAACATATATGTACTTTGAGTTGATTGAAATTGGCATGTTAATACCTTATGTTTTGCAAATGTGAAATTTTTTATCCGAATGTTATCATATAGTACTTATCGTAGATCTGTCAAAGAAATTGGAGAAAAACAGGTTCTGGGAAGCAGGAAATATTTTGGAGGCTTCACGATCGACCACGAACTTTGCGAAGATCGACCGCAAACGTGCACGACTACAGGGTGTTTTTCGGTTTTCTAGCCGGTCGATCGCGGCGTCAAGTGCGGTCGACCGGCGGACCCTGTAATCGATTTACGTGTTTTCTGTCATTCTAACCGGTCGACAGCGGCATCAAGTGCGGCCGACCGCGAGTCGGGTTCGGGTCTGTTTTGGTTTCCTGTTCTGTTTGGCATTTGTGCTTGGTATAAATATTGTTGGAAATTTATCAAATAATTAAGATTATAGCATGCAGATAAATCCGAAAAATTAAACAATTAAAACTAGCCTGATCGGGAGCAGTCGTGTATTCACTGTCCTAGAAGATTGAGAACCCGCCTATCGCCCTGGCGCAGATAGTTCCCTCCCCCTAGCGGTAAAAACCCCCTGAAACGGCCGGCCTCTACACTCGGGCGAGAGTACAGAGCTTCAGCTCAGATGAAGGAAGTTGCCCATAAAATAAAACTAAGATGTAGATGAAAATAATATGTAGGAGAGAGAAGAAAAACAATAGAAACTTGTTGTATATTTTTTTTTCTTATCATTTTGAGCTCAACATACGGATATATATAAGGTTGGAAAAGACATTACAAAACCCGTAATTAATTCCGTAACGTTCGTCATAAATTTTTGTAACGTTCCCCATAATTATAAAACCGTTACACATATAAATAATTGCTAATTAAGACATGGTTTAATTATAAAAATTTTATTACTATTCATGAAGGCAAAATTGTCTTTTCTTAATAAAATATCTAACAGTTTAATTATAAAAATTTTATTACTATTCATGAAGGCAAAATTGTCTTTTCTTAATAAAATATCTAACAGCCCCCCCCAAAGGCAATATTGACTGAAGACTCAGAAATTAATAAATAAATCAAGAAATCATAAAACAAATATAGGTTGGGCAACCTTTCGTATCGTGAATTCGGGAGAGGTAGCTTTCGGCTTTGAACCTTTCCTTAGTGAGTTCATCGCCACCTGAGGGACATAATGGACTAGGCCTTGAATTAGGCCCCTTTAATCAGGTATTGATGAAAACACACACAATACGCTTCATCTATTGAGCAAAGCGGGTTGAGCGTTAAAGGCCATGCTCACAATAAACCGACTCATGAGAGTTTCTAGGGGTTAGCCCAGCCCCCCCTAACCGCGGCCATCACGGTTCCTCTCACGTAGGTAAGTCCTCAAAGGGTACTACAGCTGTTTATTTAATACCCCCCACAATACACGCGTTGGACTTATTAAGAGTAAAACTCAGCCTAGCCAGCTGTATCATAAGAGCATCGTCATCATAGAGAAGGGGTAGTAGCAAATGCTACATAATGATATATAAATATATCTAGGTTGATGCTCCACACGAGAGTCACTTGTCCAGCTTGTTTCTACCACATTGAACCGACATTGGGTTGCCGCTGCCAGTGACCTCATTTATGGGCTTAACCCCATCTTCCTCGATGAATCCAGAACCACACTCCTGGATAATCCCTTAGTCAAAGGAGCAACAAGATTCTTTTCACAGACTTTATAAAGTCTAGAATCTCAACTTTGCCTAGCAGGCGTTGTATTTATTTATTTTATAATTAGTCCATCATATTGTTTGAAATTGACATTAGGTCATGATCTATGATCATAAAAGATCATAGTCTATGTCTGAAGAGATTGACCTTAATATCTGAACATTTCAAACTAATGTGGAACTAAAAATTCTGCAGTTATGCATATGCACATACATGAATGAAATTAATAATAGATACATGCAGAGCATAATAGGATTTCGTATCTTAAAATATATTTTCGTATCTTAAAATATATTTCATACTTCATAATTCAAATGCATAAAATTTTTAAATTATTCTATTATAAGAGGTTACAAATTGGTTGCCTACAAAGGAGACCGTCCAAATTTAAATCGGTTGCCTACAAATGAGACCTTCCAAATTTAAATTGGTTGTCTACAAAGGAGACCTTCCAAATTTATGTTGCTATTTTCTAGTACCACCTCTTATATAAATAATAATAATAATAATAATAATATTTGTACATACGTGCTTTAAATTTTCAAGTGCATTCTTGCATAAAACCTTACAATTAATCATGTAACAAATGCAAGTTATCCAAAAGATATATGAACATTTAGATTTGAAATATAATCCACCGTATAAAATAGAATTTTAAAAAATGCACCTCTTTGATTTGTTCGCTCATATATTGATCATTTATCATTAGGCAATATATGATGCAAGAAGCGTAATTAAATAAATGCATATGAATTTTCACATAATTCCGGTTCTCTTATTCCAAACCAAAAACTCCTAAAGTGAAAAGATTAAAGTTTTACCTGGGTAGTTAGCCAGGTAAGGATAGTAATAGAGGTTGATCAAAGATCAATTAAGTACCTCGTTCCTTGCAGAGCGAGTTACGCAACTCCTAAACCTTGCCTTAGACACCAACTAATCCAAGAAAACTTGAATCGGTTCACTCAATGAGTTTTTGTTCTTTAACAGTATATAGAAACTATAAATTATTTCCTGTAATCATTTAAATTACCTAGCAATTATACTGCAAACATATGTTGGATAAAACCGAGGGGGGGTTTACCTATTGATGTTCGAACCTCATTATTTACATGTCGTGAGAGTAAAACTTTATTTTGTGGGGTCTGTCAGAACGACTCCGGCCCGCCCCAGCAAGCTTAGAACAGTAAGGCCGAGAAAGATTTAATTTGTGGAAGAGCTTGAACTTCAGACTCGTGAGGTACTGGAAGGCAAAGAGCCCACTTGCAACATCTTAAAACAACAATAAAAGCAATAAAAGCAATTAAAACAATTACTTACAATTAATTTTAAATATCTGTTAGAATTAATTAGTAGTAATTATTACAACTTAATTAACAACAATTAATTAAATGTAATAAATGTAATAATTAACAGTTAAAAATTCTCGGATGAACAGTAATCATCTCGAATGAACAGTAACAGAAATTTAATTATATTATTATTTTAACAACACTATTAATTAATAGATAAGCAATTAGCAAAAATATTTTTAATAAACAGTTTAGAATAGTAACAGTAATCTCAAATTATTGTTTTTTATGAACACTAATGAATAGTAATGGCAAAATATTTTTTTTTCGGATGAATAGTAATTGTTTATCCAATGAACAACAGCTTTTTTTTTTAAAACAATAACAATTTTTTTTTAAAAGGCCTTATCCTTCCTTTCCATATCTTTATGTATGCAAGCATAAAGTTTGTGAGAGAGAGCATGATGTGAATTGCTTTTGGATCAAAGTTGATTATATAATTCTAATTAACAAATTAATGATGGAGTCTCTTGCCATCATATGCACAAGCCACAAGACACAGGAGGGAAGCAGACAAAGAAGCAAGAACACGTAGCCTTAAGATGTGATCAGGTGCATAAGTATGTTTATCAAACTACTTGACTACAAAATTATGTTCCTTGCAAGAAGTATATTGCAGTAGGTGCATAAGTATGTTTATCAAACTACTTGACTACAAAATTATGTTCCTTGCAAGAAGTATATTGCAGTAGATCTATTTAATTAGCATGCATCAATATTGACTACAAAATTATGTTCCTTGCAAGAAGTATATTGCAGTAGATCTATTTAATTAGCATGCATCAATATGTGTAGAAACATTTTTGGATTTAAAAAATAATAATAGCTACATTATCAATCTTCTAGATTGTTGGAAATTTATCAAATAATTAAGATTATAGCATGCAGATAAATCTAAAAAATTAAACAATTAAAACTAGCCTGATCGGGAGCAGTCGTGTATTCACTGCCCTAGAAGATTGAGAACCCGCCTATCGCCCTGACGCAGATGGTTCTCTCCCCCTAGCGGTAAAAACCCCCAGAAACGGCCGGCCTCTACACTCAGGCGAGAGTGCAGAGCTTCAGCTCAGATGAAGGAAGTTGCCCATAAAATAAAACTAAGATGTAGATGAAAATAATATGTAGGAGAGAGAAGAAAAACAAGAGAAACTTGTTGTATATATTTTTTTTCTTATCATTTTGAGCTCAACATACGGATATATATATAGGGTTGGAAAAGACGTTACAAAACCTGTAATTAATTCCGTAACGTTCGTCATAAATTTTTGTAACGTTCCCCATAATTATAAAACCGTTACACATATAAATAATTGCTAATTAAGACATGGTTTAATTATAAAAATTTTATTACTATTCATGAAGGCAAAATTGTCTTTTCTTAATAAAATATCTAACAAATATCAACACACATTTTAGGGGTTCTTCAGGATTGAAGTGAGGATATTTGGAGCACAGAAAAGAGGTATTTTCTGTGCTATTGGTTAGAGTTTTGTTTGGAAAGATTTAGAGATTTATTGGTGAGATTAATTGGTGAGTTCGAGTGATTTGTAATATCAGTTTGTACTCTTATTCTCTATTACTGAAAACCTCATCCCCTTCTTGCCCCGTGGACGTAAGCACCTTGCCGAACCATGTTAAAATTGGTTGTTTGTGTTTATGACATTACTTTGGTTTGTTTGGTCTTCTCTCGGCGTTTGTGATACAAAGAAGAGAATAAAGAAAATTTGACTTTGATTCCTTTGATCTCGGTTACAACTTGATTACAAAAGAGAGGAGAACAAAATTGGTTCTTCCCCTTTGTTTAAAACTGGGTTCTTCACGGTGGCGATGGAGTGCCTCCCTCGAATGCTTGCGTCGAGTTTGCTCTCCGTTGACGATCCGCACGTCTTGATTCACTGGAACGATGTCTTCTCCTCATGATTTGACGTTGTGGAGAACTTGCGTGGCAAGTTTGAGAACTCTGAACGAGTTTAGAAGAACTCTGTAAAAGAGTTGATTTGAACCGAAGATCGGTTAATAAGCCAAGGCTAGAAGAAAGCTCTGGTGGTCGATCTTAGCTGAGGATGAACGTCGATCTCCTCAAAAGCCTATCTCCAGTGGTCGATCCAAGCCAAGAAAAATCGAACCGAACCCGAAGCCCCCGTGAACTGAATTGATCTTCAGTTATTTATAGAGGATTAAGGGGGTGAAACCGCCCCCTTAATTCTCTCCATAATGGGGCAAAAATCCCCCAGAACGTGGGATAACGGTTTTGAGGCCGTTCGGCTTGTGTTTGAACAAGTCAAAACACCCAACCTGGCGTTCAGAACCCAACTTCGCCTCTTAGAATTGAGACGCGAAGTTGGGTGTTGGCTGAACATTGATGAACGCGAGGGTCGCTCGCGTTTTGGTTTGTTGTAGCTTAGAAACGCGGGGGTCGGTGTTGGCTGGACCCCTAAGAACGCGAGGGTCGCTCACGTTTAGCTTGTTGTAACGCGGGTCCGACTCCAGCGTTTTGATGTTGTAACGCGGGTCCGACTCCAGCGTTAATGAGTCAAACGCCCAACCTGGCGTTCAGGACCCTAACCTCGCGTCTTAGGATTGAGACGCGAGGTTGGGTGTTGGCTGAACACCAATGAACGCGAGGGTCACTCGCGTTTTGGCTTGTTGTAACGCGGGTTCGACCCTGGCGTTTTGATGTTGTGATGCGGGGTTCGACCCTGGCGTTTTGATGTTGTGACGCGGGGTTCGACCCTGGCGTTTTGATGTTGTGACGCGGGGTTCGACCCTGGCGTTTTGATGTTGTAACGCGGGTTTCGACCCTGGCGTTTTGATGTTGTAACGCGGGTTCGACCTCGGCGTTTTGACGTTGTAACGCGGGTTTCGACCCTGGCGTTTTGATGTTGTAACGCGGGTTCGACCTCGGCGTTTTGACGTTGAAACACGAGGAGGACCTCCGCGTCTTGCCTTGCAGAGATTATCACCAAGTAATCTCTTTTTTGTCATAGCTTTGCAAAGATCATTGTCTTGTAATCTTCGTCTTGGCTCCTTGAGAATATGAGAGTCGTCAGATTGTAACTCCCGATGTTGATTGTGAAGGCTGTTGAAGTAGAGCTTCCATCAGTTGTCGTGAAGGTCGTCAGATTGTAACCTTCAGCAATCTACGCGAAAGTCTTCAGATTACAGCCTTCTGGAAGTCGTCAGATTGTAACTTCCATCATCGGTGGTTGATGGGGGATAAGCTATCTATTGTGATTTTTAAACAGCCTACAGAACCCCCTCCAAAGTTTTCGAAAGTTCGCGGTTGACTAGGACGAATTTTCGGAATACTTTGGATCTTAACTCTGATCTTAGAGCTGTTGATTCCTTGTCGTAAAGGAGTCGTTCTCTGCACTTGCTTTGAAGGCATCTTGGTTGAAGGGATTTGCCACGTAGGACCTTTGTGAAGGTATGCGTCATAATCCTGCTTCTGGAATACTGGGGTGGACTCCTGCGTTTTGAATTTGAGACGCGGGGCTGACTTCGGCGTTTTGAATTTGATACCCGGGTGTGACCTCGGCGTCATGATTTTTGTAACGCGGGTCTGACATCTGCATTTCTAAAGTTGGAATCCGGGTGTGACCTCGGCGTCATGATTTTTGCAACGCGGGTCTGACCTCGGCGTTTTGACCTGAGACATGGAAGTGGTTTCCGTGTATTTTTGACTAAGTCTTTGAAACTTGTCTTCAGCTTATTCGTTTCAAGTCTTGGCTCACGTCCATTAAGCTGATGGGCCTTTAAACATGCATAGGATTTTTGGCAAACCCTCAGCCATCAACGGATTTGACAAGCCTTTACCGACTACCGTTTGAGTCGGGCTAGCATATGGATTGTCTAAGTCCGTTCCACATGTAACGTTGTGCTAAGAGAATGAACCCTCTTAGACTTGATGCTATGATTTTGAATACATAGACTTTGTCATTTTCACGGAGAAAGACTAACCGGCAACGTGTGTTAGGCGTAGGCTTATCCCTACTTAGGATTTGGGATAAGGTTCCCCATGTGTGTAAGACATGGATTTTGGTGTTATTAATAACGACCCGCTACGATGTTGAATACGTAGACTTTTGTCCTTTTTACGGTGAAAGACTAACCGGCGACGCGTGTTAGGCGTAGACTTATCTCTACTTAGGATTCGGGATAAAATTCACCTGCTACGATATTGAATACGTAGGCTTTGCTATTATTACGAGAATGGGCTACCCGGCAGCATGTGTTAGATGCAGACTTATCTCTAATTAGGGGGTCGAGATAAATTCCCCCAGGCATGAATCCTGGTGTCTTTTTCATGGCGAAAGATTAACTGGCAACGCGTGTTAGGCGTAGACTTATCTCTAATTAGGGATCGAGATAAAGTCCCCCATGCGTGAAGGCATGGATTTTTGGTGTCGTTTCTTCCTGTGTGGCTTGAAACACCGAAAGAAAGTTGGAAGTGTCAGAAGTATAGTATTAACTTTGGCATGAATTTTCACTTAAAGTGAAATTCAAAAATTTTCTTTATTATCACTAGGATAATTCTAGAAAATCTTTAATCCGCTGGGGATTTCATAATGAAAACTTGCTATTCTTGTTGAAAAATGATTAACAAGTTTATTGGGGGGGTTTGACTGTTAGGGGTGTGAGGTTGACCTAACAGCATTTTATGGGCCTATCGCTCTATTGAGGAGAGTCGATAAGTGGATTTTTGTCAGAGGTGTAGTGTTAACGTGACAGGATGTGTGTTGCGATTGGAGCAACTTTGTGGACTTATCATCCTATTGACGAGGATTGATAAGTGGGTTGTCAGAGGTTATGATGTTAACATGACAGGGATGTGTTGCGATTGGAGCAACTTTGTGGACTTATCATCCTATTGACGAGGATTGATAAGTGAATTTGTCAGAGGTTTAGTGTTAAACGTGACAGGATGTGTGTTGCGATTGGAGCAACTTTGTGGACTTATCATCCTATTGACGAGGATTGATAAGTGGATTGTCAGAGGTTTAGTGTTAACGTGACAGGATGTGTGTTGCGATTGGAGCAACTTTGTGGACTTATCATCCTATTGACGAGGATTGATAAGTGGATTGTCAGAGGTTAAGTGTTAACGTGACAGGAGGATGTTGCGATTGGAGCAACTTTGTGGACTTATCATCCTATTGACGAGGATTGATAAGTGAATTTGTCAGAGGTTTAGTGTTAACGTGACAAGGATGATGTTGCGATTGGAGCAACTTTGGGGACTTATCATCCTATTGACGAGGATTGATAAGTGAATTATTGTCAGAGGTATATTGTTAACGTGACAGGAATGTGTTGCGTTTAGAGCAACTTTGTGGACTTATCATCCTATTGACGAGGATTGATAAGTGAATTTGTCAGAGGTATGATGTTAACGTGACAAGAGAATGTTGTGATCGGAGCAACGTTGTGGAGAGTGATGCAAGTTGAATGCATACTCTGTGGGGATGATAATCGTCATAAGTGTAATGTTAACTTGACGATGTGAAAGATTCGTTACTCTTAATCCAATGGATTCCAAGTAACCAACCCCCAGTCTTGATTAAGACTTAATAGTTCTTGTGACTTACACAAGATTTTAGGAATTAGCGTCTCGCTGGGGAGACTTGCTAGGTGAATTTATCATCAGGAACAATGAGTTTTGATACCTGTGATTTGAATTCGATTTTGAAGACTTATTGTCTTGCTGGGGAAGATTGCGATTTGAGCAATTTTGAGGACCTATCATCCTATTGGCAAGGATTGATAAGTTGATTGTCAGAGGTGTATGTTGTTAACGTGACAAATTGGGAGTAATTACTCTGTGGGGTGATGATCGTCAGAAGTGTAATGTTAACTTGACGATGTGAAAGATTTATTACTCTTAATCCAATGGATTCCAAGTAACCAACCCCCAGTCTTGATTAAGACTTAGCAAGGGAATAAAAAAAGGTAGACAAGACACATCGCCTAGTGGGGCACTATCCATAAAGTCGGAATAGAGGCACATCACCGGGTAGGCCATTATCTGATGAGTTTGACTATCAGAGGTAACTGTTAACGTGATAGTTTTGTGGACCCGCCATCCTACTTGAAAGAGGATTGGTGGGGGAATTTGGAGGAAAAAGACTATCAGAGGTGACGGTTAACGTGATAGTTTTGGTGGACCCACCATCCTACTTGAAGAGGATTGGTGGGGGAATTTGGAGGAAAAGGACTATCAGAGGTGACAGTTAACGTGATAGTTTTGGTGGACCCGCCCCCAGTCTTGAACAAGTACGGGGGAAAAGGAGCAGACATGGCGCATCGCCTAGTGGGCCACAATCTAACGAGCTTGACTATCAGAGGTGATCATTAACGTGATAGTTATTGGAGACCCGGCATCCTACTGAAGAGAATTAGCTTCAGTG
>NC_033800.1:14388825-14390367 GCF_001876935.1 Asparagus officinalis
TCTCTCATCCAATCAATTTTCACAAACATTCGAAATATGTACATTCACTTTTCACGATAAGTTCCAAATCCACAATAATAATTTTCACAACAAACAATACACACATATCATAAGTTCTAAATCCACAATATACAAACACGAGTATCATAATCTCAACTATAAAGATGTCCACAATATACAAACACGAGTTTAGGATATAACTCACTAAGATAGGTCATCCGCCCTATCCATGTCATCGTCCGCGTTGCCACTTGCGGATCCATCCCTACGACTCGTGCTCCCAATAGTATCATCTCCAATCTAACAACAAAATAATTTAAATTTAGAATCACATAATATTGTGTGTAATCATATTTTACATATATAATAAGTATACCTGTCTGCTACTCTCTCCACTACCAGTAAATGCCTTTTGAGTGGCCAAGAAGTTCATAATCTGGCTTTGCACCCGAGTAGGAACCCGCCTTCTACAAGATTTCATTATTTGCCTAGAAACCATCGCAAAAGTAGCAGTAGGCTGGATCACTCGCATAAGCTCCTCTTGAATATCCTCCCACATCTCCTCGGGAATCTGACCATCTAACATACTCATCACAGAGGAAACAAGCTGCATCGCCTGCTGAGTGCAATCCTCCTGCGGCATGTAAGAGGGCCCCGATGGCATAGTCGAGGGTGTGGAAATCGGCGGAGGCTGGAATTGTGTAGACACCCTCTGAGCTCCAACTCCCATCCACCTGGTCCTCCCTTTTTTAGGAAGTCCACAAACTAGATGGCTCACATTATAATTCTGCTCTCTAGTCAGGGGCTCTTGGCTCTGTGTAACAACCTCAGAATACGTGTTTTCCAGAGCTTCCTAGAAGTCCAAAAAATAAATTTAAGAATTAGCCTTTCAAAAATAAAAGATATTTACCTGAACAAGTAAAATAAAAGTACATGTGAAGGGTGTTTTGTGCAACATAAAAGTACATGTGAAGAAGGGATAACGAGTGCTAATAAATAGTTGTTTCTTATGCATTGTTATATCTTATGCATTGTTATATCCTAACAAGCAAGCCCCTCATATTTATAGCTATCTGAAAGTAAATATGCAATACTCTCTTAAGAGTCTGATAAGCGCATTAAAAGCACATTGTGTTTTTTTTTGGTATATCATCTAATAATTATATACCAATTCGATAATTTAGCCATTAAATTTAGTTGGGAGCAGTTTTTTTTTCATAATAACGAGGTATTAATACCGAATCTTTGCTAATAGTCATTGTCATCAAAACTGTTATTTGAATACATGATTTTAGAATACATGATTTTAGAATGCAAACTGTTATTTGAATACATGATTTTAGAATGCACACACACTTACATACTTATACACATGTATGCATATGTGTGTGTGTGTGTGTGTGTGTGATGTGTGTGTGATGTGTGCGTATGTATGCATATGTGTGTCAGTGTGTTTAATTCTTGAACTTTCCCTGGTATCCAAATAAAAATTCCCACCCTACGGGATTGTCTTCGATGTTGAAATATCTCTAAAAAATAAAA
>NC_033800.1:14390450-14420009 GCF_001876935.1 Asparagus officinalis
TAAGATGACCAAAAGAAGAGTGCAAACAATAAATTCCCAACATGATAACAGGCTAATAAGAGCTAAGATAATTAGTTAACCTGCATTTTCTTGGCTAATTCTAGCTTTTGTTTCTTAGCCTCATCGTCATCGTACCCCTTCTTAAATTGAACCATCGTTCTCCTGTGCAGTTCTGGTAGTGGGATAAAGGGAGCGCTGTATGTAGGAAAAATTGCAAAGAAGAGAATAAAGAAAATTTGACTTTGATTCCTTTGATCTCGATTACAACTTGATTACAAAAGAGAGGAGAACAAAATTGGTTCTTCCCCTTTGTTTAAAACTGGGTTCTTCACGGTGGCGATGGAGTGCCTCCCTCGAATGCTTGCGTCGAGTTTGCTCTCCGTTGACGATCCGCACGTCTTGATTCACTGGAACGATGTCTTCTCCTCACGATTTGACGTTGTGGAGAACTTGCGTGGCAAGTTTAAAACTCTTGATGAGTTGATAACTCTGATCGATTTTGAACTCTTGAAAAAGAGTTGGCTTGATCAAACTCTACCACGAGAGTTTTGACGGTTGTTCCAGTGAGATGAACATCGAATTGCGCCACCACTTCTTCGTCACAGAAGCTATTCCCCAGCGGAGTCGCCATCTTTTGTTTGTAGGAAAAATTGCAATGAAAAGAATAAAGAAAATTGACTTGTATTTCTTTGATTTCGATTACAACTTGATTACAAAAGAGAGGAGAACAAAATTGGTTCTTCCCCTTTGTTTAAAACTGGGTTCTTCACGGTGGCGATGGAGTGCCTCCCTCGAATGCTTGCGTCGAGTTTGCTCTCCGTTGACGATCCGCACGTCTTGATTCACTGGAACGATGTCTTCTCCTCACGATTTGACGTTGTGGAGAACTTGCGTGGCAAGTTTAAAACTCTTGATGAGTTGATAACTCTGATCGATTTTGAACTCTTGAAAAAGAGGGATTGAGACGCGAGGTTGGGTGTTGGCTGAACATTGATGAACGCGAGGGTCGCTCGCGTTTTGGTTTGTTGTAGCTTAGAAACGCGGGGGTCGGTGTTGGCTGGACCCCTACGAACGTGAGGGTCGCTCACGTTTCGCCTGTTGTAACGCGGGTCCGACTCCAGCGTTTTGATGTTGTAACGTGGGTTCGACCCTGGCGTTTTGATGTTGTGACGCGGGGTTCGACCCTAACGTTTTGATGTTGTAACGCGGGTTTCGACCCTGGCGTTTTGACGTTGAAACACGGGGAGGACCCTGGCGTTTTGATGTTGAGACGCGGGGTTCGACCCTGGCGTTTTGATGTTGTGACGCGGGGTTCGACCCTGGCGTTTTGATGTTGTAACGCGGGTTTCGACCCTGGCGTTTTGATGTTGTAACGCGGGTTCGACCTCGGCGTTTTGACGTTGTAACGCGGGTTTCGACCCTGGCGTTTTGATGTTGTAACGCGGGTTCGACCTCGGCGTTTTGACGTTGAAACACGGGGAGGACCTCCGCGTCTTGCCTTGCAGAGATTATCACCAAGTAATCTCTTTTTGTCATAGCATTGCAAAGATCATTGTCTTGTAATCTTCGTCTTGGCTCCTTGAGAATATGAGAGTCGTCAGATTGTAACTCCCGATGTTGATTGTGAAGGCTGTTGAAGTAGAGCTTCCATCAGTTGTCGTGAAGGTCGTCAGATTGTAACCTTCAGCAATCTACGCGAAAGTCTTCAGATTACAGCCTTCTGGAAGTCGTCAGATTGTAACTTCCATCATCGGTGGTTGATGGGGGATAAGCTATCTATTGTGATTTTTTAAACAGCCTACAGTTTGGTTTGGTTCCTCGAAGCACATTGGTTTTGGCTTCCGCGCACAACAAGTGGTATCAGAGCTTTGGCTACGCTTGGGCTAATTGGAGGAGTAGATCGCTTTGGAAGTTCGTCTAGGGCTTCAATTGGTGATAAATGTGAGATTTTTCCTATTTGTGGATCTCGTTTCCGTCGTGTGGGGTGAGATCTTTTGGAGGTCCTTGTTAGGATTTTAGTTGGAGGTAAAAATCTCTCCTTTTTAGTTTAGATCTATTCTTCGTTTGTTCCGTATTGTTTTGTTAGTGTTTTGAGAAAGATGGTTGAGAAAGAATGAGTTATGAAGGGTACTTCAAGCGTGAAGACCGTTCAAAGTTTGAATATCAATTCTATAAAGATAGATGTGAAGAAGTTTAATGGCACAAACAATTTTGGTCTTTGGAGATATGAAGTCTTGGATGCGCTCAACACGTAAAATTTGGAAGATACTTTGGAGTTAGACGGAAAATCGGACGACATTGAGGAGAAGGTTTGGAAGAAGATGAATAGAACGACATGTGGTGTGATTAGATCTTGTTTAACTCAAGATTTAAAATATGATTTGATCAATTAGACTTTAGCTAAGAAGATTTGGGAGATCCTAGAAGGTAAGTATTTGACAAAGAGTGTAGAAAACCACTTACATTTGAAGAGGAGATTTTATCGCTTCCAATTAAAGAAGGGGATCTCCATTGGTGATCACATGAACCACTACACGAATATTCTTGTGAATTTAGCGAATGTAGATGTTATGGTTGAAAATGAGGACAGGGCGTTGTTATTATTGAATTCCTTACCCGACAAGGAATATGAGACATTCATTCTTACTCTTTTTAATGGAAAGACATTTATTTCGTATAGTGAGGTCACTGCTATATTTGTGAATTATCAGCTTTGAAAGAAGCATAAGGAGACTTTAGTTGAGCCGGTAGCGAGGGCATTGGTCGTAAGAACAAAGAGTCTAAACCGTGGTAGGAGGTCGCAGTCTAGAGGGGCACATCTTGGAGTTCATAGGAATCAATGTGCCTTTTGTTAAGAGGATGAACATTAAAAAGCCGAATGCCCAAAGTTGACAGATCGAGCCGGGAAGAATAAGGAAAAAGCTATTCAAGCTTCATATGTGAATGTTATCAAGGCTAGTGACGATAATTCAGATTCAGATTCTTTGGGCTACTCATTAGCACTACCGTCAATTTGTGTTGTCGACTCTACAAAGTGAATGTTTGGATTTGGGTGCCTCTTACCATATTTTTTCTAGGAGGGATTGATTCTCCAGCTTTCAAGAGTTGGAAAGAGGGGATGTCGTGCTCATAGGTAACGATCATGAATGCCCTATTTATGGTATGAGTACCGTTCGTATTAGAATGTGTGACGTGGTGATTAGGGAGTTGGATGAAGTGAGGTTCATTCCTCAGTTGAAGAAGAACATCATTTCACTTGGAGTTTTGAAGGCAGCATGCTATAGGGTGATCTTAGAGGATGCATGTTTGAAGGTCACATTTGGGTCTATAATTGTGATGAAGGGCGTCAGAAAGAAGAATTTGTACTATTTAATTAGGAGCACAGTGATTGGTAGAGAACTGACGACTTCTTTGGATTTGGCTAGACTGTGGCATTTATTGAGGCTGAGATATTTGATTGGTTATGCCGTGCATGGATTATTGAGGAGTGCTTTGACCTGTAGATTGAAGTCCTATGAGCACATTGGTATGAGCAAGAAGACCAATGTGAAGTTTAGTATTTCTATCCATCGATCGATGGGTCTTTTAGGTGGTGTTCATTCAGGCATTTGGGGGCCTTTCAAGGAGGCATCATTGGGAGGTAATCAATATTTAGTTTTTACAGTTAGGGACTGTTCTAGGCATTGGTGGGTTACAACCAAATCCCGTTAGTGTGAAGTTCTAGAAGTCAACAACAGATGGGGCAAGTGTATTGACAGAAAGGTAACCCGTCGTTCTGTTTTTTGTAGAGATTCTTTCTTGCATTTGTGCCGAGCTCATGATAGTTTGAGATACTTCATTGGAGAGGAAACATTGGGGCGATGAGATGAGATGATAGTTTTGATGGGTCGTTCCTTGCTAGAGGAGGATTGGCGTTGGTTGTCGAGCATTGGATTGCAGAGGAGTTTTGGAGCTTCGACATATTTAGGTCATCTTAGTCATAGGTTGCCGACTGCTGCGTGTGGAGATTTTGAATCTGGTGGAGCTGGCTTAGATTTTGGATTGCGTCGGATATTTGGTTGCCTAGCATTTGGTCAAATCAAGGATGTGAGATTTTATCCGATAGCATATTTAGGATTCAGAGGCGTGTTTGATTATTAGGTATTGACTTTTGATTTTGTTCTGAGCAGGTATGTCACTTTTGACTTTCGACAGATGAAGAGTGTTGATTAGATTGTTGGGATATCACAGCGGGTGAAAGGTGATGCTACTCTACGTTGGGTGGAGATTACTCCACATACTCTAGTTTATACTATATCATTTGGGATTCCAGCTGAGGGGACACAGTTTGGGGATCATTTGGATTTGGATGCAGATGATGAGTTGGTTGATTCGAGTGCAGCTGGTGGATATAGTTTCGATTTGGATATGATCGTTGGTTCATCTCAGGTGAAGGTGTTTAGTTTGTTTTATTTTGGGGCCATCGTGAGAGCTATCAGTTACAGATTCGTTGGTGATGTTGAAGAAGGGTTGCAAACTCTTCTATTTGATTGAGGGCCTTTGGAGGTCGTTGGATGAACTACGTGAGGACTTGATTCCTTAGGCAAGAGGATACGTAGGCAGTCATTTATGATGCAGTCGGTTTGGTGAGTAGATATCAATGTTTAGAGAGTGTTTACATTCTTATTTAGGTCTCGACTTGTTGTGGATTGAGTCCATTGTCGTGAATTTGTTTCACTTTATATTGGACGTAAAAAGTGAGATATTTGGTTTGGTTGGTGTCGGCTCAGTTTTAGAAAAATTTTGCCGAGGTGAAGACTTGTAGATTTAGCGAAGAAATTGGAGAAAAATAGGTTCTGGGAAGCAGGAAACATTTTGGAGGCTTCACGGTCGACCATGAACTTTGCGGAGGTCGACCGCAAATATGCACGACTACAAGGTGTTTTTCAGTTTTCTGGCCGGTTGACCACGGCGTCAAGTGCGGTCGATCGCGGACCCTGTAATTGATTTACGTGTTTTCTATTGTTCTGTACGATCGATCGTGGGTCGGGTTCGGGTCTGTTTTGGTTTCCTGTTCTGTTTGGGATTCATGCTTGGTATAAATACCAACACACGTTTTAGGGATTCTTTAGGATTGAAGTGGGGATATTTGGAGCACACAAAAGAGGTATTTTTTAAACTATTGGTTAGAGTTTTGTTTGGAGAGAATTAGAGATTTGTTGGTGAGATTAATTGGTGAGTTTGAGTGGTTTTGTTTGGAGAGAATTAGAGATTTGTTGGTGAGATTAATTGGTGAGTTTGAGTGATTTATAATCTCAATTTGTACTCTTCTTCTCTATTAGTGAAAAGGTGAGATTAATTGGTGAGTTTGAGTGATTTATAATCTCAATTTGTACTCTTCTTCTCTATTAGTGAAAACTCCATCCCCTTCTTGCCCCGTGGACATAGGCAACTTGCCGAACAACGTTAACTTTGGTTGTTTGTGTTTGTGGCATTACTTTGGTTTGTTTGGCCTTCTCTCGGCGTTTGGTTTGGTTCCTCGAAGCACATCGGTTTTGGCTTCCGCGCACAACACTTATAAGCTAATCTTATAACTTTTGTGTATTAAGTTTATTGAATTCATTGTTAAATATTTTCAAAATTTATTTTTGAAATAGAATTATTATACATTTAAATTAGAATTTGGGTGGGCTTGATGGTAATTTAACAAATATTAAAGGTTAAAAAGTTCTAAAATTAATATATGAATATTATATGGAAACGTTTGGATGAAAATTTTCACGTTTGTAAAATATAGGGTATTGATGTACCAATTTTGACCAACTAAGGGTATATATATGCTACGAAATACAAGTGAGGGTATATAAGTGCTAATGGAATGAAACTATAAGATATTTAAGTGCTATTTAGCTTTTAATGAAGTTATACATTATTTATTTGTGTAGGTGTTATGTACGATTTGCACAGAAAAGATGCATAATACTACATACAAGTATGAATTCTATCAAAACACTCTTATAGATATCATTCATGGATAGGTGGAGGGTTAATTTGGCGTGCATCTGAATCTTTGATAGGATCCTACTTACTCAGCGAACTTATTGTAACTACTTGAAAGAAGCAAATTAAACTGGCATAATAAGGAATTTTCTCCAATATAAATATATTTTTTATTTTGGCGATTAACTAGAAATTATTTTTTATCTTTGTCTACATATATTTAGAGCTTAAGAGTTTACGATTATAAATAGAGCATTCAATCTTTGTGAATTCTTTGACATATTGAAAGAAGTTTTTTTTAAATGTCACTCACTCTTTTACCAAGCGTAGTGAATACTTACTTTAATAATTTGTCCCAAATGGAAAATTTTATCAGGATAAGTTGTCCCATAATATTAAAGTATTTGTTTGTAATTTGTAATTATGATTCTGAAAATTGGCAAACAGCTGAAGAAACAACCTATAAATTCAGCCAGGCAGACTGACGATCGACCGCGAGTCAGCGACGGTTGACCGCGAACGTGCACAAGGGTGAGGAAGAGCTGGGAACTGACAGTCGACCGTATGGACCTTGTAGGATTTTTGGGCTCTGTCGTTTGGTTCGGTCGACCGTCGCGATCGACCGTGAGTTTCTCTGTAGCCGATTTATTCTATGTCGGGAGTTACCGTCAATTTGTGTTGTCGACTCTACAAAGTGAATGTTTGGATTTGGGTGCCTCTTACCATATTTTTTCTAGGAGGGATTGATTCTCCAGCTTTCAAGAGTTGGAAAGAGGGGATGTCGTGCTCATAGGTAACGATCATGAATGCCCTATTTATGGTATGAGTACCGTTCGTATTAGAATGTGTGACGTGGTGATTAGGGAGTTGGATGAAGTGAGGTTCATTCCTCAGTTGAAGAAGAACATCATTTCACTTGGAGTTTTGAAGGCAGCATGCTATAGGGTGATCTTAGAGGATGCATGTTTGAAGGTCACATTTGGGTCTATAATTGTGATGAAGGGCGTCAGAAAGAAGAATTTGTACTATTTAATTAGGAGCACAGTGATTGGTAGAGAACTGACGACTTCTTTGGATTTGGCTAGACTGTGGCATTTATTGAGGCTGAGATATTTGATTGGTTATGCCGTGCATGGATTATTGAGGAGTGCTTTGACCTGTAGATTGAAGTCCTATGAGCACATTGGTATGAGCAAGAAGACCAATGTGAAGTTTAGTATTTCTATCCATCGATCGATGGGTCTTTTAGGTGGTGTTCATTCAGGCATTTGGGGGCCTTTCAAGGAGGCATCATTGGGAGGTAATCAATATTTAGTTTTTACAGTTAGGGACTGTTCTAGGCATTGGTGGGTTACAACCAAATCCCGTTAGTGTGAAGTTCTAGAAGTCAACAACAGATGGGGCAAGTGTATTGACAGAAAGGTAACCCGTCGTTCTGTTTTTTGTAGAGATTCTTTCTTGCATTTGTGCCGAGCTCATGATAGTTTGAGATACTTCATTGGAGAGGAAACATTGGGGCGATGAGATGAGATGATAGTTTTGATGGGTCGTTCCTTGCTAGAGGAGGATTGGCGTTGGTTGTCGAGCATTGGATTGCAGAGGAGTTTTGGAGCTTCGACATATTTAGGTCATCTTAGTCATAGGTTGCCGACTGCTGCGTGTGGAGATTTTGAATCTGGTGGAGCTGGCTTAGATTTTGGATTGCGTCGGATATTTGGTTGCCTAGCATTTGGTCAAATCAAGGATGTGAGATTTTATCCGATAGCATATTTAGGATTCAGAGGCGTGTTTGATTATTAGGTATTGACTTTTGATTTTGTTCTGAGCAGGTATGTCACTTTTGACTTTCGACAGATGAAGAGTGTTGATTAGATTGTTGGGATATCACAGCGGGTGAAAGGTGATGCTACTCTACGTTGGGTGGAGATTACTCCACATACTCTAGTTTATACTATATCATTTGGGATTCCAGCTGAGGGGACACAGTTTGGGGATCATTTGGATTTGGATGCAGATGATGAGTTGGTTGATTCGAGTGCAGCTGGTGGATATAGTTTCGATTTGGATATGATCGTTGGTTCATCTCAGGTGAAGGTGTTTAGTTTGTTTTATTTTGGGGCCATCGTGAGAGCTATCAGTTACAGATTCGTTGGTGATGTTGAAGAAGGGTTGCAAACTCTTCTATTTGATTGAGGGCCTTTGGAGGTCGTTGGATGAACTACGTGAGGACTTGATTCCTTAGGCAAGAGGATACGTAGGCAGTCATTTATGATGCAGTCGGTTTGGTGAGTAGATATCAATGTTTAGAGAGTGTTTACATTCTTATTTAGGTCTCGACTTGTTGTGGATTGAGTCCATTGTCGTGAATTTGTTTCACTTTATATTGGACGTAAAAAGTGAGATATTTGGTTTGGTTGGTGTCGGCTCAGTTTTAGAAAAATTTTGCCGAGGTGAAGACTTGTAGATTTAGCGAAGAAATTGGAGAAAAATAGGTTCTGGGAAGCAGGAAACATTTTGGAGGCTTCACGGTCGACCATGAACTTTGCGGAGGTCGACCGCAAATATGCACGACTACAAGGTGTTTTTCAGTTTTCTGGCCGGTTGACCACGGCGTCAAGTGCGGTCGATCGCGGACCCTGTAATTGATTTACGTGTTTTCTATTGTTCTGTACGATCGATCGTGGGTCGGGTTCGGGTCTGTTTTGGTTTCCTGTTCTGTTTGGGATTCATGCTTGGTATAAATACCAACACACGTTTTAGGGATTCTTTAGGATTGAAGTGGGGATATTTGGAGCACACAAAAGAGGTATTTTTTAAACTATTGGTTAGAGTTTTGTTTGGAGAGAATTAGAGATTTGTTGGTGAGATTAATTGGTGAGTTTGAGTGATTTATAATCTCAATTTGTACTCTTCTTCTCTATTAGTGAAAACTCCATCCCCTTCTTGCCCCGTGGACATAGGCAACTTGCCGAACAACGTTAACTTTGGTTGTTTGTGTTTGTGGCATTACTTTGGTTTGTTTGGCCTTCTCTCGGCGTTTGGTTTGGTTCCTCGAAGCACATCGGTTTTGGCTTCCGCGCACAACACTTATAAGCTAATCTTATAACTTTTGTGTATTAAGTTTATTGAATTCATTGTTAAATATTTTCAAAATTTATTTTTGAAATAGAATTATTATACATTTAAATTAGAATTTGGGTGGGCTTGATGGTAATTTAACAAATATTAAAGGTTAAAAAGTTCTAAAATTAATATATGAATATTATATGGAAACGTTTGGATGAAAATTTTCACGTTTGTAAAATATAGGGTATTGATGTACCAATTTTGACCAACTAAGGGTATATATATGCTACGAAATACAAGTGAGGGTATATAAGTGCTAATGGAATGAAACTATAAGATATTTAAGTGCTATTTAGCTTTTAATGAAGTTATACATTATTTATTTGTGTAGGTGTTATGTACGATTTGCACAGAAAAGATGCATAATACTACATACAAGTATGAATTCTATCAAAACACTCTTATAGATATCATTCATGGATAGGTGGAGGGTTAATTTGGCGTGCATCTGAATCTTTGATAGGATCCTACTTACTCAGCGAACTTATTGTAACTACTTGAAAGAAGCAAATTAAACTGGCATAATAAGGAATTTTCTCCAATATAAATATATTTTTTATTTTGGCGATTAACTAGAAATTATTTTTTATCTTTGTCTACATATATTTAGAGCTTAAGAGTTTACGATTATAAATAGAGCATTCAATCTTTGTGAATTCTTTGACATATTGAAAGAAGTTTTTTTTAAATGTCACTCACTCTTTTACCAAGCGTAGTGAATACTTACTTTAATAATTTGTCCCAAATGGAAAATTTTATCAGGATAAGTTGTCCCATAATATTAAAGTATTTGTTTGTAATTTGTAATTATGATTCTGAAAATTGGCAAACAGCTGAAGAAACAACCTATAAATTCAGCCAGGCAGACTGACGATCGACCGCGAGTCAGCGACGGTTGACCGCGAACGTGCATCCCTGCGCGGTCGCCCGCCATGGTCGACCATAGGCTGCTTGGGCTGGGCTTTGGGTTTTCAACCCAGTTCGTTTTAGAGCTGATATATAACTCTAATCCTGATTAGTTAGGGTTAAGCAATGGCGTTTTTGAGTAGTCTTTTGGAAAGGATTGATGCATCCAATTGTGGAAGATTGTGAGAGATCTAGAGCTTTGTTTTAGAGTTTGATTGGTGAGATTTGTAACTATATTTGTATTCTCTTGATTTCTAATAGTAAGAACTCCCCTCCCCCCTCCTTACCCCGTGAACGTAGGCAACTTGCCAAACTACGTAAATCATTTGTTCTTGTTGTGATTGTGTTTTGCTTATTGGTTGTGGTTTATCTTGAGTTATTGTTCGTGTCGCTTCGAGAAATTCAGCCACGCACAACAATTGGTATCAGAGCATCAGGCTTGTTCGGAGAATTCAGTGAAGATTCCTATCTGAAGAGTTAGATCGACAACATGGGAGAAGCAAACACATCAGGTTCGTCTCTTACGAAGACGATACAGAGTCTGAGCATCAATAACACGAAGATTGATGTTCCGAAGTCGATGGCAAGATCAATTTCAGATTGTGGAGGTGTCAGGTGATGGACGCCTTGGATGCACAAAATTTGAAGAAGACTCTTGAGTTAAAAAAGAAACCCACTGATATGGAGGATAATGTTTGGAGGAAGAAGAACAGTAAAACTTGTGGTGTTATTAGGTCATGCTTGATGTCAGATCTTATTTATGATGTTATGAACGAGACGTCGGCGAAGAAGATGTGAGAAACACTCAATGAGAAGTATCTTACGAAGAGCATTAAGAATCAGCTTCACTTGAAGAAGAGGTTTTACCAGTTCAAGATGAAAAGGGGAGTTTCCATCAGGGAGCATATCAACAATTTTACGAAGCTACTTTCAGATATGGTCAATGTGGATATCATAGTTAAGGATGAAGACAAGACGATGTTACTTTTGTGTTCATTGCCCGAGGATGATTATGGTACGTTTGTTCTAACTATGATCAATGGAAGAACTATAGTTAGCTATATGGAGGTGACCTTAGCTTTGGTAAATTATGAGTTGAGAAAGAGTGATGGTAAACTCTCCGAGAAGGCATCGGAAGATGCATTAGCTGTTCGAGGTCGTGATCCAAACCGTCGCCAGTTCAACCGCTCAAAGTCAAAGATTAGGAGTGCCTATAAGAGTATTGGTAGAAATCAATATCGGTATTGTAAAGAAGAAGGACATTGGAAGATTGACTGCCCAAAGTGGAAAGAAAAATCTGGAAAGAACAAAGGGAAAGCTGCACAGGCTTCAGAAGTGAATGTTACAAAAGCTATTAGTAAACATTCAGATTCAGATTCTTCGAGCTACTCATGTTCTGCACTACCGTCTGTTTGCTATGCTGATTCCACGGAGTGGATGATGGATTCGGGAGCTATATATCACATATGTCCTAGGAGGGATTGGTTTTCTAGCTTTGAGGAGCTGAAAAGAGGGGATGTCATTCTTATGGGTAATGACCACTTATGTCATATTGGTGGCATTGGTTCAGTCCGGATTAGAATGCATGACGGAGTGATTAGGGAGTTGAAGAAAGTGAGGTTCGTGCCACAGTTGACGAAGAACATCATTTCTCTTGGGACTTTAGAGGCAGCTGGATATAGAGTGATCTTAGAGGATGCTACAGTGACGATCACAAAGGGTTCTATGATGGTGATGTAAGATATCAGGAAAAATAACTTATACTACTTGAAGGGTAAGATAGTTACAGGGGGTCTGACAGCTTCTATCATTACAAAGGAGGACACTGCCACTTTATGGTACATGAGACTTGGACACACAGGTAATAAGTCCATATAGTCATTGGCGAAACAGGGGCTATTGAAAGGTGCTAAGACCTACAAGATAGAGCTGTGTGAGCACTGCGTACTCGGGAAGAAAACTAGAGTGAAGTTTGGCACCGCTGTTCATAATACTCGAGGTACATTGGATTACATTCACATAGATATTTGGGGTCCTTCCAAGAACACATTTCTTGATGGGGTCAACTATTTTATCACTTTTATTGATGACTATTCCAGGAGGAATTGAGTATACCCTATGAAGCATAAACATTAGGTCCTGAATATTTTTATGGAGTGGAAAAAGAAAGTGAAGCTGTAGACAGGTAGAAAGGTGAAGACTCTACGTTCAGATAACGGTAGAGAGTACAAGAGTGATCCATTTCTATAGTTTTGCTGGGATCACGGCATTAGAAGATACTTCACAGTTTGAGAGACACCGTAACAGAACAGGGTGGCTGAGAGATACCTTATTAGAAAAGGTGCGATGTATGATAATACAGAGCGGATTGCCTAGATCCTTTTGGGCTGAGGCGTTGGTTTATGCGAGCTATCTCGTGAATAGGTTGTCGTGAACTGTGATAGACGGGAAGACTCATTTGGAGCGTTGGTTTGGTTCGGTGGCTAGTGACAATGAGTCGCTTCGAATATTTAGGTGTCCAGCTTATTACCATGCCAGTGATGATAAATTAAATCAGAGGGAAAAAAGCAGTCTTTGTGTGATTTAGAGATGTAGTTAAAGGTTTCAGGTTATGGGATCATCAGGACAAGAAGATAGCTATTAGCAGAGATATCACATTCGATGAGACGTACATGATGAGGCCTCAAGTCCCTCAGCAGGTGGAGGGAGACCAGACAGTTGAGATATCACAGCAGGTGGAGGATGATGTGACTCCACCCACTCCTAAGAGCATTATATCCATCGAGGCTCCTACAGAGGTGACACTAGGAGGAGATAGGATGACAGCCCGGTAGTTTGAGGATATAGTGGTATGTGAGACTCAGGAACAGTATCATATTCAGGGGTCTATTACAGCAGATAGACCGAGAAGGGTGATTCGTTGGCCAGCTAGGTATAATGATGTCATGGTCGCATATGCATTATCAGTGGAGGTCATTGATGATATGGTTCCATACACATTCACAGAGGTAGAGTCTAGCCCCGATTTGATTAGGTGGAGGGAAGTTATGGAGGAGGAGATGCAGTCTCTTCAGAAGAACGACACTTAGACACTTGCACATCTACCTAAGGGTAAGAGAGCTATAGGTTACAAGTGGGTATATGCGAAGAAGGAGGGATATTCTATTGGGGATATTCGATTCAAAGCCAGATTGGTTGTCAAGGGGTATGCACAACTTGAGGGCATTTATTACAACGAGGTATTTTCACCCGTTGTGAAGCATTCATCGCTACGTATATTATTGGCATTAGTGGCACAGTTGGATTTGGATTTGGTCCAGATGGATGTGGAGATAGCCTTTCTATACGGAGATTTAAATAAGGAGATTTACATGACACAACCTTTAGGATTCAAAGCTACAGGAAAGGAAGATTTAGTTTGCAAGCTGAAGAAGTCTCTTTATGGTTTGAAGCAATTGTCGAGACAGTGGTATAAGAGATTTGACAGCATTATGATTGGCCATGGGTACACGAGAAGCCCATATGACCCATGTGTTTATATGCACAAGCTATATGATGGTGAGCATATATATTTACTTTTATATGTTGACGATATGCTTATTGCTTTTAGTAATTCTTCGGCTATTCGAAAGTTGAAGGAGGAGCTGTCATCTGAATTCAAGATGAAGGATCTTGGAGAGGCAAAGAAGATATTGAGTATGGAGATCGAGAGAGATAGAGTGAAGGGGAGTTTGAAGCTTACATAGAAGAGCTATTTATAGAATATATTGAAGAAATCCAGCTTTGATGACAATGCAAAAGCAGTTAGCACTCCATTGACTCCCACTTCAAGTTTTCAGCGTTGATGTTACCTGTTTTAGTTAAGGACAGAGATTACATATCGAAGGTCTCATATGCCAGTGCAGTAGGTAGCTTGATATATGCGATGGTGTATACAATACCAGATTTGTCACAGGCCGTGAGCATGGTATCGAGATACATGCATGACCCCAAGAAGGGTCATTGGGAGGTCGTGAAGTGGATTCTACGGTATGTTCGAGGCACCATGGATGTTGGTTTGGTATTCCTGAAGGATGATTAGAATGGGCAGAATTATATTGGTTGCGTGCATTCAGATTATGTTGGAGATCTTGACAAGCGCCGGTCCACTTCAGGTTATGCTTTTATATTGGCAGGTGCACCTGTATGTTGGTGATGTATACTTCAGTCCACAGTGGCTCTCTCTACTACAGAGACGGAGTATATGGCAGTGACTGAAGCTGTGAAGGAGGCTTTGTGGTTGCGTGGATTATTGGAGGACTTGGGGATTGCACAGGAGACCATTTGGTATATTGTGATAGCATGTCAGCTATTTATTTGGTGAAGAACCAGGTTTATCATACGTGCACGAAGCACATCGATGTCAGATTCTACTTTGTTCGTGACGTTTTGGATGATGGAGATGTCATATTAGAGAAGGTCCACACGAACGACAACCCTGCAGATATGTTGACCAAAGTTGTTTCAGGAGTAAAATTTGGTCATTGTTTGAAGCTTTTGAACATTCTTCAGTGTTGAGGTTGGAGGCCATTTGGGTGAACTATGTTCGGCTTGATTCCTTAGGTAAGAGGATATGTAGGCAGTCTTTCAGATACAGCCGGTTTGATTTGTTGATTCAGATGGGGGGAGATCGCGTTTCAGCTCTAGTTTGGCTCCCAGACTTTTTGCAGAACTTTTGAATGATTTGGTGTCGGCTCAGTTTTGGTAGAAACATTCGCCGAGGTGAAGAATTGACAACTTGGCAAACAGCTGAAGAAACAACCTAGAAATTTAGCCAGGCAGACTGGCGGTCGACCGCGAGTCAGCGACGGTCGACCGCAAATGTGCACAAGGGTCAGGAAGAGCTGGGAGCTGAAGGTGGTCGACCGTCACGGTCAACCGCGTGGACCCTGTAGGATTTTTGGGCTCTGTCGTTTGGTTCGGTCGACCGTCGTTGTCGACCGTGAGTTTCTCTGTAGCCGATTTGTTCTCTATCGGTGTGTTCAGTCGACCGCCGTGGTCGACCGCAGGCTGTTTGGGCTGGGCTTTGGGTTTTTAACTCAGTTCGTTTTGGAGCTGATATATAACTCTAATCCTAAATAGTTAGGGTTAAGCAAGGACGTTTTTGAGCAGTCTTTTGGAAAGGATTGCTGCATCCAATTGTGGGAGATTTACGAGAGAGCTAGAGCTTTGTTTTAGGGTTTGATCTGTGAGATTTGTAACTCTATTTGTATTCTATTGATTTCTAATAGTAAGAACTCTACCCCTCCTTGCCCCGTGGACATAGGCAACTTGTCGAACCACGTAAATCATTTGTTCTTGTTGTGATTGTGTTTTACTTATTGGTTATGGTTTATCTCGAGTTATTGTTTGTGTCGCTGGGAGAACTTCCGCCGCACACAACAGATTCTTCCGTTCCTCATTGAGAATTTATGTGGCAAATACTTTGATACATTCATTTTGTTTCCAATGATGTTAAGTAAGTCCACGATTGATGGTCTATGATAAATTAATGAATTAGTCTCCCTATTTGTCCCTCTACTTCTCAGTTGTCCTATCAATTACAATCATATTAAGTAGGCAAAAACTGTCTTTATTATTACAAGATAAAATTAAAGAAAAGCTATTTATGCTTTTACTTAGAAAATAGGAAGGGACAGAGGCGTGGCTGATAATTTGGGGGCCCAGTTCTAAATTTCAATCGGGGCCTCTTAACCAATCTTTAGAAGAAACTAATAATTGTTTTTATACGTAGTACTAACCATGAAAAAAAAATTATATCTAGAATTAAAATAAAAATTAAGACATAACAATGGTTTTATGCAAAACCTATTACGTGCAAAATATTGATAGTAAAAATGATTCAATCGACCCGACATCGACCCGACTGACATTGATCAATATCATTTATTTAAGTCCTATTGACATGCATCTTTTTGTAATTTCACTTTGCACTTACCTATTTTTGTTTGTCCTGTAGTTGGAACTAACAATTATCATATGAATGACTTAAAAAATTACTAATGTTATTTTCTTTTTAATAATTTGTTATCTTATAATTTGAGTTTGAACCAAACAAGATATTACAAATTTTAGGATTGGCTTTCCTTTAATAATGTTGAACCAAACAAAATATTAGAAATCTTAAAGCATGTATAAAACCATATGGATTTGAAATTCTCCATGATATTACAAATTCTAAAATTTTGGCATTTGAACCAAACAGCCTTAAAGGAACCCATCACCAATTACCAGAGAGCAAGAATCTTTCAATTTAAACATTTTTCGGTAACTGCAACGGAGAGTGCTTGATGCTCTAATTTGCTTTTATTTTTATTGTTCTTTATCATAACAATGACACATAAATTACTTGATGAAAAAAAAAATTTATGGGCAAAAATAACCTCCCGAGCATCAAACCCCAAAGCCACATGAAACATAAGATTGTAAACTCATTATAAATGCAACCAAATAATTTCCTACAAACTCAAATCCCAACATCTAAAGCAAAGAGAATTAAGCACTGCGTCTCTCACCTTGCTGATTTTAGGCACCACAGATCTCAGCATATACAACCTATCATTCAGCTTCTTCCTCCTCCTCCTCTCAGACATCAGATTCTTCGCCGGAGCCGCTCTGTTCCTCTTCCTCCTGCTCTCATGACTCTCATTATTCTCCAAACTCTTCACATTCTCCTCAAACTCACAATTCAACCCAGACCCATCAAAGCTCCCATCCTCAACCCCCTCTTCCTCATTCTCCTCTCCAATCAGCGTGGGTTGAGCACCAATCGAAGGATTAGCCTCAGCAGGCCTCAAAATCTTGGACCCACTAACAAATTTAGGGGTTTCAAACGCTTGAAAACCAGTTTCATGCAAATGGGTTGTCTGAAATTGAGCTGTTGGGTTTAGATCAGTGAAGCTGAGGGGAGCGGTGAGCCCAAATGGGTCCAAGCCAAAAGGGTTTGTAGAGAGGAGAGAGGAGAAGGATTCTTGATGGTTTTGGAGAGGTTCAGTTAAGTACCAGTTCTGTGGAACCGAAAGACAATACCCCTTATCGAGCTTGGTGGCGATTGGGGCCCCCCCAAAGTGGGGGGCCCTGTTCTGCGGAACCGAAAGGACCGTCTCAGCGGCGCCCCTGGGAAGGGAGGTACTTGTACCGAGTTCATCCGCTTAATGTTCCTTCGCTTTGTGACCACTGTGAAGAGATTGAGTACTGCCACATTGGAAACTAGTTGAGAGGAAAGTGAAGAAAGAGAAGGATAGGTGATTGACATTCTACCAAACTTCTATTATAATTTTTTTATTCTTGGATTAGTTATTGAAAAAAATTATATCCAACTCACAATGAATTTTGGACTGTCGATTTTGAAAGATCCTGATCTTTTTTGGTTACGGTTGGCACTAGAGAAACTATCTTGCTAATCATAAATTCCCTTTTTTTTTATAGTTCCATGAATTATCTTGATCAACAATGAGAATTTCATGGATAGTACTACCCTTAACTATATTACAAATAAAATACATATACACACACTTCCAAATACTTGGGGATAATTATAAATATCCAAATTAGTGCAACTTTAACTTCATTATCTATATTCTACCTTGATGTACATCATACTTTTGAAAAAAAAATTTCCTGAGGGGACATACTTCTGAGAGTTGGGGATGAGGGGGAAGGGACGTAATGTCTTGTGGTGTCACATGACACAACTGGATTATCTACTTTGTAGATATTCTAACATATTTTTATGTGTATTTACTACTTAGGGCATCTCTAAAATTTGAATGTACAGGAAATCACTAGGGAAGATGGTGCTAAAAATTGTCTAATTCAATAAACTCATAAGTTATATGTGGGCACTACCCGAACAAAGTCCTAACTCCACAATTATAACATCACACATTTTTGAATTGTTGAGATAGTTCCAAATCTTCCAATACTTTTAAATAGATTAGTCGTTTATGCTCATATGCTACCTCGTTGTACGTCAAAGTTTTCAACACAAACATCCGTAGCATATATCAACATCCGTCAGCTGCCTATTTATTACCAACCTATTTGATACCATCCCCTAAATCTCAGGCTTAGGCCATTGCCTATTTGATATACCAACCCCTAAATCTTAGGCGTAGGCCTTGTTAATATTCTTCTGTCATTTTATATCACATTCATTTCAGATAGAAAGCAACATAAATATGTATGAATCTTCAAGGTGATGATGGCTAGGTTGGGATGCATGCAAATGAAAATGAAGCAAGAACGTCGTGGAGCTCCGCACGACAAGGAGATCTCTTCAATCACACTCACACCCTCTAATTCAACGCCAAAGTTAATAAAAGGTTGTCCACTGTGAAAGGACCACGAGGCATGGCCTTGTTAATTTGATCTGACGGTCACATGCCTAACCTAGGACCACGAGGCATGCCCGTACGTGGATTTTATGATGCTTTCTCCATTGTGAAAGGAACGGGATCAATTGTGAAGGAGGTAGGGCTGTCTATTTGGGCCCCAGCTCTAGGCTCGACCTGATGTTCAGATCGGACTAGACTGGGCCTAAGCCTGGCCGGGATCAGGAAATTCAGGCTAATCCGGGCTCCGGGCCTAGGCCGCTTCACTATGCCACACCGGACCGACCAAGCCCAGCTAGCAAAAGGGTCGGGCGGGGTGCCCACTGTCGGGCCTGGCCCAAATCCGGGCCCGGATTCGACAGGGGAAACGGGCCGGGTCGGCACGGCCCGACCTGGGGGGGTGTCAAACGGTCACGAATGTGACCGTTTGGCCGGGCATCCCGGACCTGGCCTAGCCACAACATGCATGAATCCGGGCCGGACCCGGTCCGGTCCGAACGGCTATAACAGGCATATTTTAGCTTTTGACCAAAACACCCCCAAAAACAGTCAAGAAACGACCAAAAATTATATATATAAGGAGTTTTCATTTGATTTTCTCATCCAAAACTCATCCACTTCTCTCTAATACTCTCTAATACTATATTATTCTCGCTTTTGCTCTCTAATTCTTCAATCAAATGACTTCGTCCTCTGATTATGAAGGGTAAATCCCAACTTCCGATGTTGAAATGAGTCCTAATACTCCTACTACATGAGCTGCAGTTACTCCTTCTATCGATGTTGATCACGAATTTGGTGGGGATGATTCTGCACCTAGAGCTCCTAAAAGGTCGAGATCCAATGTGTGGAACTTCTTCGAGAAGATAGATGTCATCAGAGATATCAACACGGTAAGCTTCTCACCCAGAAGGCTAAGTGTGCGTTGTGCGATCATATTTTTCAAGCTCATTATAAAAGCTACACCAACTACCTCAAACGTTATTTAGAAAAGTACAACAGAGGTCAGACAACGTCTCAATGTGATATCCAACAATCTTTACTCTCATAATCCTCATCCTATGGTGGTCTTGGTAGTTGGAACTATGACGCAATTAAAGCAAAAAATGCGTCATTAAATTTATTATTCTTAAAAATCTTTTTTTTAATTAGTAGAAGATGATGAATTTGAAGATATGATTACAGATGGTTGTTATCCCGTATTTAAAAATTTTCTCGCCAATCTTGTCAACTGATATTTTGAAAGATTATCACGAGGAACAAGTAAAAATAATTTCTTATTTTTAAAATCTAAACTATAAATTTTCTTTAACTTCTGATATTTGGACATCTAGAACACAAACTGATTATTTATGTATCACAACACACTAGATTGATGATAATTGGCAAATATTAAAAGAGTTATTTTTTATTGCATTTAAAAATTCACATAGTGGTATTAATATTGTAAATTTAATAATAGGAGAACTTACAAAATTAGAAATTTTAGAAAAAAATATTTTCTATTTCACTAGATAATGCAAGTAATAATAATGTACCTATTGATCATATCAAATCATCTTTGCTATTCTCATGTCATGCTGATATTTTTCATATTAGATGTATGTATCATGCTTTAAATTTAATTGTTCAAAGTGAATGTGGTGAAATAAAATTCATGATAGAAAAGTCATAATTCTTCTGAACAAAGACTTATAAAAGATGGAAATAATTGTATAAAAAAAATTTAAACCACATTAATTCTAAAAGATGTTGAGCATAGGTAGAATTCTATCTATGCAATATTAAATATTTTAATAGAGTATAAAGAAATTATAAATAATTTTATTGCTTTCTATACTTCTAGTTCTAGCTCTGGTAATATGTATGGAATAATTGAGGATGAATGGTTAGCTATATATAGTATAAAAGAAATATTATAATTTTTTATGATGCTACTATGTTATTATTTGGTTGTTATTATCCAACTATTATTCAAGCCGCTTTACAAGTTTTAAATATTCAAACTTTTTTTTAATAATTATCGTATGGATAATTATTTTGGAAATATGATTTTAAATAGAAAGTAAATTTAATAGGTATTTAGGCATATTCCTATTATTTTTGGTTTTGGAGTTCTTATTGCTCTATGTTTACAGGATGTTGGCCTTCAAAATTTGTTAAATTATTTGTATGATAACATGATTATAGACACTGATGATGGTCAAACTATTACTACTCTTACTCATCATAATACTATTAGAACTTATTTTCAAAGATTATATGATGAGTATGCAGCTAAATATGGTGTAAGTACACATCAGCCTACAGCTTTTGCTTCTACAAGTTCAAGTCAGGGCAAATGTAAGAGTTTTGATAGGAAATTATTGATAGCTCAGCTAACTAGTAGATTTGGATCTGAATCATCAATGCAAGTTTTGAAATTGAGCAATATTTAACTGCATCTTTAGTTAAAAGTTAAAATAAAAGTTTTGATATTTTACAATGGTGGAGAGTATAGAGATGGAACTATTTTATATCCTATATTTTCTATCATGGCTCGTGACTTACTAACAATGCATATTTTCACAGTATCTTCAGAATCTTCCTTCAGCATATCAGGACGTTTGATCAATAATAACAGGACATCGTTAGATCCGTCTACCGTACATGGGTAATGTGCCTACAAGATTGGTGGAGGTACGAGAAGAGAACTCAATACATCGATTGGATGGCTAGTATTAAAGATAAACTTGAAGAGTTGGCAATAGGAGATAGAGATAAAGAGTAGAAATTATTCATTAGTTTGTAATTTTTATTTCTTAGCTAAAAATTTATGATAAATTATTTTGAAAAGAGTTACAAATGATAGTGATATAGATGAGTAGGTGCCAACCTAGTTGGGATGTATTTATCTATTGTGATGCAACGAATTCTAAAATAAATTTATAATTATTAGTGATTAACTGATTGTTAATAAAAAATTTATTTTTATCATTTTAATTTCTATGATTTTTTGTATTTGTAAATTATATAATTGCAAGTGATTAATAATATGATTGTTTTTTATCAAAATTTTGCTTAATTTTGCAAGTGTTAATTTGACCTGAGTCCCAAATGTGCACTCGGATCAAATCTCACAACGTGGATGTGATAATATGCTGGGCGATCAAATATTCGAAGTAATCCAAAATCTGAAGCAGCTTCACCAGATTTAAATACTCCAAACGCAGCAGTCGGTAACCTATGAATAAGATGACTCTAATATGTTGAAGCCTCAACACCAGAACTCCTCTGCAAACCAATTCTCGACATCAAACACCGATCCTCCTCCAGTAAGGAACGACTCATCAAATCTGCTACCTCATCTTGTCGCCCTAATGTTTTCTCTCCAATGAAGTATCTCAAACTGCCGTGAGCTCGGCATAAATGTAGAAAAGAACCCCTACCAAAATCAGAACGACGTATTACCTTTCTGCCAATACGCTTTTTCCACCTGTTGTTGACTACTAGGATTTCACTCCAACGGGACTTGGTTGCAACGCATAAATACCAAGAACAATCACCAACATAGGAAACCAAATACCTATTATCTCCCAATGATGCCTCCTTAGAAGACCCCCAAATGCCTGAATGAATACCACCTAGAAGACCCTTTGCTCGGTGAATAGAAGTGTCAAACTCCATCTCGGTCTTCTTGCTCATACCAATGTGCTCACAGGACATCAATCTGCAGGTCAAAGCACTCCTCAACAATCCATGCACGACATCAACAATTAAATATCCCAGCATCATCAAACGCCATAGTTTAGCCAAATCCAAAAAAGTCGTTAGCTCTCCACCAATCACCATGCTCCTAATCAAATAGTATAAATTCTTCTTTCTGACGCCATTCATCACAATCATGTACCCAAATATGATCTTCAAAGATGCATCCTCTAAGGCCCCTCATAGCCAGTTGCCTCCAAAACTCTAAGTGAAATCATGTCCTTTTTCAACTGTGGAACGAACCTCACTTCATCCAACTCCCAAATCACCCCGTCACACATCCTAATATGAATGTTACTGATACCACAAATAGGGCATTCATGATCATTATCCATGAGCACGACATCCCCTCTTTCCAACTCCCTAAACCTGGAGAACCAATCCCTCCTAGGACAAATATGGTAAGAAGCACCCGAATCCAACATCCACTCTGTAGAGTTAGCAACACAAACTGACGGTAGTGCATGACACGAATAGCCCGAAGAATCCGAATCTGAATTGTCATCACTAACCTTAGCAACATTTACCTCTGAAGCTTGAATAGCTTTTCACTTATTCTTCCCGGCTCGATTTGTCAACTTTAGGCATTCAGCTTTCCAATGTCCATCTTCTTTACAAAAGACACATTGATTCTTACCAAATGTAGGGTGTGCTCCTCTAGACTGTGATATCCTACTACGGTTTGAACTCTTCCCTCTTGCGATCAATGCCCCCACTACTGTATCAATCGAAGTCTCCTTATCCTTCTTCCGAAGCTGATAATTCACAAGTATAGCGGTGACCTCACTATACGAAAGAGATGCATTCTCATTAATAAGAGTAAGAACAAAGGTCTCATATTTCTCATCGGGTAAGGAACTCAACAATAACAACACATTGTCATCATCTTTAATCATAACATCTACATTCGCCAAATCCGTAAGAAGCTTCGTGTAGTTGTTCATGTGATCACCAATGAAGGTTCCATTCTTTAATTGGAAGCGATAAAGCATTCTATTCAAATGCAAGCGGTTTTTCACATTTTTTGTCAAATACTTACTCTCTAGGATCTCCCAAATCTTCTTGTTGACCCTATAGTTTTGATGATGATTTGGCAAACAATTTATTACTAATAAGTTCTCTAGTGTTTTGTGTTTATGTTCTCTTTTCAGGTATTTCAACACACGTCAATCAAGCGTTAAAGATTCAAGTTCATTTGTGTGGATTTACCTAGGTATATGTTTAGTTTACTTACATATATTGTATGATTATATCTAAGCTCAATATATGTACACTTAACACGATTTTTGACGTTTTCTATCATATAAATGATTTTTCATCAAAGGTTGTTACAATAAATTTTATCTCATGTTTACAGCTCTTTCGTACTTCATTATATACATATAATACATGCACAATATATATATGCATATTTACAAGTTCTATATCAACTTTCACTTTCATAAAAAAACAGGTTTTCTAAGCATTTTTCAAAAACAGGTAGTTTTTACAAACGAAAATTGATTTTCCAAAAATTCCTTTTTAAACATGTTTATTTTATCATTTAGAAACTTTTCCCAAAGTTTTACTATTTTTAGATTTGATTTGATATTTTTAACGAATTTTCAAAACTACCCCAAAACCTGTTATTTTGCCAATATCAGTTTTCGGTCGACCGATCCGGTCGACCGACAGTGGTTTTCTGAGCTCATGCTCGCGGTTGACCGCACCGGTCGACCGAGAGAATATCCGGTCGACCGAAAATTCCGTCGGTCGACCGCCAGTTCTAAACCCTCATTAGCTGAGTTTTTGAGCTTAGCGGTCGACCGGACCGGTCGACCGCCGAGGTGTCAGAACCTTTGTAACGGCTAGTTTTTCTGTCTGTTTTCAAACTGGGTTTTTGGTCTTTTTACTTATATTTTGCTGTTATATTGGGGTGTTATATATACCCCATTGCTGTTCTTCCTCTTATATAACTAAGAAATCCAAGTTTGGTGTTTTACAAAATATTAAGTGTGTTTAAGAGCTGTTTAATAGTTGATTTCATCAATCAGTTTTTCAAAAGGAGTTTTTCTACAACAAGAAGTGGCATTCAATCCTATTGGAATCATCTCTACTGTTCTTCTTGTTTGAGAAGTCTTCTAAACTCTTTTATAGCTTATTATTTCATTTTTACTTCATTTAGCTATATCCATTGAGTTTGATTCACTGTTATCACACACACTTATTGAGCTTAATATTTTCATACCATATAGTGTGGGTTGTGGGGTGTGATTTAGTGAGTGTGAGCTTCATTGTGTTCTCACTTGTTATTTGAGAACAAATCATTGTATTTAACCTTTATTTGTAAGAATCACTTGTAATATACTTGTACACCGAGAGAAGTATGAGGCGAGAGACGGGGTCGAATCCAATAGGAGTGGCGTCGATTGACGAACCTAGGGAGATGTTGTAATCGAGCACTTAAGAAGGAGGACACGGGCTAGGTTCCTACACTTAGTGTGTAAAGTGTGATTGCATAGTGTTTGTGTAGTGTGAGAGTTTTCGGTGATCTTGTAAACCGAGTGTGTAGAAGTTCCGGCTTCCAAACCGGATTGTGATAGTGGATATCTCCTCGAGGTGAGGAGCGGGGACGTAGGTCGTGGTGACCGAACCTCGTAAACATATCGTGTGTTTGTGTTTTGCTTAGCGTATATTCTTATTTGTGCTTATTCTTATTGTTCTTATTCATATCTATCTCTTGCAAGAACATATTGATCTATATAATTTTAATTAGGATTTTATTGGGATTAGATTAGCATAAGACCCTAATCACCCCCCCTCTAGGGTCTAACAATTGGTATCAGAGCTTGGTGCTCTTTGATTTAAGGACTAACCGCCTTGAGTTAAAGATCCAAGTTATTGTATTTGTGCTAATCTAATTTTGATTACATTGTGCTTCTTGCATTTCATCTCTATGGATATGAATGATTCATCTTGCTTAGGATATGCTATTAATATTGCTCCTCGTTTGGATATTTTTCCCTATGCTCAATTGCGTATTAGATTCAAACTTTTCGTTCAATCTAATCAATTTGATTTATGGGAAATTATTGAGGATGCCTATGTTGTTCCCATTTTGGAAAAATCCAAATGGTGTGAGAATGATAAAAGATTGTTTAACATGAATAAGCTTTTGTTAGAATATTTGATTAACGCTTTTCACTCATCGTTTTCTAACAAATTTGCTAATTTTGATAGTGCTTACGCTTTATGGAAACTTATTGAAGCACATGAAGGGAAATTGGAGGCTATTCAACAAGCGTTGGAAAATCCCGCTTTGAGTTCTAAGGAAGCCTCATCTCCATGTACAATACCACTAGGTGATAACCCTAGTGAGGTATGCGATAACGATGACATTATTACTTTTGATGAACTTGCTCTTGAGTTTGAAAAATTACACAATTGCTATATTAATGTAAAGAGTAAGTATGTTAATATGAAATCCACTCATGAAACACTACCTACTAAGTTTAATTTTATTGCAAATGAAAATATAATTCTTAAAGAATGCAATAAAAATTTAAAAATTGAAAATGCTAGTTTGCTTCATGAAAAACGTGATGCCATGCTAGAAGTAGATAAGTTAAAATCTATGATGAGTAATCTTGTTTATCCTACTTCTAGTAGCAATGCTTGTATGCAAAATGATGAGTTGAATCAAATGAGAAAACGTATATCTACCTTAGATTCAACACTAAACACTTGTATTGCTAATAATAAGAAGTTTATGGACTTATGTGCAAAGTTCAATGTTAATTCTTCTAAGAAACCTATTCACTATGCACATATGTATGACAAAATTCATAAATGTTCTATTTGCGGTCTTAAAGGCCATTTAGCTCAATTTTGTCATAATGCACCAAAAATTGATAAGCTTATTCATGATTGTGCATCCCATCAAGCTTCCTCATCACATACACATGTACACACACATAGTGTAAATCATAAACATGCTCATGTGTATAAATGTGATTATTGTGGTCGTTTTGGTCATTTGGTCATGTTTTGTTTTGATTTGAAAAAAAATTCTCGTTTGCAAAATAAATACAAAGAAAAATCTATTTTTGCAAATGAACCACGTGCATTCCATTTCGGTCAACGTAAACCATTCAAACCTCTACATTGCACAAATTGCAATCGTATGGGTCACGTTTACAATTTTTGCTTTGATCGTATCGGTGCACAAAATACGTCCAAACGGGTTCATAACCCTAGGGCCTTGAATTTAAATGATAGGGGTCATGTCCCAAGTTCTAGTGGTACCAAAATGATTTGGGTACCAAAATAATTTTTACAATTTTTTGTTGTTGTTTGTCTTTTTTGTTTTTGTTTTGTTCTTATTTTGAATAATTAGTTTTTTTTTGAGCTTTGAATGACAAATTATATTCTTTATGATAAAATAAATTATTTGTATGTTTTTTATAATTAAAAACACTTATATATATCTTATAAAACTTTTAGTATTTTATAAAACAAATTTCCAAAAGGTCTAAATTGAAAAATCTCTCAAAACCATTTTTCTTCTTTAACCTGCTCTTTATTTTCTCGGTCTAAATTGAAAAAAAACTCTCAAAACAAATTTTCAAAAATACCTGTCTTTTTCATTTTCTCGCGGTCGACCGATCCGGTCGACCAACGATCTCTCTGTAATCGTTTCGGTCGACCGCGTCGGTCGACCGACAGGAAATTACTGCAGCAGCTTTGTGTTTTTATCGGGTTTCGGTTTTTTGTTACTGTGTATCTGTTTTGGACCCGAACTCTTAATCATCGTTGAATCCATTATCCACTCAATCCCAGCCGTTGTTCCCTCTCTCAAAACATCCGCCTTCTCTTCTTCCTCCCAACTCAAAATCGCAGAGCTAGGGTTAAAAAATTCTGACTTTCTTCTTCGGTCGCCCGATTTGTTCAACCGCCGCTCCTTTCTGTCGATTTCCATCAGAATTTGTGGGTAAATTCTTCCTTTATCTTTTGATTTCTGCATTCTTATGTTTTCTGTCGATTTCCATCAGAATTTGTGGGTAAATTCTTCCTTTATCTTTTGATTTCTGCATTCTTATGTTCATATTCTCAATCTAGGGTTTCTATTTTAGGAAGTTTTTAAATTTGCTCAAAATTTCTTTTTACAGGGGTTTTTTTTTTCAAAATCATATCTCATATCTATCAAAACCCTAATCGACTATGCCTCCTAAAAAGAGATCAAAACCAGAGTCTAGTTCATCCTCTACAAAAGCTTCTCACTTTGAGGATTTTTTATTGTTTAAATCTCTTGTTAAGAAACATAGAGAATTGTGCAAACTGAAAATTCTTCCAACTAGATATATCATATATCCTCAGTTATTCATGTATGACATTCTGTCTATCCTTCATAATGTTGGGTTAGATAGATTGCTAGATGAGGGACATAAAGTTCCTTTTTATCCTTTTTTAGTTTATCTGTTTTATGCTAACCTGTCCACATCATCCTCTGCTGATGGTAGTTTGACCATTACCTCATCTGTTAAAAATGTTGCAATAACTTTTTCTGCCAACGAACTTGCGGAGATTCTTAAAATCCCAACAGGTGACGTTAATCTCATGTCTATTGAGCTTGGTGATCCAGTTGTCAACCAACTCATGTTTAAACCCGGCTTCTCTTATCCTATGAACAACAATTCTCTCAATCCAATTGCCAAACTCATTGCTAGAATCGTTGCTCAAAACTTGATTCCTAAAACCGGTAGTTTCGATCACTTTGCATCTGACAAGATAAATGCCGTATATGCCATATTTGCCAAAATAAAAGTAGATTGGGCAACTATTTTTCTCAATAATATGGCATCGAAGCATACCAAATTTCTACCTTTTGGCTCCTTTCTCACCCTCATCTTTCAACACTTCAATGTTGACCTCACTAATGAACCTAAGATTGAATCTAAGAAGGATTTCTTTGATAAGGTTTCTCTTTCTAGAATGCAGATTTCCATTTCTGATTCCACTCCTTCATCATCCTCTCGCTCCCGTTCTAGAGCCTCTACCTCATCCTCTTCTGATATTTGTGATCGTCTGGACCGTCTTGAGATTCAGTTCTCAAACGTTCAGAAGCAGGTCTCAACTATTCAAAGGGATGTTAGGATAATTCTTTCATATCAGCGTCAGTCTCTAGGGATTCCGGATCCCTCTTCTAGTTTTGAGTCTGATTCTGATGAGGACCATGCTGATGGCTCATGCTCTTCTGATGATGGTGATAGTGATGGTGATGGTGATGGCGATGGTGATGGTGATGGTGATGACTGATTTGAGTTCCTTTATGTGATGTTCATATTTGTTTTGATGTTCTATTCTGGGTTGTAAAACTTGATAACTCTGTTTTATTTGAGTGTAATAACTCTATGATGCTTTGAGGAACAAACTACATTTATGTCTGTTTTATGTGACCTTTTATGTTTTGTATATTTATGCACATCTATGATGCTTAAATGATGATTTGTGATTTCTTATGCTAGTTTATCCTTTTTATGGTCAGTGCATGGTTAAAACAATAATCATGTTTTTTTTTGTGGAAATTGAGTTACTAATATTGTTTATGCATATGTTTGATGAATAATTGTTGTTTTAGCTCCTATATATGTTCAATAGATGTCATTCAGTCAATTTGACAGGGGGAGCTTTTTTTAGCTCCTATATATGTTCAATAGATGTCATTCAGTCAATTTGACAGGGGGAGCTTTTGGTATACATGTTTTTTATCTGTGCTCATATGCAGGGGGAGCGTTGCTCCTAATTTGTTTCTTTTTCCCTTTTTGATGTTGTCAAAGGGGGAGAAAATACCACATATGGTTTACAAATTGATATATGGTTCATGTGATCATTCATGTTTGGCTTATATGTGGGTTATCAGTTTATATTTCATATTCATGTATAAATTGTTTACCATCATCAAAAATGGGGAGATTGTTGACCCTATAGTTTTGATGATGATTTGACAAACAATTTATTACTAATAAGTTCTCTAGTGTTTTGTGTTTATGTTCTCTTTTCAGGTATTTCAACACACGTCAATCAAGCGTTAAAGATTCAAGTTCATTTGTGTGGATTTACCTAGGTATATGTTTAGTTTACTTACATATATTGTATGATTATATCTAAGCTCAATATATGTACACTTAACACGTTTTTTGACATTTCTATCATATAAATGATTTTTCATCAAACGTTGTTACAATAAATTTTATCTCATGTTTACAGCTCTTTCATACTTCATTATATACATATAATACATGCACAATATATATACATGTTTACAAGCTCTATGTCAATTTTCATGTTCACGAAAAACAGGTTTTCTGAACACTTTTAAAAAAATAGTGAGTTTTCACAAACGAAAATTGCATTTCTAAAAATTCCTTTTCAAACATGTTTTTTTTTTCAT
>NC_033800.1:14420427-14502350 GCF_001876935.1 Asparagus officinalis
CACACTTATTGAGGCTTAATATTTCTACCGTATAGTTTGTGAGCGTTAGGTGCGCGTTGTGATTTAGTGAGTGTGAGCTTCCTTGTTGTTCTCACTTGTTATTTCGAGAACAAATCATTGTATTTTCAACCTTTATTTGTAGAGAAATCACTTGGTATTACTTGCTTGTACACCGAGAGAAGTGTGATGCGAGAGACGGGGTCAAATCCAATAGGAGTGGCGTCGATTGACGAACCTAGGGAGAGGTTGTAATCGAGCACTTGAGGAGGAGGACACGGGCTAGGTTCCTACACTTAGTGTGTAAAGTATGATTGCATAGTGTTTGTGTAGTGTGAGAGTTTTCAGTGATCTTGTAAACCGAGTGTGTAGAAGTTCTGGCTTCCAAATCAGATTGTGATAGTGGATATCTCCTCGAGGTGAGGAGCGGGGACGTAGGTTGTGGTGACCGAACCTCGTAAACATATCGTGTGTTTGTGTTTTGCTTAGCGTATTCTTATTCATCTTTATTGTTCATATTCATATCTTGCAAGATCAAATTAATCAATATAATTTTAATTAACATTTAATTAGGATTAGATTAGCATAAGACCCTAATCACCCCCCCTCTAGGGTCTAACACTTCTTTGCCGAAGTCTCATTGATCTCATCATACTTTAAATCTTGTGTTAGACAAGACCTAATCACACCACATGTCGTTCGATTCATCTTCTTCCAAACCTTCTGCTCAATGTCGTCCGTTTTCCCGTCCAACTCCAAAGTGTCCTCCAAATGTTACGCTGAGCGCATCCAAGACTTTACATCTCCAAAGACCAAAATTGTTAGTGTCGTTAAATTTCTCCACATCTATCTTCATAGAGTGAATACTCAAACTTTGGATGGTCTTCACGCCAGAAGTACCCTCCACAACTCCTTCTTTCTCAGCCATCTTTCTCAAGCACCAACAAACCAATGCGGAACAACTGAAGAATAAATCTAAACTGAAAAGAGAGATTTTTACCTCCAACTGAAACCCTAATAAGAGCCTCCGAAAGATCTCAACCCCACACGATGGAAATGAGATCCACAATAGTAAAAATCCCACCTTTATCACCAACTAAAGCCCTAGATGAGCTTCCAAAGCGATCTACTCCTCCACCTAATCCCAAGCGTAGCCTGAAGCTCTGATACCACTTGTTGTGTGCGGCGACCAAACTGATAGTGTGTCGAGAATAAATACTAATGTCGAGAGAGAAAGCAAAACAATTTAAAATAACGACACAAACACAAACAAACGAATTTTATGTGGTTCGATAAATTACCTACGTCCATGGGGCAAGAAGGGGGTGAGTTTTCACTAATAGAGAAGGAGAGTACAAATTAAGATTACAAAATCACTCAAACTCACTAATTAATCTCACAAACAAAGCTCCTAATCTCTCAAACAAAACCCTAACCAATAGCTCCAGAAAAACTCTCTTTTCTGTGCTCAAAACAAACCCCTTTTCCACTCCCCGAAACCGTAAAACATGTTTCAATATATATAAAACACAAACCAAATCAGAACAGGAAATCGTAATCAGGCCCAAATCCGACTGACGGTCGACTGCCAAAATCGTCGTGGTCGACCGACTAGAAAGACAAAAATCAAAATCGATTATAGGATTTTGGCGTTCGACCGCGTCGGTCGACCGGCCAGAGTGCAGAAACACACCCTGTAATCGTGTACGTTTGCGGTCGACTGCGCCAAAGCTCGCGGTCGACCGGAAAGCACCCAAATGCCCGTCTGCTCCATTTTTCATGATCTTCTCCAATGTTTTCGCCAATTCTACATAAACTTTATACTTCGGAAACATAAGGCCCTTTCATGTAAATTGGTATTTTAAATTATTAGCCTAAGGACCCCATTTTTACATCTTGTAACACACACAAAAAAAAAAAAATACAATTCTTAATGTCTGTTTGCCGCTGACGCACATTTACAGTACTTGAACTTCACCACAAAATTTTATGCTTTCGCAAGTCTACATTGCACATACATCACTGGTATCAGATTTCCACACGAATTGCTCTGACAATACATTAAAATAATTTATTTTGCTGTAAAAACCTCTAAAGTTATAATAAGAGTTGAGGGTTGAACTTGTAGATTGCTGATCCTTTTTATGAGCTGAAATCTGAGCCCTCTTAAATCCAGTTTAAACTTACTTTTTCTGGATATCATACTAAAGACCTCCACATTATAGTTTTATAGTCTAACATTCTTTTGCAGATTGAATGGACTATACGGCCCAAAACTGGACTTAAAAACTAATCTCATTAATTTGGGATTCTCTTTAAACAACAATAGCTAGCTGCTGGCGGACTCCAAAGAAGTTAAAGTTGAACGGATTGACCAGGTTTCCCTTGTCATAAAAAAAACAATAGCTAGCCTTGCATGAACTGGTCCTTTAGGGTCCAATGCAAAGAAAGTTCAGGTTCCTTTATGTTGGCGTTGCAGGCTTGCAGCGAACAAGATGCCCAATGCTTCTCTTGGCTGATCACTCGTCCTTGAAAATTGGTCTCTCTCTCTCTCTCTCTCTCTAGGCATGAAATTTTTCTGCCATGATGTTTCAAATCCATATTACTAATTTCTCTCCCTCTCTTGAGGCATGAAATTGTTCTGCCATGATGTTTCAAATCCCCATTACTAATTACGTAGCCCGATCTTAAAATCCTGCAGTCTTAGTACAGAATTCTCTTTTGTCTGTACCGAGTTGATGTCTCAAAAATGTTTTACTGTAAAAAAGAGACCTTAATCCGAATTTTGCATGTTTAGTAGATATATTTATACCTTGTAATTAAATTGCGCAGCTTATAAAAACAGAGCTTTTAGAAAGGAAAAAAAAGAGATATTTTCTTTATTAATATTGTACTGTTTATATACAGATAAAGATGAACTATTCTAGCAATAAATAAGATATGCAGTTATGTACAATATTTGACATCCCCCTCAAATTGCAATTGAATATATCAAATGTGGTTTGCCGGAAAAAAATTGTTGTTATTATGATTAATTGATCTCATATAATTGATAATAGGGTTTTGATTTTTCTTGTTTGGTTTAGTATCTTGTTCCTGTGCCGTTTGCATCGCGAGGGGAGGAACCACGTGGAGGGAGGGAGGGAGGGAGGGAGCGGTAACGAGTGGGGGACGGGGGAAGTTGCAATGGGAGGGGCGAGAAGGTAAAGTTCATTATTTAACACAACATTTATCAAGTAACAACTTTGTTTGTAAGTTTAAAACTAACACTTATTAGATAAAACTTAGGGTTTTATAGTTGCAAAGCCCATAAACTATATATATATATATATATATATATATGAGAAAAATAAGTATGTTTGGTACCAAGTGAGTTGGCATAATCCCCTTCACTCATTCAAATGGTTGCATATTCCTATTTACTCCTCAACCCATATGAATGTGGTCTCTCATTTAAATGAGTGGAAATGATTGTGCCACCTTACTATCGAACATACCCATATTTCTCTACACACACAATCTTACTTGAGTGATGGCGATGGGTCGATTATATTCAACAATGCAGCCGCACACACACATAATCTTACTTGAGTGATGGCGATGAGTCGATTATATTCAACAATGCAGCCACGCACACACACAATCTTACTTGAGTGATGGCGATGGGTCGATTATATTCAATAATGCAGCCGTCTAATTGTTCTCCTAAGGGGTTGTTTTGTTGCTCGCTTTTGAAGAAGAAAAGCAAGGAAAGATATTGTAGATGTAGCCTCTCCTTTCTTTAAAAAAAAATCCAAACTCAACACTTAATTTATAATGTTTGGTTGACAAAACTTATGGGTGAGGTGGCACCCAAAAGCTGATGTGGCCGCCTTTGAACATCAGTTCTCTCCATTTTGAGCTAATTTCGGTTTAGATTTACAATAGAGTCAGATGTACTTTTTCTAGATAACAACTTCCCAAATAATCTTAAAAAAAAATATGTTGCCCGCCATGCGGAAGCGTGCTCGCGAATCAAACGAGTCGGCGAGCAATGAGAGAAGAACCAAACACAATTGTAATTCCCAAAATAACGACCAAAATCACACACAAACATAGAGATTTACGTCGTTTGACAATTGCCTACGTCCATGGGGAGAGGATGGAGAAATTTCACTATATGGAGGAGAAAAAAACGGGTTACAATCTCTCAAACAACTCTCAAAATAACCTAACCAATGATCTCACACTCCCTCACAATAATCTCCCTCCCAAAGTGCTCAAAAAACCAATTTTCTCTGATTATCTCTTCTCCTAAACCCTAGAAAGACGTGTTTATATTTATAACAAAACACAATCCAAAACATGATGTGAATCAGAAAACACGCCTGCCACACCCAGGTGTGGCACACACTACACCCCTGATATCGAATTGTAGCAGACAACTTTTGCCGCACCTGGGTGTGACACGCACTACACCCATGACTGCTGATTTTTCATATTTTCCAACATTTTGAACAATTTGACGGTGTTTTCTACAATTTTCCACCTCGGCGAAGTGTTCCAAAAACTGATCCGATACCAACATGAGCATCAACGCGTCATCTTGCCAAAACCGACTGCACCAATATGGTTGCCTACGTACCCCCTCTCCTAAGGGATCAAGCCGCCCGTAGTTCATCTAAATGGTCTCGAAAGACCTTAACAATCACGAATGTGCAATAAGTTTCTACAAAGATCAAACTTATTGCTCAGAACCACCTTCGTGAGCATATTCGCTGGATTATCTTTTGTGTGAATCTTCATAAGCTCCACATCCCCATCTTCAAGAACATTTCTAATGAAGTGATAACGAACGTCGATATACTTCGTCATCGCATGAAAGACCTAATTCTTCACCAAATAAATAGTACTCATGGTATCACAATAAATGGTGACGGATTGCTACGAAACATCAAGATCCTCCAAAAGTCCTCAAAGGCAAATCGCCTCCTTAATAGCCTCCGTAATCGCCATATATTCTGGCTCCATCATCGATAAAATCACTGTAGACTGCAAGGTGTATCTCTAATACACCGGTGCACGAGTTAAAGTGAACACATACCTGTCGTCGATCGGTATTTATCCAAATCTCCAACGTAGTCCGAATCTACGTATCCAATACATAGCTGCTCACTGCTAGTGTCCCGCTCAAAAACCAAACCAACAATGAGAGTATCTCGAATGTACCTCAAAATCCATCTCACGGCATCCCAATGACCCAGACCCGGATCATTCATGTATCTCGAAACCATGCTCACTACCTATGACAAATCTGGCCTCATACAAACCATGATGTACATCAAACTTCCCACTGTGCTCGCATATAGAGTCTTCAATATTAACTCTCTATCTTCAATTGTCTTCAGTGAATGGTCAGCTGAAAGGTTCAAATGGGCTCCCAATGGTACACTAACTGGCTTCGTCTCCATACTCACATTAAACCGTTGTAGCACCTTCTTCAAATAAGCTACACGTATCAAACAAATTTTGCCCCTATCTCTGTCTCTACCGATCTTCATCCCCAAAATGTGCTTCGCTTCACCCAAATCCTTCATCTCAAACTCTTTCAAAAGTTATACCTTCAACTCATCTATAGCGGATCTGAAAATAGAAGCAACCAACATGTCATCGACATAAATTAACAAATAAATATACGCACCTCCTCGCAACTTACGATAGTACACATAAGGATCAAACTGGCTCCTAATGTATGAATGACCGAACATAAATCCATCAAATCATCTATACCACTGTCGCAGAGATTGCTTCAAACTTTATAGCGATTTTTTAATCTGCAAACTAATTTCTCATTCTTTGCAGCTCGAAACCCCAGTGGCTGAATCATATAGATTTTCTCATCAAAATCACTATAAAGAAATGTCGTTTTTATATCTAATTGATCCAATTCCAAACCATATTGTGCCACCAAAGCTAGCAAGATCCGAATCGAAGAGTGCTTCACCACCAGAGAAAAGACCTCATTGTAATCAATCCATTCTTCCTGTGCATAGCCCTTCGCTACCAACCTAGCTTTGAACTTTACCTGAGTGCCTTCAATGCCCTTCCTCTTTGTATACACATATTTAAAACTAATAGCCTTCCGCCCCTATGAAAGCTCAACAAGCTCCCATGTGTCGTTCTTCTAAAGAGATTTCATCTCCTCCCGCATAGCTTCCTGCCACAAATCAGCCTCTGAAATCTGCTCAGCCTCTTTGAATGTAGTAGAAACCATCTCATCGATACTCTCCACCAGAAGTTCATAAGCAATGACTATATTCGCCTGTATCCTCCAAATCATCACTGTGCTCGCCTGGTGTCACCTCAATCGGTACTCTAATGGATGTAGTACTATCTGGATATTGTAGAATTGTATCAATCTCCATCACCTGCGATATCTCCTCTGACGGGGTGCTCTTCACCTGATGAGAAATAGGAAGCTTCAAGATTGAAGCCTAATCGAAAGTGACGTCTCTACTCAGCACAATCTTCTTATCAACTGGATCCTAAAACTTGTATCCTTTTACACCACGCTTGAATCTAACAAATATGGCCTTTCTAGCTCGAGGTTCTAATTTGTCAGTCTTCACATGATAAAATGCAGGGCATCCAAATACCTTGAGCTGGTCATAATCACGTGCTGGCTCTCCCGGCCATATCTCTATAGGAGTTTCCCCCTCAATCGTCGATGAAAACAGCCTATTAATGAGGTGACTCCAAATATAAAAGTGCCTCAGCTCAAAAGATCTTCTTCAAACCACTTTACGATAACAAACATCGGACATTCTCCAGTAAAGACCGATTCAATCTCTCTGTCACCCTATTCTACTACGACGTATGACTAACTGTGAAGTGTCTCTCTATGCCCTCGTCTTGACATAACTACTGAAAGAGGTCTGAAGTGTACTCGTCGCCATTATCGGATCTTAACGTCTCGATCTTTCTCCTAGTTTGTAGTTCTAATCTCATCTTCCACTCCACAAATAACTCTAGGACTTCATTCTTATGCTTCATAGTGTACACCCAACAATGTCTAGAACAGTCATCTATAAAAGTGATGAACCAATATCGACCAACAAGTAATGCTGTCTTGGTGGGACCCTAAACATGTATGTGCACGTAGTCCAAGATGTCTGCCATCCTATGTACATTGTTAGATCTCATATTTATGAGCCTACTCCCTAATCTTGTTTTGATGATTTACAAACAATCCCTAACATTGTTTGTCTAGCGTTTAAGTTTGTTCATTAGGTATTCTAGACAAACATCAACGTTGGACGTTAGATGGATTAAGCTTAACGATGACATTCAAATGGAGGTTGGCGAAAATAGGATTGAAGCTATGCACAACTCAAATCAATATTCAAGTTCAAGCTTCATCCGCAACCAAGTCGAGTATATTGAAGATCTTTCATCTTGGGTATATTAGTTTAGGTTTATACTTTATGTATTGATACTTAGAGCTCATACTAAACACACACATTGCTTTCGTTTTTTTTTTGTTTTTAAGTTTAAATTATATAAATATGAAACTAATAATTATATATATACACGTTTCATATTTATCATTTTTATTTTTGGTAAATAATGTGTTTAGCCACATAAATATGAAACAAATGGATATAGTTATATTTACTCAAATTGTTTTATGTTTATACACGCTTACAATGATTTCATCAATATCAAGCTTTAACAATTCAATGAAATCATGTTTTCTATTTTTGAGAGTTCATATTTTTTGTAACTTTACAAAATAACATGTTTATAGAGTAAAGACTTGTTTACACTATTGAATATCTTTTATAAAGTCTATTAATCTGTTTAAAAGAAGTTTGAAACTTGTTTGAAGTCATTTGGTCAAAAACATGTGTTCTTGAGTTTTCATGTTTTTGGACTATTTTACAAAATGAAAAGTTTTCATAATGTTCACTATCATGTTTAAAAATATTTCTCAAAGTTTTATAATTTTTAGAATTTATTTAATATTTTAAACGAAGTTTAAAGTTGGAATTTACTGTGCAAATTAGGCTGTGTGCATGATTGAGTCGACCCATGAACAGTGATAAGTCGACTCATGAAGTCCAGCACAGTTAACATTTTAGTCTGGTGAGTCGACCCATGAAATGACGAGTCGACTCATAAAGTCCTGCGTAGTTAGCATTTTAGTCTGATGAGTCCACCCATAAAGTCATGAGTCGACCCATACAGTCATGAGTCGACTCATGATCTGGATGAGTCGACCAATCAAGTGATCATTACACAGTAACGAATATTTTTAGATTTTACTAATTTTTTATTTGTTATGGGTTTTTTGTTTTCTTGGGCTGTTTTCTTTTATCCTATATATACCCCTTTGTCATAACTATTTCCAACTACTAAAAGAGTTTTTAAACAAGTTTAAAAGATGTTTAAAGTTTGTTTAAGTGTATTTTATAAAAGTTTATGTGAAAAAAGGTTTCCACAAGAGAAAGAAGAGATTATCATTTCGTGTTTGAGCTTTCATCTCATCTCTTTCACTCTTGTTATTGTTTGCGTCGAAGGTTATTTTCATTGCTGAATCCGTTACACGTTTATTGATTATAATGAATTCAGAAGAGTTGATATTTTTATAAGGCTACTCGCTTACACAAATAAAAATAAAAATTATAACTCTCTTCAAACACACGCAGAGGACGTTTATCACCCGCTGCTTGCATGTGATCTTTGGGTGTGCCGGGGAAGCATTAGTCTGTAGACCGTCACAGATCAGATCTGGTTGACAGAATGAAAATTTAATGCTCTTACTTCACAAAGAAAGTATTCGTAGAAGTAAATAATCTCAACCAAGTGAGATTACTACTCTTCTCGAGATCAAAACCAAGTTTGACCTAGAGGAAAGGTGAAAAGGGCTTCAGATCTCTCGAAATCCACTCTTTATGCACAGGAATTCGTCAAGATCTCGCTAGCCTCTCTCAAATTCGTCAGAACCTCGGCCTATCTTATCTAAAATTCGTGGATCCCTTTAGATCTGTCTTTATGAGGGTGCTAGGGGTGTATTTATAGATTCTAAATGTCGTTTTTGTGGATAGGATCGAAGAACAATCGTTATTATCCGTTTAGGTAAGTTTTCGGTTGTGTAACAGCTTCCACACGTTTAAGTATAACCCCACATATTTATGGATGACCCCAAGGAGTTTAAGAAGCCAATCTTATCAGAAAACACGTCGCGAGCTGACCTGGGTGCAAGTCACTTCGAAATGACTCGGGTTTTCCGAGTCACTTTGAGGTGACTCGGATTTTCCGAGATAGTTTGCATCATCTTTGGTATTTTGGCTTTAATTCTCTCATTCGATCTCAGAATGAAGTAATTCAAGATGCGTTGAAAATATGACGAAGAGTGATACAACATTTTTCTTTATATTTTTGGATTCAAATCTCATGATGGTCAAAATTTCACTTTCTTCGTGCGAATCACTCTAGAGCCCTCCTGATTGTATTTGCTTCGTCGTTTCACATGTTTTGACGTTTCACGTGCATTCCTTTACTTCTTTTTACAACATTGGATGATCCTCTTTGAATTGGATAATCCTCTCTGACTCAGATAATAGCGTTCATCGCCTTCTCTCCATTTTGAACTATGTGCGGGAATCTACAGGCAATTTTTGACGTCTACATTTATCATTGGAGAAGTTTTTTAAACTCAATCTCTAGCTATTTATACTTTTGATTATCATTTCCATAATCTAGACTTTAATTGAGTTTATATTTGATTTTACTCTTTGTTTACACACACAAGCTATTGAGCTTTTAGTATTTCATATATTGTATTATTTGGGTTGTGGTGAGTGTTACTTAGAGTGTGAGCTTAATTGAGTTCCCACCTTGTTTCGAGAATAAACATTTGTTATTGTGCTTATTTGTGAGATACACTTTGTAATATACTTGTACACTAAGAGACGAGGTTGATTTCCAGAGGAGTTGTAAGCGTCTAAAAATACCTATAGGTGTCCGCACGCAGCTCGAGGTGAAGAGAAGACAATGAACAACATCATCTGAGTCAAGAAGGATTATCCGATTGGCCGCTACACACATCAATCAGCTCGCGCACGTCAGTCAACGAGCGTACGTCAGTCAACATGCGCTCGTCAGTCAGCTCGCGCACGTCAATCAGCTCGCGCGCGTCGATCAACTCAAAGTGACCGAATGTACTTGTCAGGCGGCTCCAAGTGCTCGCTACCCTTGTCAGGCAACTCCAAGTATCCACTACATTTGTTGATCAGATCCAAAGTGCTCGACGCACTTGTCGGTCAAATCCAAAGTGCCCGACGCGCTTGTCGGTCAGGTCTAAAGTGCCCGACGCGCATGCCGATCGGTTCCAAGTACCGTAAAGAAGCTAACGAGCAAATGAAGCAAGTTAGCAAATCGTACAAGTCAACAAGATGATCAAATACGCAAAACGATAGAAAATACAAGTTCCGAAAAGTCAGGAAAACAACGAGAAATTCAGCAAAAGGCCAAACCCCCGCGCCAGCGCGGGTCAGCCCGCGTCGACCCGCAAACGTGTTTTTGATAGTTTTAAACGTTTTTCTCAGGATTTATCTGTTCCAGGGATTCCCAACTGACTTGATATCATCCACAAACATGGTTAGGCTATTATTGACTGAAGATATGACCAAATCCATCATTCTTATCCGAAAACCCCCCAACCGAAGCCTATAAATACAGGCCTAGGGGTTCATTTCACAGAAAGGAGATCAAGAGGGCGAAACGCTATCGAATTGGAGAGTGAAGCTATGAATTTACAGCGAGGGTTAGCAGATCTTAGCGACTTCCTGTGCATAAAGAGTAGAGTTCAAGAGATCTGAGACCCGTACTCTATTCCTCCGGATTTAAGCTTAGTCTTAATCTCAAGTAGAGCCGTAATCTCGCTTGGTCGAGATTATCGCTACATAGAATACTTCCTTCATGAAGTAGGAGCTTTGATTCCATAATCTATCATCTGGATCTGATCCGCGACGGTCCACGGATATCAACATCCCCAGCACAGGCAAAGATCCCACACAAGCAGTAGGTGATAAACGTCTGTTACGATGTTTGATAAGAGTTGTACTTTTTATATTTTCATTGTATAAGGAGATCTTATAAAAAGATTGATATTTTCTTTTTTATTTGAGTTTATTGTAATGACCAAAGTTGTAATAGATTCGATGACAATAAAACATCAACTTTTGACCCAAACACGCTGGCGACCACAGTGGGAGCCAACACCCTTTCTGCGAGGGCTAACGTGTCGCAACCTCGGATCCTCATCCGGTTGAAACAGATGTCGAATATGAGTTTGACCAGCAGAAGTACGAGGAATACTTGTCTTCCTCCTCCAGATCGGCCTCTCCTCGCAGGTGCAGGAAGGCTTACTTTAAGAAGACTCATTGGACTTCGGCTTCAGAAGTCTAAGAAGAAGATCTCCCTGCCACTACTTCACTTGTGACTCACAACGCCTCGCCGGCATCTGACGAGGCCGAAGCCACAAATCTGAACCCTTTGAACAAGAAGTTGACTGCTGATGACGTCCCCATTCTATCAAAGAGAGCATGTCAGCTGGCTAAGGCCTTGGAGCCAGTTGATGGAATCCGCTATGAAGCGGATCTGAAGTCTAGGAGGCGCTTACCGCCGCAACGGCGATCGGACAACCCCTCCTCTTCCAAACCAGTGAAAAACAAATGGATCCACGTTAAAAGGACCTGATTGACTCTTCAGGAGCGGATTCAGAAACGTCACGCATTGCTTTCACATGCAAGAATTCTTGTGCAATAATCTAAAAAATTACAGAAGGAAGAAAGCCGAGAGAAGCCAACCGACGGCTAACCCTCCGAACTCAAGCTTCGTCTCCCGTTGTAAGGGAAATGCACCTGTAGCAGTTGTTGATGTTAATCAGACATCACAACAACAACCCCGGAGACAGCGAAATACTTCGGGTCCGAAACTCCAAAAAGAATACTCCTTCAAGGACGAAGAGGTTCCTACAATTTTTAAGTCCCTCCTTGAAAACAACAAGATCAAGCTACCACCTATCACGAATCAGGAGGAAGCTGATAACACTACGGATCCAAAGTACTGTGCGTACCACAGGAGGATCCTTCATCCTACCAAGGCTTGCTTTGCTCTCAAAAATAGCATCCAAACCTTGGTTGAAGCCGTCGTCATAACGCTGGGATAAGCCAAATGAGAACGAGAAGACTCCGACAAGTATAAGAGTATAAACTGCTCCTTCACACTTCGAATCTTTTTGATTATTCGAATCTTTTTGATTCTCGGAGTGGAGATCCCACTCTTAGTTTCACTCTTCAGATTCTCGAGGTAGAGATCCCACTTCGAGTCTCCTTTTTAACTAGAGATAGAATATAAAATTCTTCCTCTCCCATTTTGGGTTCGTCTTTGCCCTAAGAGAAGACACCATCCTTCAACTCCATAATCCGTATCTTCCACGCACGGAGAATTTTATCCCGAAACCTAAGTAGGGATAAGTCAACGCCTAACACGGGTTACCGGTTTAGTCTTTACCGATTGAAAAAGACACTAGATTACCAATCTGGGGCATTTTATCCCGAAGCCTAAGTAGGAATGAGTCAGCACTTAACACGCATTGTTGGATGGTTCGTTCCCGTGAAAACGGCCGAGTCTACGTATTCGGTATCGTAGCAACAAAAATCCATGCTTTTTATGCATGGGGAATTTTATCCCGAATCCTGAGCAGGGATAAGTTAACGCCTAACATGCGTTACCAGTTTAGTTTTTTACCGATTGAAGAAGACTCCAGAGTCCAAGTCTGGGAAATTTTATCCTGAAGTCTAAGTAGGGATAAGTCAGCGCCTAACACGCGTTATCGTGTATTCTATTCCTATGAGAATGACAAAGTCTACGTATTCAATATCGTAGCACTAAGAGAGTTAACTCTCTTAGCATAACGTCAGATGCAGAACAGATTTAAACAATCCGCATGCAAGCCCGATTCAAAGGGTAAACGGTAAAGGCACATCAAATCCATTAAAGACTAAGGATTTGCCAAAAATCCTAAGTCTACGTCTGATACACATTGTTATTTAGTCTTTTCATAGGAGAAAAACGAAGTCTACATATTCAATATCGTAGCACTAAAAGAGTTAACTCTTTTAGCACAACGTTACATGTGGAACGGAGTTAAACAATTCGCATGTTAGCCCGACTCAAACGGTAGTCGGTAAAGGCTCATCAAACCCGTTGATGGCTGAGGGTTTGCCAAAAATCCTATAAATATGAGAGTCATTGACGCATCAGCCTCATTAGTTGGTATTGTGACTTGAGCATCCAATAACTTCGGGATAAGATCCATACATACAGATGAATCGGCTTTAATAGTTGGTCCTGCAGCCCAACATTTGGGACCACCACGCTCTAATGCCTTAAGAGCTTAAATTGTGTAGACTCCAGCAAACGTACGAGTATAAACTATGTTAACACCGGACAACATGTTACAGTAAAGGTCGATGACGGTCAACGCATCGACAACTTTGCCAAAATAAGGCTAAAGAAAAATTCTGGATTAAAGGGTGATTCTAGGGAGTTCAATTGTAATTCAGACATGAATCCCTGACGAAGACGGTCAGTTCAACGTCAACTTAATGACAAGAGTTAAGTTCAAATGCTTATACATCAACTTCGGTTCAAGATTTCGACAATGGTCAGACGATAAACGTAGCGTCGGAAGAACTTCATCTATTCGATAAAATACTGAATAGACTGAAGGCTGAAGAGGTCAAGAATTGAAAGAATCCACAGGTCCTTCTACGCGATCTCCTCAACAAATACTGAAGAGATTTACAACAAGGCTTGTCTTATCTAAAGCATTCCAGACTTCTCTATAAAAGAATGAGTCTGAAATACTTTGGAGAGGGTATCTATAAGCATCTAAAAATACCTATATGTGTCCGCACGTAGCTCGAGGTTAAGAGAAGACAATGAACATCATCATCCGGGTCGAGAAGGATTATCCAATTGGTCGCTGCGCACATCAATCAGCTCGCCCATGTCAGTCAACGCGCGCTCGTCAATCAACGTGCGCTCGTCAGTCAACTCGCGCACGTCAATCAGCTCGCGCGGGTCGATCAACTCAAAGTGACCAAACGTACTTGTTAGGCGGCTCCAAGTGCCCATCGCCCTTGTCAGGCAGCTCCAAGTACCCGCTACATTTGTTGGTCAGATCTAAAGTGCCCGACACGCTTGTCGATCAGATCCAAAGTGCCCGACGCGCATGCTGGTCGGTTCCAAGTGTCGTAAAGAAGCTAACGAGTGCATGAAGTAAGTTAGCAAATCGTACAAGTCAACAAGATGATCAAATACGCAAAACGACAGAAAATACAAGTTTCAAAAAGTCGGGAAAACAACGAGAAATTCAGTAAAAGGCCAAACCCCCGCGCCCACGAGGGTCGGACCGCGCTGACCCGTAGGGGATGAGGGTCGGACCGCTCCGACTCGCGCCCCCTACGGGTCAGCAGCGCCCATCGCGCAGATCCGAGCCCCAAACGTGTTTTTGACGGTTTTGAGCGGTTTTTTCAGGATTTATCTGTTTCAGAGGTTCCCAACTGACTTGATATCATTCACAAATATGCTTAGGCTATTATTGACTGAAGATATGACCAAATCCATCATTTTTGTTCGAAAACCCCCAACCGAAGCCTATAAATAGAGGCCCAGGGGTTCATTTCACAGAGAGAAGATCAAGAGGGCGAAACGCTACCGAATTGGAGAGTGGAGCCACAAATTTATAATGAGGGTTAGCAGATCTTAGCGAGTTCCTGTGCATAAAGAGTAGAGTTCGAAAGATCTGAGACCCGTACCCTATTCCTCCGGATTTAAGCTTAGTCTTAATCTCGAGAAGAGCCGTAATCTCGCTTGGTCAAGATTATCGTTACAGCGAATACTTTCTTTATGAAGTAAGAGCTTTGATTCCATAATCTATCAACCGGATCTGATCCGCGATTGTCCATGGATATCAATGTTCCCGACACAAGCAAAGATCTCACATAAGCAGCGGGTGATAAACGTCTGTTACGCTGTTTAACAAGAGTTATACTTTTTATATTTTTATTGTATAAGGAGATCTTATAAAAAAATCGATATTTTCTCTTTTATTTGAGTTTATTGTAATGACCAAAGTTGTAATAGATTCGATGGTAATGAAAACATCAACTTTTGACCCAAACAGGAGTGGCATCGGTAGTAAAGCCTAGGGAGAGGTTATAAATCCGAGCACTTGAGGAATGCAACATGAGCTAGGCTAATACTTAGAGGGTGTAGAGTGTGATTGTAAGTGTGTGAGATTGTGAAAATTTTCGGTGGGCTAGAAAACTGATTGTGAAGTGTAAACGTTTTGGATGAACGTTGAAAACCTGTTGTGATAGCAGATTCTCCCCTAGAGTGAAGAACGGAGACGTAGGTCGAAAGGACCGAACTCCGTGATCATCTTTGTGTGTTCGTGTTGATTATTTACACACTATCTCATTTGTATTTTAGTTTATGTTTATATCACCATTTGTTTATTTTGCATATTCTTGCTCATAATTAGTTGTATATCATACTTGCAAGAATAAATTATTAATAAGTTTTAAATTGGCATTAAATCAAATTAGATTAGCATATTACCCTATTCACCCCCCTCTAGGGTAATTTCACGGCTGCCCCAAACGTCACCTTTGTCTTCTTGCCAAGAACATAGTGCTCATAGAATTTAATCTTCTTACTCTTGGCTCCCTTTAATAGCCCCTGCTTGCACAGTGTCTGCAGTGACTTTTCACCTGTGTGTCCTAATCTGTAGTGCCAAAGTCTGCTCATGTCCGCCTATGAAACAGTTGAAGCTACCTAGCCAATCTCGGTACCCCCTTCAGATAATAAAGATTCCTACTGCGGACTCTCTTCATCACTACCAAAGATCTCTTAGTAACTTTTTTCTACAACGTTCTCAAAAGTCACATTGAATCCCTTTGCCTCCAAAGCTCCAACGGAAATAAGATTCTTCTTCAACTGAGGAACAAATCTCACTTCATTCAGCTCTCGAACAACTCCATCATGCATCTGAATCCCGACGGTACGTATCCCACAAATGCCACATGATTGATCATTTCCCATGATTACCACGCCCCCATCGAGCTTCTCAAAAGATGCAAACCAATCTCTCCAGGAAGTCACATGATAAGTAGTACCAGAATCCAGCATCCAATTCGATGCATCCGCTTGGTTAACCTCTGCAGTAATCAATAAAGAAAAGAATGAATCATCAGAATCATTACCACTCTTAGCAACATTCACCTTATTGGCCTTCGGGCCATTCTTCTTGTTATTCTCCTTCTCTCTGAGCTTTGGACAATCTCTCTTCCAATGCCCTTGTTCTTTGTAGAAAGCACACTAGTTCTTCGATAATTGGTAGTGGACCATTGACTTTGACCTGCTTCGAATACCACCTCTCGGATAGGGAATCATTCATCTCATCGATAATGCCTCTCCTAAAGTGCTAGCTCTGGAAGTCTCTTTGTCCTTCCTCCTCATATCGTAATTCGTCAATGCATTAGTCACTTTACTATAGGTGATGGAAGATCTACTGTTCAACAAAGTAAGTACGAATGTATCATACTCCTTATAGGGTAAGGAGCCTAACAAAATAATCACATTGTACTCATCCGTTATCTTCTCATCAACGTGCGCCAAGTTGGACAACAACTTTGTATAGTTGTTCACATGATCTGCAAGTGAGGTACCCCTGAACATCTGGAATCTAAACAATCTTCACAGCAAGTACAAACGGTTCTCAACCCTCGTCGTAAGATACTTATTGTTGAGAATCTCCCACATCTTTATCGCAAACATCACACCAATCACTTCATACTTCAATTCTTGTTCCAAACAAGATCTAATTGCTCCACAAGCATTTCGGTTTATCTTGTCACATACCACCTCATTATTCTTCGGTGGCCTCTCATGGACCATGATGGTCTCTTTTAAATTTTGAACGTTTAGTGCATCTTGCACATCACTCATCCACAAACCAAAGTTGATGTTGTCGTCATACTTCACAACACTGATCTTCGTATTTTGAAGTGCAACCTGAACTATACTCGTCATCGCCTTGCTGCTTTCACTAACTTCTTCTCCCATTGCTTGCAAACTCCAAATTGTAAAGAAAGATTTGGACTTGATAGAATTGAGAAATTACCCAACTAAACCCTAGATAGTATTCTAACACGATCTCCTAGCCACACGAGGAAAGTGAGATCTCCAATGACAACTCTGTAATGTTGTCTCCACCGAAGCCTAGATCTCCAAGACTCAAGCTTCCAGCAGCGAATCTTCCTGCATCTAATTCAAAATCCTAGATTTAAAAATCTGAGCTCTGATACCACTTGTCGGGCGCCGTGCGGAGGCGTGTTCGCAAACCAAACGAGTCGACGAGCGATGAGAGAAGAACCAAACGCAAGTGCAATTCCCAAAATAACGGTCAAAATCACACACAAACACAGAGATTTATGTGGTTCGACAATTGCCTACGTCCACGAGGAGAGGATGATGATATTTCACTATATGAAGGAGAAATAACGGATTACAATCTCTCAAACAACTCTCAAAATAACCCAACCAATGATCTCACACTCCCTCACAATAAAATAATCAAATAGCCCCTAATGTATGACACAATTCATCTCATATCTTTGCTAGAAGAGCCAATAGATTGAACTGAATGTCTAGAAACTAGTCAAACACACTGCCACAACTTAATCGTTGTCTAGCGGAAATAATTTATCAGCTTAATAATTTATAGATGAATAGAGCCACATCAGACTGCTTAGTTGAGTCATGAATTCAAACATATTTAAGTGAACATCTGTATAACTATTATTGCAATGCAAGACACTAGAGTTAATCCACAAATTGAACTGAAAAAATACTCCAAATTTGTAACATACAAGTTTTTTTTAAAGGAAAAACATTTAAGTTAAAAGCACACAAATTTATATTATGAGAATGACAACACAGTGTTCTTAACAATGAATGCCCATGGGTATCTGCTGAAGCCACAATCCGCGTTTTTGTACAGAAGAATGTTTCTATTTTCATGATTCTCTGAAGTTCACCTTTTTAAACTTTGGCAACTTGTAAAAGCCTGTAACTAGCTTACTTGGATTCGCATTTTGATAGGTGCTCTCAAATTGAATCTTGATGTTTTCACTTTCTTCAATTGGGGTTGGTTCACAAAAGCCACTTTCACATTGGTCTTGGTGTTTGCCAAGAAATAGAGAAATATCCTATAGTTTTTGGATGGTAACCAATTGAAGCTCTCAAAGCATCTTCATCTTTTCTTTTTTGTTTTTCTCTTCTTGTTTTTTTTTTAAATTGTGGATGAGGTTGGAATTATACATGTCAGATGATGCTCACGTGCGGGGGATGTTCCTTGCTCATGTTTGAGTACGTACTTGTTTTCTTCCAAGGCTGATATGTGTAAATTGAGTAAAAGAAATTGATAGAAGTAATGCAAATTGTGGGTGTCGTATTCAGTGTCCCTTATGGGCAGAAATCAACAAAGATCGCATTCAAAGCTTCAACTATGTATCTCTCACATTTCAACATATTCAATAGTTCATGGGTAAGTTGGATGAACTCAGTCGAAATTACCTTCTACTTTTCACTACTCGCAAGTAGCATTAAGGACTTCTTCATTCCAAAAATACTATACACGCGCCTATATAAAAAAAAAAAATCATAGAAGGGAGACGGAGATGAGACACATGTAAACTATAAATCAATTCAATAAGTACATGAATTAATGTAATCATCAACTTGGAAATTACTAATGAGATATATATGTTTCATATTCATTTTTTTAACCATCGACAAAAACGTCTTTATGTTTTCCCCTTCATGGATTCATCATTGACAGTTGATCGATGTTCTCTCGAATCCGGAGTTCTCAGTGTCTTAGGGAAAATGCACATACACCTCCAATACAATATCGAGCTAGCCACTCATTGTTCCTAACTTTTTCATTGCCTCTTAGGCCCTGATGTCCAATGAGAATAATTTCTCAAGTATATGTATTTATCAGTTATCGCTTCGGTGTCACGTGAAATTAAAGTATTGTTAAGAGAGGACAAGTTGTCAAAACCAACCTATTTAGAAACTTAATTGCAAAAAACGACCCATTTAGAATTTAATTGCCAAAATCGACCTAGTTTCAACCGGCAAAATAATTTACGAAACTTCACGGGACTTCAAGTCCCGTGAAGTTTTGTCGGGGATTTGAAACAATCAATCGAACCCTTGCCCTTCCGGACCTTGTGTTGAAAGTAGGAAAGTAGGAATAAAACCACAAATAAAGATCTAACTTGCAAAAAACAGTAAAGGAGATGAACACACAGATTTAACGAGGTTCGGCAACGTGCCTACGTCCTCGGGAGCCACACCACACAATCTCTTTATTAATTGAAGAAGAAAATACAAGCTCTCAAACAAGGGATTAATCTCTCTGAGATTCTCTCTCTCTTTGCAGTCAAAAAGCTCTCTTTTTGATGTTGTTCAAACCCTAAAATCGTTTGGGGTATATATAGAATCCTGGGTGAAACAGATTCCTAAACAGAACAGGATTCTGTTTGACTGCGTCGCAGTCGACCGGCCCGGTCGACCGATCAGATTCCAGAGAGTTTGGCGGTCGACCGGCGCAGTCGACCGCAATTAAAACCTAAGACCAGATTTTCCTACAGGGTTTTGGCGGTCGACCGGGTCGGTCGATCGCGACCTGATCCAGGCTCTCCCAGCTCCTGTGCACGTTCGCGGTCGACCGACCCGGTCTACCGTGGATCTGTCTGCTCGTTTTCTTGTCCTTTTGATTTCAGCTCTTGTCTCGAACTTTGGGTCTACACCTTAGACTAACAAGTTTCGTAACATTTTTTTTATCAAAATCGACCCAGTTTTAGCGAACTGACTGAAACTGAGTTGATTTTGATAATTAAGTTGCAAATAGATCGTTTTTTTGTAATTAAGTTGCTAAATAGAATGGTTTTGAAAATTTGTCCTGTTAAGAGGTCTTGATACTTCAATTAAGTCTATATTATACACCGAAGAAAAGTATAATGTCCTCATTCAACTTTTGATGTGAGGAAAAATACAGCTATGTATCAATCCCAAATGCATAACAGGCATTGCTATTTCCTTCTTGACCCTGTTGTGATATAAATACAATAGGGGTACTGCTTATTACGTTTCGGCTGACCCAAATAAATGCTTTAAGATGGCGACCCCGCGCTTCCCTTTCACTCATTGGCAAAACCTCACCGTCACACTTTAAAAAAGAAAGACAAACATAAAAAAACAGAGACAATAATCTAATAAATATAGCTATATATAATCTAACTATAACTAAATTTCTTACAATTACAATTACAATTACATATCCTAGATAAAAACACCACCCCGCACGCTTAATCACTAAACTCTAACCTCAGTGAGATCAATCCAAATCTCTTCAAACACTTTAACAATCACCCCATGATACTCCTCTGAATTCAATGACAAATAACAAGCAAGCAACTCCTCCAAATCCCTGGAAGCTCTGATATCATGCTCAACGATCATCTCTACCATCGATTCTCTAAAATCTCTACGTGGGTCTGCAGATTTCTTCACCACAGCAAAACTCTCTCCCAATTTCTTCGAATTCGCCATTCTTCGATATCGACCAGCCTGCAAGTTCTTTATCTCAACCTTGGGTGAGCTTGGCTTAACTTTGATCCGATGGAGTCCTTGCTGAGCTCTCTTCAGCATTATGTGCTTGCCGTCGATCTCTGCCTCGATTGTCTTCGTGGGCTTTGTTTGAATGGGCTTTAAGCTTTTCATGTCGATGATTATGTCGGTTGATGAAGGTTGTGGAGAGGGTTTAATGGGCTTTTTCTGGGCTGTTTTCTTGGATTTTCTTGGTGGGGAAATAGGGAAATGGGTGTCCAACGCTTTATGATGAGAAGGAGAAACTGGGGTTTTCTCTGTTTTGACCCTGCTCGGAAAGTAGTAGGAGGCTCTATTCGGGATGTAGAGTTGGCTTTGTGGAGGGAATTGCTTTGAGGATGAAGATGACTTTGGTCGTTTAGATGTTGGTTTTGGATGGTGGAGGATTTTCTTTGGAGGGTTATGTGCTGTGGCTTTGCTCATGTCTTTGAGCTTGTAGAACCAAGAGTTTGGCATCATGTCAGATAGCCTGAACCTATAGTTGCCCATGTTTGCAGTGTGAGGCTTAAATGCGAAAAATGAAGAAGAAGATAGGCAAATTTGAATCTCTTCCCCTCTCTTCGTACGGGTTGGTTTAAGAAAGCTAGGTGGTGTATAGGGAGAGTACGGATCTCCACTATAATTGGCTTTATATCAGAACTGGGGGGGTTCAATTCAAATGATGAAGAAGAAACCAAGAGTCTCCTCTTTCAAGTATTATTGATTGGTGACAGAAAAATAAAGTGGCCTATGAAGGAGTAGGGAGGAGAAATATGAAGGCACAATTCAACAAATGAAGAAGAAACGCAAGTCTCGATCTCTCTCACTCTCAAATACTAGTGATTGGTGCATAGCAGCACAGGGGGGGAGTAGGGAGATAAATAAGGAGGGGGAGAGGGAGAGAGAGAAAGGAGGTTAGGTGGGGTCCAAGTGAAAGGAGAAGGAATGAAATTGAATGAGGGAAAAAATTCCTATAGAGAGACCTTTATAAATAATAAAAAAAAGCCCCATCTTAGGATGATCAAGAATGAAGACACAAGGTCTAATACAATCAGAATCTAATGTGAAACCTGATATGTACGTAATTATCATCTATCAGCATAATCTGACTTATGATAACCACAATTAAAATTAGATTGACGTTAGGCCAGATATGGTATCTTCATCAACTATTTTAGTTTGCTATATAATTTTATACAGAGGGTCCAGACTCCAGAGCGTAGGAATTATTCCCCTTGAGTGAGAGAGTTAGTAGGGGAAAGAAAAGAAAAGGGGAAGAGGGGATCAACGTCAAAGCAAAAGAGAGAACGGTGGTCACAATCAATAACCACCGCATCTTCATGCATTTTTTTATGTATGTTATGAAATGAACACCGTGTCCTTTGGTGTTTTGAGTATAACAAAGATTTGAGACATAATTATGAGGGAACCATGCTTTCTCTGAATTCAAAGATAAACAGGGTTAGTATTTTGTTCATTACTATATCATTGTCTTTTGAGGTGGCGTCGGCAACTATTACTAGTGAAACAGGCCCTGTAAGGGGTTTGGACTTGGACACGATCCAAATCCAATCAAGTGTTGAGTATGTTAATAGCGTATAGATGTCTGGCGTCTAATACAGATTAAATAAAAGTTCATACTTACGTCTTCAGCTTTGGTGTGCATATTTTTTATTGGAAACATCAGGATCAGATCCCAAGTGAGTAAATATCATGGAGTGAAATGTATATTATATTTATCAAACTTCCTACTCCTTCCTTTTTGCTTGATCAATAAACAAATGATAAGTGTGTCTAACATAAATAAATAAATAATGATAATCGCATAAACCACCATTCTAATAACATTTTGTAGACTCACTTTATTTAAAGTCTTAGATTATGTTGTTCAAACTAACATAAATTGAGCGCCCTTTTATCGATAAAAATTTAGACTATTTTATGTAAATGTATACTTATTAAAATCCAATTTACATGCAAATGCTTATTAGAATTGGTCACTTTAAATCCAATGCCTATATGTATACCTGAATTGCTTCCGTACCATCTTCATCTCTCTCTTTATTGTACTAAAACTTAATTTGAAATTTTGACCAAGTTTAACAGTTAAAATTTTATAATGGGACCAAAAATGTTTGGTGAGGTTGAGAAAAAGAACTCTTAAATTTTTCATGGTGTCACCTTAATGGTTCTATTTCCATTTAAATTCCCTATATAAAAATTCCAGAATTCTTACGAGTGTCGTTTAGTGTCGTAATTTTATCTACCACCTACATTTCTTTTGAGATATTACGCAAGTGTATAGAAAGGGACAAAAAAATACTGTGATATTTGTTGGGATTGTGCCTTTAATTCTTTGCATAACTTCAACAGAATTAGATATAGAGTTAGAGATCTATCATGATTAGGAAATTGAGTCTTATCATGATTAGGAGTTTGAATCCTATTTTACTTAGGAAGTTAAGCTAGAGATAGGGTTTTTGGTTTTCCTATATATATTCTTCTATTGTTGGAGGGAAAACCAAGCAGAAGAGAAAGAGTCAATATTCTTGTAATCTATGGTTAGTAAAGGGCGTAGCCTGATTCAAGAATATTGTGCGAGAGGCGAGAGTTACGTAGTCTTGGTCCGTGCAGAAGATTACATCATTAGGATAGGGTTTCATAGTCTTTATCCGTTCAAAAGATTGTAAGGATAGGACTTTAGAGAGAATATGAAAGTTGATTATGTATATGAGGTTGAGAGATTGAGAGACGAGAGTTGAGTGGTTCCTCTTGTAATTCTCCCTGATACATAGAAGATTTCTCGTATTGTTGCCTGTGAACATAGGTCGAAGTTGGTCGACCGAACCACGTAAATCTCGGTGTTCTTTCTTCTTAATTGTGGTTGTTTTCTATCTTATTGATTGTGGGTTAGCTTTCGAGTTGCAGAAATCATAGTAGGCGGGGAGACTACAATCCCCAATAAGTGGTATCATAGAGACGATGATGGATCCGGGAGCGTGTTCGTAAGATAGGCGTCGTACAAAAGTAAAGATCGGCGGCGTTACAAGAATCAAGATGAAGAAAAATAAAAAAAAGAGAAGGGATGATGATACAGCCGATCGGCCTAAAGAGAGTGCTGGAGGGATGCAATGTCCGACGGTGAAGTATGCAGACGACCGCAGCTATGAGTCGCAGTGTCAAGGACGTGCAACTAGTCACCGGCAGAGGGCTTGCACTGGCAAAGGACTTACGAGGAGAGGGATTGGCAGTGAGAGGAGCAGGCGGCGATAAGTTGGAGTTGCTTGGATGAATTCTCAAGAAGGCTTTGGTTGGCTTTGTTAGTGAAAATCTGAGGAGATAATTACGTGATTTGATAATAAGGTGATCTTGTGTTTCTCGTATTGTTTCCCATGGATGTAGGTAGGGGTGTCCAAAAAGCTCGCCGGCCCGGGCCCGGCCTGGCCCGGCCTCGGCCCGGAAACCCGAGCCAAGTCCGGGCTCCAGACCGGGCCCGGGCCGGCTCTTTGGTGCCCGGCCCGGATTGATTTTTTTTATTTTTTTTATTTTTAGGGTAATGGCTACTTATGCGATTTTCTCTCTCTCAAGTTATAAATTATAAATATATACAATATATTTACATATAATATATAGTTACATAATAATTTGTAAGTATATACTAATACATAATTATATAAAATATAATAATATTAAACTAATTTTTAGCATTTTTTATAAAAAAAGAAAATAAAAAAATTTAAAAAAATCTAGTTGGGATGTACTTATCTATTGTGATGCAATGAATTCCAAAATAAATTTATACTTATAATTTGTAAATAATTTATTAATTATTAATAAAGAATTTATTTTTATAATTTTTTATTTGTAATTTATGTTATTTTAAGTGATTAATAAAATTATTATTATTGATTAATTTTTTGTCATTTTTTATAATTTAAAATTTAAATAAAATTTTAAAAATTTGATAAAAAAATTAAAATAAGAAAATAAACCGGGTCGGCCCGGAACCCGGCCTGGGGTACCCGGGTCCGGGTCCGGGCTCCGGTCCGGCTCGGGCCGGCCCGGATGGACAGGTCTAGATGTAGGTCGAAGTTGGTGGACCGAACCACGTAAATCTCGATGTTCTTTCTTCTTGATTGCGGTTGTTTTCTATCTTATTGATTGTGGGTTAGCTTTCGAGTTGCGAAAATCCTAGTAGGCGTGGAGACTACAATCCCCAACAACATTTAATAGGACAATGGTATTCTTTGCATCCAATTAAAAATTACTCACCCTAACATGTGTGCATTTTAGTGTTGAATTTTGTTGCACTAAAGCAAAAAACTACGTTTTTTTTCCTCTGGACCACAAACCATGGGCATTGATGCCCATTAAGGTATAACATGTATATTCTACTGTGGCGATGAAATGCATGAAGTAGAATGTACTTGACCATTTGGGAATTGGGAATATGCACTAAAATAACAGTTGAATATGTGGCATAATTATGGGTATATTGATTTGGCCTCACATTCTCATTGACCTTGCATCGTAAGATTCTCCCACATGCTGCGTTAATCAAATTACCTACTTATTTTTTAATTCACTCATCTTTGTTTGGTTATATAAAAGTCTCCTTGTGCACACATTGTCATTGTTTAGGCTGTATTATAGCAAGAAATAAGAATCAAAGATACTATTCCTTTCATTTATAAGGACGCACGTAGGTAGGCACCATGAACACGAAATTTAATCTTAATGCAAGATGTTCCTTGTCTCTGCTTGACTAACTACTGACTAGTCCATATTTCTTTCCCAAAATAGAGAATCACTGAGGCAGTGCACTTGAAGAAGATGATCCTTAACAAATTCTTGTGACATTGACCACTCAAGATAATGATGTTAGTCCAAAGAAAAATACAAGACATCCATGCAAGATGCAACCAAGTTAGAATTAGAGGAGGAAAATACGTAGTTCTTTTTCTTTTTTGTCTTTTCTCGAATTTTGTTGAAGTAAATGAGAAACAAGTATACTAGAATTAGTTATCAGGGATAACTACCTTGTATTGGACGTATGAAATCACTTATATATGAGGTTTGAACCCTGTAGTACGTGAAGGAAAAATAATCATTCTTCATTTTAGCCCCATATATACTTCTAGGTAGGGGTGACAATTTATGACCCAACCCATCGACCCGACCCGACCCGACCCATTTATATTGGGTATGGGTCAAGTTATATGGGTTGTGTCATAAATGGGTCAACCCGAATTTACCCGTTTATTAGATGGGTTGATCTACTGACCCGTCTACTGACCCGTCTAACACTCATCTAACCCGAATTTACCCAAGTGAACCTCTACAGACCCGACTAACCCTTCGTCTCTCTCAAACGAAGCCCTAGATTTCTCTCTCTCCTCTCGAGCGGCGAGGGGCGGCGAGCGGCAGCGATCCTCGAAGCTAAGTTCTCCTCTCTCCATCGGCGAGCGTCAGCGATCCTCGACGAGCGGCGAGGGGCAGCACTCGAGTTCTCCTCTCTCCATCAAGCAGCCATAGTTCTCTCTCTCTCCATCGAACTAGCGGCCATAGATCCTCGACGATCCTCAACGAGCGGCGAGGTACACTCTTAGCTAGGGATTTTTGATTAATGGCTACAGATCTGCTAATGTTAATGGCGTCTGATTAATGGCTACAGATTTTTCTGAGTATATCAATTTGAAACTACAGATTTTTCTAAAATTTCAGAATTTATAATTACTGAATAAAGAGTAGGTTTGTTGAAATTACAAGCTAGTTTGAAACAGAAATTTCATCATATTTTCGAAAGTAGGTTTGTTGAAATTAGAGATCACTGATTGTTAGAACTCTCAATCGAACTCGAGCCTTGTTGAGATTGAGCTTCTAAGCATCAGGTCAGATTTATCTGTGAATGCAAACCATCAAATTTGGTCTCCTATTTTTTGCCCCCTACTGTTTTTTTGCAATGAAATAGAATCAAATATCTTCATATGTTCCTCTGTAACAACTAGAAGTCAGTAGCATCAACAATCCATTTGTCTCAATAATATGGGGTCTATCAATTCCTTTTTGTGAGGGATATTAGATAAATTAGCTACTAGTGTATGCATATATGGTCAGTGAAATTTTCAGTTACACATTTACGACATATCTCCATCTATGAGTTCCCATGACATTTCTGAACTAGTTAAATTTGAAATATGATTGAGCTTTCAGAACATGTTTTTTTATGTTTAGGAATTCGACTCGTTTGAAAGTCAAGAAATTATTAGTTCTCAAAAAACTCAATTAGAACTTTATTTGGATGAACCAAGACTTGACCGTGGTGCTCAACTCGACATTCTTTCATTTTGGAAGACTAATGAGCATAGATACCCCGAGCTCTCTCTATTGGCAAGGGACATAATGGCGGTTCCTATTTCTACGGTTGCTTCGGAGAGTACTTTCAGTGTAGGTGGGAGAATCCTTAACCAATACCGTAGCACTCTTAAGCCTAACAATGTGGAGGCTTTAGTTTGCACGTGTGATTGGTTATATGGTATCAAAGGTAGACAAATACTAATGTTATATTTTTTACGTTTTTTTGAATCAAATACATGTTATGAATTTGCTTATTGGTTTTTTTTTATTTTTTTATTAATGATAGATGACATGCAACCAAAATTAGATGAGCTTTCTGAGGATATCATGCAATTAGATATTGGAGAATGTATGCCAACACAAGTATGAATCTCTCATACTGTGATGCGGTAGCTGAAGGTAAGAACTTGTTTCACTAAATTTAACAGTTTAGTTACCAAATTGATGTCTCATCCAAGAAGTTCACACTTCTCTCATTTTACAATAGAGATTCATGCTCAGCTTTCTTTTTCTGTAAGTTTAATTAGTCTACTATATTTTAACTGATATTTTGTAGCTCAAAGTTTCCTCTTAGTTGATACATAGGCTGATATACCAATAAATAATCGATGCCTTTGTTGCTACTTGAATTCTGGGTATGTTCACAGGCAATTGTTAATTGAACTGTATACTACCTGCCATATTGCAGTTGGTTGTAGTAAGTTGTATTCTTTTCTTCTGCATTGTTCTAAAAATTTTAGTAGTCTAGAACACTTGCTTTTTCGCCAAAGTTCTTGGAATTGTGTTTGGGTGGTCAACTGCATATTTTGATATAGTTAGTTCAACAGTTCTGCATATCTTCAGGAATGCTTATGTTAATGTTTTGTTCTCTTACATGTCATGCTTCAGTATTTTCTCTTTCTTTCCTTGGAACACAAATAAAAATGAAAAGTTCATGATTATGATTCATTTATTTACCGTTTCCTACAGTTTTTTATTTGCTTAAAGATAATGATGTTGGTCATATTAGATGTTTCATGTACTACATTGTTTCCCTCATCCAATGCACACATTGTTTCGTTAAAGAAAACCTGACACTCAACATTGCTACTGTATCATGTACTCGGTTTGTAATCATTAAGCTTACTTCAACTTTCTCAACTGTTTCCTTCTTCATGCGGATAACCATCACTCAGCCTTTGTCTATGAACCTCAAATCAGCCTATATGTTGGTTTCACTTTGAGATAATGTTATTTCGCTAACCATTACATGTTCCTCATAATAATAATAATAACTGGTTTTTGTTAATGAAATGAGTGCTAAACTGCTAATTATGTTGTAAAACTTGTACTTTTCATGAAACTTAGCTGTATATTAAATTACTTGATCATGTCAAATGACATCCAGAATGGTTCATATAAACTAGGTGACAATCATTCAGCTAATATATATTCTTATGACTGTATATTAAATTTCCCTCTGTCCATTTCTTCTTTTGTTGAGATACTGAATGTTGTTTAGGGTAGCAATAGGTAATAACAAAGTGTTTGTATTCTGATTAAATTCCCAACTGAATCCTGATACACATTATTTTTCCTTTTATTTAGAAGTTAGACTGGTTGATTGTTTCTCATTTGTATAGTTTAATTTGTGATCAAAGTGTTTGTGTTTGGATTGGACACTTTGATGTTAGTTTAACAGTGAAACAAGTTGAATCTCTTCGTATGCCTGTTCTTGACTCCTGAGAGTTTTTGTGTCAGGTTATACAGATGAGATTTTAGTTAGATAAATGCACAAGTACTACGTGTATGAGAAAATTCCACTTACTTTCATGACCATTTCATTACAAGTTCAATGTCCTTCACACACATGCTGTAAGTTTGTAGCATTTTCCAACGGTGCATCAACCATTCTGCTTCATTCAGAAGCGCATTACTGTTTTCTTTTTCCTTGTTTTTAAAGTTCCTTCAGCTTCACGTACCGCTAAAACTTTTGTAACGTGCAGGTCCTCGCTATTTCATTGAGGTATTATTCTGGTCATTCATCTCTAATTTGAGGTATGTAATCAATAGTTTACCTTTTTGGTAGCATATTCTAGGAATACTGAAATTACACCAAGTTCTGATATTCTCAGCATTCAATTTTACTTTCTTGTGTTGTTTCCCTCTTTATCAAATTATTTTCGAATAATTTGCAGTTCTTATTCATGAAGTATCTTGGCTATGAAAAGTCAAAGCGTGATGAAGAAAGAATTAAACACGTCAAGAAGAAAGCAATAGAATATGCAGATAGCTTGAAATGAACCTGTTTGTGAAATTGGATTTGTTGCAGAGAGCTTGAAATGAATCTGTTTGTGAACCTGTATAACATTCTAATGGGAGTAATCTTGCTCCAATTTTTTTTTGATGCGTATGTATGTAGAATGACATTGTAGCCATTCAATATTTTGAAAGAATTTCACTTAAAAGAGTACAATATCTATGCCTGGTTTTGTTTCTGTTTCATTTTTTGATGATGGTTTGTTTATTATTTTGTTTATCTCCAAATGTGCATAGGTCAGAAATTTGCAGTGAACCTTTATAAACATATCAGAAATAGTAACCTGGTTTCTGTGTGCATAAGTCACTTAAAAGAGTACAATAGAATATGCAAGTTTCTATTACAACCACACTACATGTTTAGTATTCTCTACCATTTGGGTTATATGGGTCGGGTCAGGTAACCCGTTTAATAAACGGGTTGGATCGCATTGACCCATTTATTAAACGGGTCGGGTCGGGTCACACTTATACGGGTCGGGTCAAATTTTATATGGGTCGGGTCGGGTCGGGTCGACCCGTTTACCACTCCTACTTCTAGGTACCTTTTGGACCGGTATATACATAAAGCCAAAAAACAATGATCCTACACCTACAAATATTTCAATAGAGGTTTAAGAAACAAAATATAACAAGTACATCCTCTCCGAGAATTTTTTATTTTAAAACTCTAATAAGTGGAATGATCTATGATATAATCACAGGTTCGATCCTAAACCAACAAAATGTAATGTGTTAAGTGCTAGATGATATCTGAACAATTCAGATTCAAATCCTACTAAATAACATTGTTTTCAGAGTTTTGATGCAGTAAAAGTGACATTGAGATTAAGGTAGTCTGCACAATTTTGGTGTCACAACTTCCCAACATGTTTTTTGTTCTAGCAATATATCTGACAAGAGAAGGCGCTACGAGCCATTTCCATGTACATAACCAATCAAATTTTTTTCAGAAAAATCCCACCAAGTTTGAAATGGTTGATGCATGGGCACGCACCTCTTCTCAATCCAACAGCATGACTCCAAAACAAAAGCTCTCAAGATTTTGGAAGCTAAGCAGAAGCAGGCAGGTCCCCACAAATGCACCAAGATACATACAAATAAATTAAGCTCAAACCCCCAAATTTCTCGTCTTGCCATTGATCTCCCTTGAGAAAAAGCCTGCAACTTTACAGCCAAAACAGAGGTTAGCTAAAGCTACGCCGGAAGGGGATCTGGGACCGTCTGATGCTCTCAATTGCACCCACAAGCTCAATGCATGGGGACCATGAGAGTTCGCTGGCTACTCAAATTTTCTCTTTTATTGGCCTTTGGCATGCAGCAAAGCTAAAAGGCTCAAGCGTGAGATGTTGGCATTCAATTTGTTTCATAAATGTGGCAAGGGTGTAAAGGAGGTATGTTGTCTTTGAATGTAATCGTTTTTTTTGGAGACCATCGCTAGTTTATTTGGATTCTTACCTTCTAGGTTTATCTCGCTCAGCTTGTTCAAAGTAGGGTATCTTGGTTGTCGTATCACCTAAGTGGCGCAGAGTTTAAACTGCTTGTTATGTTTGAATATATATTTATATATAATTATATTATATATATATATATATTTATATATATATATATATATATATATATATGAGGAATATGGGTATACTTGCGGCCAAGGATCCTTGTAGTGATGTGGACACATCTTGTCCATACATCACACCTTGGAGTTGGTGAGGCTCCATGTTCAAGGTGTGATGGTGATGGACAAGATGTGTCCACATCACTCCAAGGATCCCTTGGCCCAAGTATATCCATATTCCTCTCTCTCTCTCTCTCTTATATATATAAAATATATATATTATATTATATATCTATTATCTATATTATATATATATTATATATATATATATATATATATATATATAGTATATATATATGCTCATATAAATTTGATTTGGATGCCTGTTATTCTTATTTTAATATATTTGCTTGTAAAGAAGAACTAACTAAGCTGACTGCGTACAAGTTACAAGATTAATTAGGGGCGGTTTGCGATCGGCGTATTCTTGAAGGAGAAAAGGGGGGGAAAACTATCAAAAAGCTGACAAATTTATAGCTTCCCCCCTCCTTTCCCCTTCAAAATACCCGATCCAAACGGGCCCTTAGAATCTACCCGGGTAAAACGTTAAGAGTGAACTGATAGCTAGCTTCTAGACCTCATCGGGAAGAAGCAAATTCTGTAAATAATACCAATCATTCGGATGATAAAAAGGGACCTTGTCATCATTCTGCGCAACGCAACTTAGTACAGCAGGCCAAGCCCTGTTCCCCATAAATATCCAGGTGTGATTAATTTAGAACTTCAAAAAGATGTCACTCGAATTTTTCGGGTAGCATCGACTCTCTTTGAACTTTTGCAAGCAATAATGGCGTGTGGTGCGGATGTGGGCCTAGTAACTTAGTAAGGGCTCCGTGCATCCCCGCTGAGGAGGAGGGAAGGAGAACAATATTGCGGGGACCTCTATAGAAAATTTATGAGGGAGGAATGACAACAGCAGAATATATCAGCGCAATAATATATATCAGTAGTTGAAACATTATTTTAACTAATTACATAAGTATTTTTCCTTATTTAAAATTTTATAACTATATACCTCTTTGGTACTACATCAAATTAATCCATTTTAGGCATGAAAAAGAATTAATTCCATTTTATACCCTAAATTAGCTGAAATACTGGTATTTCTAGAAGACTAGAATTTCGAACAAGAACAGATACAGTGATGTGAATGGAACTTGAAAAGGTTAGTCACATAAAGCCCGAAAAGTTCAAAATAAAAGAAAATAATCGTTCCGAACTATCGAATAATACGTCCTGACAAGTTTATTCGGCGGATGCAAATGGAGGCCCATGGGCTACTAAAGGCCTTATTCTTTGGTGAAGATGGGTTTCTTGACTTGGGCGTTATTATTAGCAAATATGTACAGTTAGAGTGTATGACCCGTTTTCTAAAACCAGGACCTTCAATTATGATTCGGACTGAAGCCTACAATGACTCTTGGATTAAATTGATTTCATCCACATAAAATTTTCATCTAGAGTATCCCCTTTATTTTGGCTCTGTTTGGCAAAACTAGCTAAAAGCTGCGAGATTATAGCTGAAAGCTGTCAAGCTAGCTGAAAGCTATGAAATTATAGCTGAAAGCTGATAGCTGTGTAGCTAGTTGATTGACTAAAGCTGTTTGGCAAAAGAATCTGTACAACTAGCTTAAATTTGTTAAATGACTAAAAAGAACATGCAATATTATTGATATAAAATTAGAATTATTAGGGGTAAAAACGGAAGAAAAAAAATTGACAGCTCATTCCCAAAGACAAACGCTACTTGAGATAGCTTTCCAAAAACTACTTGCAAACGACACAATCTTCAAAATAATCTCCTCCTATTTTTGGTCACCAAACAGCTCTACTAGCTTATTGACCAAGTCAATAAGACACAAGCTCTTAGATAAGATACTTTTTTTGGTTGCCAAAATTGACCAAGTCAATAAGACACAAGCTCTTAGATAAGATACTTTTTTTGGTTGCCAAACAGTGCCTTTATATTATTGCGATCGGGATTAAAATTCCCTAGACCTAATTATACTCGACTCCATCTCTTTCTCTTGTATTCATACGAAGAGAAGAAAAAGTACATACACAAGAGCCAATAAATTTTCTTTTACCCTTTCTTGTTTTTTCCATTCAAATGACAATCTATTAATTTTCTTTTAATATAGACAAAGCCAACTATTTGAAGACATGTTTTTCTTATCCTTGCTAAATCTATAAATGATAGAACCCATGTCTTCTTCTTCACGCTTAACACATGTATTCAAACTAAACTGCTGCCATACTTGGAAATTAAAGAAAATGACAAAAAAAAGGAAGGTGGAGGATGGTATCTTAGTAGTAGAGGACAAGATCGTGACGAAATCATTTCTTTTAAAAACAAACTCGATTTTTTGTTTGAGAATGAAAAAAAATCATAATCTTTTTTTGTAATGATTAATTGCATGAATTTCATGAGAAAATTAGTGGAATTTTCTTTGCCAAAGAACCATCTTCTCGAAGGAATTTTCACTATGTACGGTTCTTATAAAACAACTTCATATTTTCAAGAGTAAAAAGAAATTAAGAAGAATTAATTAAACTACAAAGAAGAATTAGATGATTACCCTCTTTGAAAATTTATATATCGTTATATGTAGACTATGTACTTCTTATTTATTACTGGGCGTTTAGACTAAATTTGATCTAAAATTGTAAAGTGTCCATCGTCATATTTTATATGTACAAGTTCTTCCTATATTGTGATTGTCAGGTATTACTTTCGAAATTGGATGGATAAATAAATTATCCATCTTTATCCATAAAATTATTGCATAAATTGTTCATAAACTAATTACATAAATTATCCATCTATATTCATAAACTAATTATCATGTATGTAAATCATAAGTGTAACTATAAAGGGCAAAAGGAGGCAATGAAAAGTTAATTAAAAAAGAAGAGAAAAAGAATGTAAAAGAATTGTTGACCATCACCAAGTGCCATGACCAAAAATTTGACTTGTAGAATCACTAGAGGAAAAGGTTAGTATAGATGACCCCAAAGTCATTGGATTCACTTTAATTCGCGCTATTTTCTTCCCAAATCTTTATATTAATTTAATTCTTTAATAATATTCAATCAAGTACCACCATTATTATTTTTTGTTCAAATCAAGTACCACCATTATCTCCAAATAAAAATATATAATATCAAAAAACTATACCATCATCCACAGGATCACCAACAAAACAAGGAAATAAAAGAAGGGTATACAGGTTGTATATTTTTCCTTCAACTAAGACATCAAAACTCAAGTCCAAAACAAATTAATATGTTACCGCTTCCACGTATACATCACTCCTTTGCTATTTACAAGTTACATTGAAAAATTGGTCATAAATGAAAAATAAAGATATAAATATGTTGCAACTAATTGTGTAACTCATTAATTCCTCCACTAGGGCCAGATGGAGGAATAGGTCCTCTAGGTAAAAGATTGAGCAGCAACGGCGCATAGTTCTTCTCTAACTCTTGCTCCTTAACGGGCTCCGGCTTCATCATATTTGTTGATCCAAGCTCTCTCATGAATGGCCTAGCATCCGATATTTGGGAGGAGATGAGGATGGTGATGAAGAAGAGGAAGAAGATCTTGGTTTTGTTCATTGATATATTGAAGAATATAATATATGAAAGAATAAGAGTATGCGAAGGAATTATGGTGGAAGGATGAGGGGTTTTGGTTGAGGTTTGGGGGGGTTTTATAGAGCGAAAGAGTTGGTTGTGTGTTGAAAAATTCAAAGGGGGAGAAAGGAAAGAGAGGAGACGTGGAAAGTTGATGGTTTGACTTTGCTGAGCTTATGAGCTAGCTTTTGTCTGTTTCTTTCTTTCTTTCTACTCGTTACGTTAGTTAGTAGAGAGAGACGCAGGGGGACGGTGGGGAATTTAATTATGTGCTGGTTAATTGCAAATATAGATCATGCATTACTATTTTTTTTATATGTTCAATACTCACTACTGAATCACTAAAATGAAATTATTGTAATCTATTTATATATGTTCATGCTCTGTAATAAGTGTTTTGTTCGCTGCATTGAATTAATGTTAGACGATATCTCTGGTACACATTGATCATGTGATGGACATTGCTATAATTTTAAGAAATGCAACACAATATTTATTAAGGAAAGAAAGTGGGCAGAATATATATATATATACATCCATCTAGAGGGAGAAGAGAACGAAAAAATTATAGTAGGAGAATACAAGAGAAAGACATACAATAAACAAATGGAATGATATAATTTCTGCTAAATCAAGGTGTCACTTGACTCCAAATTAGTGGTCTACTCAGCATAATACGATCTTATCCTGCATGAATGAAGAGTATCTAGGTCTTTGATCTAGTTTACTTTAAATTACTCTTATTCTCCGTCTTTTTCTAACATACAATTAGCGAGTAAGGATGATGCAATCATATTGATTAAGGGGATGTAACATGGGGGGTGCAAACAGATCGAATATGATACTTACTATATCTATATCCATTTAGTAATAATAAATACGAATATGAATATTTATCTTTAAGGAAAATTCATTCATATCTGCAAAATTCAAATATTATTGTATTTAGCAATGTTATAAAAGTGCTAGACACCGCTAGACATCGGACCACCGCCTGCCACCTAGGCGCCTAAACGAAAAGAAATTCAACTGGAGGCAGAGGAGATTTTTTTAAGGTTTTACGAGGTTGAGGAGTTCACGGAGGAGGCTGGTGATGTGCGAGACAGGTGTAGGTGTGGAGCCACACCCACAAGGGTGTTATGAACGCGTAAAGGCCACACGCATGGGGGCCACACCATTAACCTAGGTGTCTCGAGTAATATCTCATCGCGAGATTCACAGCCGAAGTTCCCAGCGGTTTTCCCTATAAATAGGATTGTTCTCTTCTAGTGTTTTGTGTGGGAAAACAGCAGAGAGTTTTTTCAGCTGTAGAAGGGGAGAAAAATGAGGAAAAACAGAGGGTTTTTTAGTCGGCTGTTTTGAGGAGTTTTCAGGAGGATTAGATCTGAGATCTTGAGGAGAGAAAAAGAGAGAGCTTTTGAGAGATTTTACAAGAGAGAGGTCAATTTTTTTGGTAAAAATCAAATCTTCTTTTGAAATGAGCTTCTAGATTGTACAAGTCGTCAATGTTCTCCTCATAGTGGAATCTCCCCTCACCCATCCCGTGAACGTAAACAAATTTGTCGAACCATGTAAATCTCGTGTCTTTACTGTTTTCTGGGTGTTTGGCTATTGCTTGTAGGTTCCCTCGATAAATCAGTCCTAGAACTGAAGAGAGGAAGACTGTATATTTTACTTTGTTAAGATATTTCACTTTCTATTCTTATTTTCTTTGTGAAACGGGAATATAGAGATTGACTTGAGCTTTTGTGACAACGAAAGCCAAAGCTTTCTCTCCGGTTATATCGCTTCTGCGACGTGAGGGCGTGACTCTGCCCCCCCAACAATTGGTATCAGAGCTGTTATTTTGATTGGGAGTGGTGTAGTTTTTGGTTTGAGGTGGTGCTCGGTAATTTCCTAAGAGAAACAGATTTATTAATACAAGCGGAGGATGGCGCCAACTAGCAAAACAATTAAAGTTGGAAAGTACTAGATCGAAAAGTTCAATGGGAAGAATAATTTTTTCCTTTTGGAGGATACAGATAAAACACTCGTTGATTTTGCAAAAATTATACAAGACTTTGGCTGGAAAAGAGAAGAAGTATAAGGATATGTCTTATGAGGATTGGGAGGAGCTGGATCTGGAAGCACGGGCATTGATTATCCTTTGCCTTGAAAGGGATGTAGCTTTCTTAGTAGATGGAGAGGAAATGGTGTTGGGCGTGTGGTTAAAGTTAGAAAGCACCTTTATAATGAAGAGTCTAACGAACCAGATCTATTTAAAATCCAAATTGTATACTTATAAGATGGAGGATGGCTCATCAATCCGGAAATACGTCAACAAGTTTGATATGATCATATCAGACTTAAAGGACATAGATGTGACATTTGAAGATGAGGATCAGACATTTCTACTACTTCTATCTCTGTCGAAGTCTTATGAGAACCTGGTGTAAACACTGATGCTTGTGGGAGACAATTTAAAGATGGATGAGACTAGAACAACACTTCTAACGGATGACCTTAGAAAGATTACAACCAGTGACATGACTACTTGTGGTAGCGAAGAACAAGCGCATGAATTGTTTGCTAGAGGAAGGAGCAATGAGCAAGGAAAAAGCAAGGGAGGAAAATCCAGATCTAAATCAAGACCTTTTGTAGGAAGATCGTGTTTCAAATGCGGTGAAGTGGATTCTTGATTAGGTTGCTCTTACCACATGTGCCTTCTCTCTTCTCATTCTTGTTAGGCATTTCAAGATCGACTATCCAAATAAGAGAGTAGGTGGGAAGAAGAACAAATAACAAGAATAAGAAGAGAGAAGACAAGGAAGAAGCGAGCTATGTTTTAGAAGAAGTGGATTCTTGATTATGTTGCTCTTACCACATGTGCCTAAATAGAAAGTGATTTACTATCTACAGAAGCATTGATGATGGAACCATATTGATGGAGAACAACCATACTTGTAAAACAGAGGGACTAGGTAATATCAAGATCAAGATACATGATGAAGTGGTCCGAACCTTAACGGACGTGAGACATGTTCCCGACTTGCGAAAGAATCTTCTCAGTTGGTGCATTGAACTCCGGTGGTTGCATGATTGTTATAGAGAACGGAGTAAAGAGGGTTGTTCGGGGTTCCCTTGTAGTGATAAAGGATGTTCATCACAGTAATTTATATACTCTCTCAGGTACGACAGTGACGAGAGATGCAGTGATTGGAACTGAAAGAAGTGGTGGAGACCCATGTGAGCACACACGATTATGGGATAGGTAGCTTGGGCACATGTTAGAGAAGGGTCTGGATCTGCTTGGTAAGGAGGGATTGCTGAAGAATCTGAAGAAACTTTGTATAGATTTTTACGAGAATTGTGTGTATGGGAAGGCGCACAGGGTCTAGTTCTTGAAAAGTAATCACAAGAGTAGAGGTATATTAGACTATATGCATACAGATGTGTGGGGTGCGGCTCATACAACTTCCAATGGTGGTTCTAGGTATTTAGTCTCGTTTATAGATGATCATTCGAGGTATGCTTGGATTTATTTTCTTAAGCATAAGAATGAGGTATTCTAGATATTCAAGAAGTGGAAAGCAATGGTTGAGAACAGGACATACAAGAAATTGAAGATAATGAGATCTGACAATGGTACAGAGTATACAAATGGTACTTTTAAGAAGTTCTGTGATCAGGAGGGCATTGTTAGACACTAGACAGTCAGATCTACACCACAGCAGAATATGGTCGCGAAGAGGCTGAACCGAACATTACGGGAAAACAATAAGTATACGATCTTATGCTAGATTGGGCAAACAATGGTGAGCAGAAGCGGTGGCGATAGCTTGTTATATTGTGAACCGTTCTCCACATTCTACACTGGATGGTGATACACCCTATAGGGTGTGGTCAGGGGAGCATGCAGATTATGAGAGGCTTAGAAGTTCGAGAGGGTCAAGAAGGTGATATTCTTAGGGTATGCAAAGGGTGTAAAATGTTATCGTCTTTGATATACAGAAGATTCGCAGTTCGTGATCAGCAAGGATGTTACCTTTGATGAGAAATCCATGATTGCTAAGGCGCCCGAGGATGATGATTTTGGGACTTTAAAGTCCTAGGTTATTGAGATAGAACCTAAAGACCAACCATGTTCTAGTCATGCTCAAGTGGGAAATCAGGTAGATGATGAGCTTGAGCAGGAGGATGTTCAGCAAGAGAATACACAAGCACTATAAAAACAACAGCTCGAGGATAGTTTAGTTTCCACTAGACCAAGACGAGCATACAAGCAGGTACTAAAGCTAGGGGCTGTTCAACCCTTGAAGCACTATGAACAAGTTAATTTGGTGGAATATGCACTCTCGGTGGAGGAAGATGAGCCGGTCTCCTTCAAGAAAGCTATTCGGGACAAGGATAGTGAGAGTTGGTTGGCTACAATGGAGGAGAAGATGAAATCTCTTCTAAAGAATCAAACATGGGAGGTGGTCCTATTGCCCGTAAAAAAAAAGTTATTGGTTGTAAGTGGGTGTATAAGAGAAAGAAAAATCCTTCAGAGCTTGGTGGTACAAGGTACAAGACGAGGCTAGTGACTAAAGGATTTGCACAAAGAGAGGGTATGAATTACAATGAGATATTTTCTCCAGTGGTGAAACACACTTTAATTCGGGTGCTATTGAGTATTGTTAGTCATGGTGATCTTGAGCTGAAATAACTCGATGTAAAGACGACCTTCTTGTACGGAGACTATGATGAAGGGATATATATGCATCAACCTAAGGGTTACAATGTTAAGGATAATGAGCATCATGTATGTCACTTGAGGAAGTCACTCTATAGACTGAAGTAATCTCCTCGGCAGTGGTACAAGTGATTTGACTCATTCATGCTGAAGCATAGGTTTTCCCAAAGCGATTATGATTGTTGTGTTTACATTCAGAAGTTTCGTGGAGGTGATTATATCTATCTCCTTTTGTATGTGGATGACATGCTTATTGCTTTGAAGAGTAGGGTGAAGATAGATAGGCTGAAATCTTAACTTGGTAAAGAGTTCGAGATGAAGGACATATGCGTTGTAAGGTAAATACCGGGTATGAAGATTAGGAGAGAGCGGGCTAATTGGTGATTGTTCTTGAGTCAGAAGGGCTACATAGAGCGGGTGATTACAATGTTCGGGATGCAAAGTGCTAAGTCTGTGGTGACTCCATTGGCTCCACACTTCAGGCTTTTAGGTAAATAATCTCTCACTATAGTGGAAGAGAAGGCACACATGGAGTGTGTACCTTATGCTAGTACAATTGGCAGCTTGATGTACGCAATGGGTGTACACACCCAGATATTTCACAGGCGGTCAGTGTCGTTAGTAGATTCATAGAGAAATCCAGTAAAGGCACATTGGGAAGCGATGAAGTGGGTACTGAGGTACTTGAATGTTACTGTTGATACGAGTCTGTGTTTTAGTAGAGATAAATATCAGATTGATGGGTTTGTGGACTCGGATTATGCGGGTGATCTAGATAGACAGCGATCTACTACTGGTTATGTATTCAGGATATATGGGGCTTAAGTTAATTAGTGATCGATGTTACAGGCTACAGTAGCACTTTCTACTATAGAGGCTGAGTACATGGCCATGACGGAGGGAGTGAAAGAAGCATTGTGGTTGTGGGGTCTTCTAGACGACTTGGGGATTGACCAGGAGAACGTGAACTTGTGGTGTGACAGTCAGAATGCGAGTCACTTAGCGAAGAATCAAGTTCATCATGCTCGTACCAAGCATATCGATGTCAGGTATCATTTCGTGCGGGATGTCATAGAGGAAGGTGATATTTCTCTCATGAAGGTGCACACGAATGAGAATCCCGCAGACATGTTAACCAAGGTGGTCATAGGTAGTAAGTTTAAGCATTGCTTGGACTTGCTTCATATCAGCCCGTGTTGAACTACCCAAGAGGGCATTATGGCCCTTCGGGGTGGTGATGGGGTGAGGTAGAGACTATATGAAGCACAAATTCTGAACTACGGTTAGCTTGATCCTGGTGGAGGGTACGTAGGCAGCCGCGGTAAAGTGGCATAGCTAGTTTGGCCTAGTTTGGACTTCTTTGATGTTTCAGATCTCTCTAGTGATGCTCGCGGTGTTTTCTAGTGTTCGTCCAAAATTGCAAGTTTATCAAATGATGTACAATATGAAGAACTATGCGAGACAGGTGCAGGTGTGGGGGCCACACCCACAAGGGTGCTATGAACGCGTAGAGGCCACACGCGTGGAGGCCACACCATCAACCTAGGTGTCTCGGGTAATATCTCACCGCGAGATTCGCAGCCGAAGTTCCCAGCGGGTTTCCCTATAAATAGGACTGTTCTCTTCTAGTGTTTTGTGTGGGAAAACAATAGAGAGTTTTTTCGGCTATAGAAGGGGAGAAAACGAGGGAAAACAAAGGGTTTTTTAGTCGGTTGTTTTGAGGAGTTTTCAGGAGGATTAGATTTGAGATCTTGAGGAGAGAAAAAGAGAGAGCTTTTGAGAGATTTTACAAGAGAGAGGTTAATTTCTTTTGGGTAAAAATTAAATCTTCTTCTTTTGAGATGAGCTTCTGGATTGTACAAGTCGTCAGTGTTCTCCTCATAGTGGAATCTCCTCTCACCCTTCCCGTGGACGTAAGCAAGTTTGCTGAACCACATAAATCTCGTGTCTTTACTGTTTTCTGGGTGTTTGGCTATTGCTTGTAGGTTCCCTCGATAAATCAGTCCTAGAACTAATGAGATGAAGACTGTATATTTTACTTTGTTAAGATATTTCACTTTCTATTCTTGTTTCCTTTGTGAAACGGGAATATAGAGGTTGACTTGAGCTTTTGTGACAACAAAAGTCAGGGCTTTCTCTCCGGTTATATCGCTTTCGCGGCGTGAGAGCGTGACTCTGCCCCCAACAGGTGAAGTCGACAACGGAGAAAATTAGACCACGACCTAAGCTTAATTTGCAGTCCGCATAACAAACTATGCTACCCTAGGTGCTCCCAAGACCAAAGCGTCAGCTTAAGTACTCACTTGGCCTGCGTGAGAGTCTAGACATGTGCCTAAATTGCTTTCTAGAACTACGGTCGTTAAGATATTTAGGATTCAGTTTATCATTGTGTCAAATACAAATACAGTTGCAGATATATCTGTGCACGTATCCATATCCATCTTGCACCCCTAACTAACCCTTATTTGTTTAAATAAGCCGGTGGTACCGTGACGTCATGAGAGAATAGCCAGTGCGGAGAGAAGGCGCGTTGAGAGGACTACACGATTCCGTAGGAAGGGCCGACCGAACAAACGGCCGACGGTGCGTTTGCACTGGCTCGATCCCCATTTTCAATTAGCGGCAGCAGTCGTCCGTGAAACATGGACCGCACGTATGAAGGAATTCTAGTCGTGGGTGGGATCCAACAACCAAGCACGTGCGATGTGGGACCTCCTGGTTTGCTTTGAACAGGACAAGGACGACTTTCTGTTTGGTGAGGTTTCACCCAAATGAGTCGCTGCTTAACTAACGGCATGGCTCTCTTTCTTATGATAATTGAGTATATACTTATTCCACGAGAGTGATTTCAGGATCACGATTTCAACAAATGAACTGTTGAGAATGGAAAGGAGTACTGTGGAGCATTTGCTTCCGTGACCCACAGAATCGACATGATCCCTGATTTATCTCTCGGTAACAAATTTAATACGGGTAGTGCTACAGGGACCCAAAAACATGGGACCCTACATGTGACAGGTGAGGTGTCGGCTCCCTGTCTTGGGACAGGGAGCCGACACCTCACCTGTCACATGTAGGGTCCCATGTTTTTGGGTCCCTGATGCATTTTTCATTTAATACTCTCGTGCATTTGGATCTGACGATATGATGTCTTTATATCCCTAGTTAATGGTACAAATCTTATCAGAACATCCTCTAAATTGCAGAGTGATCGATTAAAATATCTAAGTTTCTCTTCATTTTTTTATGACTTAGAAAACTTTTCCAATATGTGAATGTTCTGATAAGACAAATACTCTCTACCTAGTAGTCTATAAGTTTTATATTTTTTATGACTTAGAAAACTTTTCCAATATGTGAATGTTCTGATAAGATGAATACTCTCTACATAGTAGCATATAAGTTAACGTTTGGTTTGCCAATTGAGCCGGTGGTTCGGTTCATATTAAAAAAGCTGGTCTAAGTAGACAAATGTACCTTGCATTAACGAGCTAGCAATTATGTTAGCCGTCCAAGTAGCGGACACGGACCGCTGATTCTCAGCATCAACTACACAGATCCATGGATATGTTTGATAAAGCCTAACATATGACACCATTCACAATTATTATAAACTATTATATCTATAAGACCTCTAAATGTAGTTAAATGAACAGAGACTTGGATCCCACAACGTAAGCTACCGTGACTTTGGGAGCTAAACTATAGTTTTTTTTTTCTCTCGACAAGTTCGTATGTGACTCGCTTTTCTTTAGATGGAAGAGTCACCAACTGCTAAAACTTTAATTGGTGATTAAAAAATATGCTAAAGAGTTTTTTGTCACTACTTTCCTTAGTTAGTAGATGGAGATTGTACGGCATGAAAATTTTGGTCAATCTTCAAAACTTTGCTCTTCCAATTTACTAACAAGAACGTAGTATTATTGACATCAATCTTAATAGACATGCATACTCAAAAATTCAACTTTCCAGTGTATTGAAATAATGGTTCATAAAAGGATAAATTTCCTTAAATCAATAAACTTAGAGATTTGTATAATGATTCAAAGACAAATATCTCTTTAATGTACCATTAATGCTATGAATATGAAACACTGGATGCTTTCTCCTCGATCCATAATTAGTTAACTATCTACTCTTCACACACAATTTTATCTTTGCCAAAGGTTCCTAAGCTAAATGTGTTCCTCAAGTTTGTTGGAGACAGAGAAAGACGATATTGACAAAATACTATTTTGTACGATGTAACTTATTCCAAGAAAAGCTATATTTCAAAGAGAGCTATTAGTCAAATTCTAACAAAGAAGAGGATTATTTGCGTGAGATGGTAGAATAGCATGAGTTTTATTCCTATAGATGGAAAAGCTCACCGACAACAAGTGCTCTTTTCTACAAGCAACAAAACAAAACAAGAGCTATTTGTCAAACCTTCCATTTTGTATTATGCTATGCAGATAATATATTCCATTTTAAAGTCGTCACATCACAAAGAATATTCTAATAGAAGTTAGCTTTTAGAAATCTAGTACTATTTAAAAATTAAGTAATTTAATAACATAAATATATTTTGATATTTGATAAATATTTGTGATTATTTATCAAATGTCGAGTATTCTTGCTTGAATTCGAAAAGCTCTAGATATGAATATTTGAACTCAGGTTTAAATTCGTTCATTTAAAAAAGAGTTGTTCTACAGGGACCCCAAATCATGGGACCGAAGAGGGGACATGTGAGGTGTCAACCCCTGGGTGCATGATCTACTATTCATGAACAGTAGATCATGCACCCAGGGGTTGACTGTAGAGGCTTGGTGACAAGTTGGTATATTTTCTTTTAGTTTTGTCAGATTGATATATTTTCTCAACTCCGGCGCCATATAGGCCTTAAATTTGGCCGGAGTTACTGTTCCGGCCAGTGCTGATGAGATTTTTTTCAAAAAAAACCCTCATTAAATACAGTTTCCTGCTCCTACCCCTCTTCCTCCTCCTCCTCATCCTCTTCAACCTCCCCCTCTCCCTCATCCTCCTCATCCTCTCCCTCCTCCTCCCTCCTCATCCCTCTTCCCAATCCCCTCAATCTTCTCCTCCCCCTCCCTCCTCTCCTCCTCCTCCTCCTTCAGCCCTCTCCACCTCCACCCATTCTCTGCGATGGAAGCGAGTTCATCTCGAGCAGCTCCGAGATCTTCGTCAAGGTCCTCGTCAACGTCCTCTCCTTTGTCTCTGCGTCGAATATCGCCACGAAAGACGGGTAGTTGAGATCTCCCACCCCTCCTCCAAATTTCGAACACTAGCTTGGCTCTGGCATGAACCTCGTAATTTGTGTCTCGGTGTAATTCATTGTGCAGAGAAAATTGATGTAATCCTGTACTCCTAGGTCATACACCAGCCTTGGATTTTTCGCCCTCTCAGGATCGACATGGCATGCACCGATTGCTAGTGCATTCGCAGGCTTTAGGTTTTCGTCGAGGAAAATTAGGCGATAGCTGTTGTCGAGTGGGAACGCTGTGGTCATCATCGCTGATCGAATCATTGCTGGCGACCAATTTGGGTGTTCTGCTTTGAGAAGCGTAGCGACACCAGCGATATGAGGATAGGACATCAAAGTATTGGAGATTATGTTGAGGCCTGCACGTCTCAAATCTTTCAAGCTTCTAGTTAGAGGAGTTTCAGTAGGCCAAGAAGCAAGGATGTTCATGCCTGGAGCAAGAATATCAGGTTTGAGAATCTCTGGCTGGATAAAGTTAGGACCTCTCGATGAGAAGCAAGCGACTGTTGGAGCTCGGGTTTCTCTGATAACAGTTTGGTAATCGAATTGAAGCGAAGCTCTTGGATTTGAGGTTGAGTTTATGTATTTGATCAACTTCTGTGCTTCAAAGTAGCCTAATGTCAAACCTGGCAATGTGAATGCTTTAACGATAACTCCTTCGCCGCTATAATTGCCATTGAGTCTGATCAGACTGACACCTCTGGATTTATCCACTTTCATATCGAGCTCAACAAATGCATTTTCACATACGATGATCTTTTCCTTGACGAGTTGTGTTATTTCTGTATCAGACATCAAACATTGCGGCACATAAACAAGAGGAGCAAATCCTATAAAGTTTGGTGATTGCTGATATAAAGATTGTCCAATGTAGACTTCACCGTTCCCTAGCGTGAAACGCGTAGGGAACTTGCGATCGATTGATCCAGCGTCGATCGTCATGATCCACGGAGCAATGTTAACGAGAGATCCTTCATCTGGCCAGCTATTGCCTACAGAAAATGCGACAAAACGAGAGATCCTTCATCTGGCCAGCTATTGCCTACAGAAAATGCGACAAATATGCCATTGCGAACAGCAGCAAACGTGGCGATAGCGACACCAGCTATTGCCTACAGAAAATGCGACAAATATGCCATTGCGAACAGCAGCAAACGTGGCGATAGCGACAGCATCAACATCGAATTCTTCAGGTCCTCCACCAAGAGACAGAGAGAGGATATGAACACCATCATTGACTACAGCGTCGATGGCAGCAACTATGTCAGAGACCGGTCATCCATAGAATCCCCAGCAAGCTTTGTACATAACCAACCTGGCTCGAGTTGCCATTCCTCGAGCAGTTCCATTTGCAAAACCGAACAGATTAGCATTAGCGACCTGCAGTGGTCGAAGCGGTATGTGTGCCGTGGCCGACTTTATCTCTCCTCCCCTCCCTCCAAATCCCTCCGCCTCTCTCCTCCTCCTCCGTCCTCGCTGCCGTCAACTCCTTCCTCGACTCCTCCTCCTTCCTCCCCTCCTCCTCCTGCTCCGCCCTCGCGGCCGATGTCCTCTGCTCCTTCTCTCCCGCCACCGACCCCATTGCCAGCAACCACCTTTGCGCCCTCCGTTCCCGCTCCGATCTCTTCGCTGCCAGGCTCTTCTTCCCCTCCGGTGAAAACTCCAGCTTCATCAGCTTCCTCCGATTGTCTTTCGACGGCCCTCGATGTCAAGGTTTCAAGCACATGTGCCATCGGATAACGAAGATATCGGTGATCCCTGCTTCAGAGTAGGACATCATCATGGACACTATAGGCGAGATTGTGGCAGTTGATGGGTTCTTGATTGCTACTACACTGTACTCTGTGAATTGGTTTATGGTTTAGTCTAGGGTTTTGGCTTGGTGGTGGTTTGTTGCGAATGGAGGAGGAGGGAGGAAGAGGAGGGGGAGGTTGAAGAGGATGAGGAGGAGGAGGAGGGAGAGGATGAGAAGGATGAGGGAGAGGGGGTAAGAGCAGGAAACTGTATTTGATGAGGATTTTTTTGCAAAAAATCCCATCAGCACTGGCCGGAACAGTAACTCTGACCAAATTTAAGGTCTATATGGCGCCGGAGTTGAGAAAATATACCAATCTGACAAAACTGAAAGAAAATATACCAATTTGTCACCAAGCCTCTACAAAATATACCAATCTGGCCATTTTGCCTATCACTATATAAGCAATTCGATAGATGACTCGAATTTCTTTCTCAATTAAATAATCCCACGTGGAAGAGGTCATGAAGTACTAGTCCTTTCCGCTTTTCCGAAGTTCCCACGTGGCCTTTTTTCTCTTGGAGAGAAAGAAGAGGAGAAGGTCAATGAGCCAATAAATTGGTTTTAAGCTATTTTAAAGCAGAATTTATTAACCTTTGGAATTTTTTTGTGTTGATTTCATACAATGAAGAAGGAATATCTTCGCTGGCCAAGGGGAAAAGAAATCCCATCTTTCAAAGGCGCGCGGTTTGGTTGCCATGTGCGTCTTTGACCCGAAATCCATTGGCATTGAGCCTGTGCATGACTCGTGGTGCCCACGTTTTTGAGCTAGTTGTGCGCTCTCTCTCTCTCTCTCTCTCTCTCTCTCTCTCTCTCTCTCTCTCTCCTATATCTATATGGTATAGTTTGTTTCTCTCCATGAAATTAATCTTTTTTTGAACTCTTAGGCTTTTGTGAGAATTAAATTCTATTTGTTTTGAAGTAATTTTTGTTAGAAAAATTGTTGGATTTTGTTGTCACACGTACTTACTACACATAGGTTTGATGTATCAATAGCTATAACTATTGTTTTGGTATAAGTTTATTTTGTTTGAAATTAACATTTTATAATGACCAAGTTGATAGTAAGTAGTAAGACGGTTCTACAAATGATCCTTTCTATAACTAGACTATTATTGTTTTGAAATTTATACCTATAATTTATAGATTACAACTTTAACAGTTGTGGTTAGTAAGTATAGAGTTGAGTTTTATCTTGCAACAAACTTTGCTTTTCTTGCTAGTCAAGAGACTCATGCGGGCTGAAAATGTGTACTTTTGATATTTGGGCTATGGCTAAGATGTACCTCGGGCTTTTACGAATGGGGCTTTAGGCCTAGCTGACTTCAGACAAAGACTTGACAATGATAAGTTCAAGCTGGACCTTAGACATTTTCTACTACTACAGTATGGATGCTTCCTTGAACTTTATCTTTGGCAACTTATCTCAAAAACTATAAATCAATACACAAAATAAATATTCCTAAAAAAATAATAAACTAATAAATAAATAGACTCGTTACTTTAGTAGACTTTGAGCCTAGAGGTACTTTGGGCCCGTAACCAGCTGTTGTAGATTTGGAATTGGAAGACCCACAGCCTATCATAGAGTACACAAGTCCAGCCTCCACGTGAAGTCCATCCATAACCATTTTCTTCAGAATACCAATATGGTTACTCAAATTTATAGCTGATATGATATGGTTACAGATATGATTTTATAGTAAAATATCTAGAGCCGTATATAAAATATCCAAATACATATTAGTCATACTGTTACAATAGTTTTAATCCTTAGACTATGTAGTTGAGGTTAATTTTGATGATCAAGATGTCTAATCTTAGTTTTTTGAAAATATAATGAACATATTAATGAACTCTTTTGTATCACATGATCTACATATGTTTTTTTTCAATATTATCTAGTTTTTTCATATCTATTTTGTATCCGCATGCATATTCGCTCATATATCCGCATATTTATATGTATCCAATTTTAGTAGATATGAATATAAAATTTCCTTACTGGGGTATATCCATATTTGTATCTGTTATGGTATTTTCAGTCGTCAACTTATAACCCATTGTCGACAACAGCGAATATTCTCTGTCATGCACTATTCAGTCAACTCGACAATTAGGACAGTCAGGGTCGACCTAGTCGATTCGCTGAAATGACGTCTCGCGAAGTTGACTCGAATGACGATACTTGTCGGTCCTCTCATCAAAGGTGACTAATTAAGCATCCCTCAACCGGCTAATTAGCTAGCGTCTTGCTGCGTCGACTCGAAATGCGTTACTTCTCGGCACCCCTCAATACAAGTCAAAAGGCAACTTCGACCTCGAACACCCTGCTGACAATGCATCGACATCACATTAAATGCTGCAGGCGCCATCGTTTCTCCATCCTTGGCACTATTTATAACACATCGAACCATACCGGCTTCGTGCGCCGTCTATCTCATCTCATTAATGCCAAAGTGACAACGTCCATCCTGTGACTGCTCAACGACCGACACCTGTAAAGGCGATGTTGACTTAGCCGCCAGCTCAGGCTCGGCCAAAAAGACTAGACTACCCCTCTTGCATGGCTATAAAAAGGAAAGCTATTCCAAATGCGAAGTAAACAATTTCTTAGAATTTCTCCACTAGAGAACGCGTACAGTTCATCACTTTCCCACTCAAGTACATCACTGACTTAATAATCGAAAGACAACGGGGGAACTAGTCTCCGTCCTCTTACAATTTGTTACACGTGTAGGAAGGAAGCAACTCAACCCCAAAATCGGATATTCAGAGAAGTTAGTGGCTCCCACTCAATCTCACATTCAATACATCATATGTGTGATTATTAACATCAACAGTATTCATATCTGTGATAAGTAAGCGGATATGAATATAGTATATATCATATCCAAGCCGTATTCGGACTGAATGCAACCCTGCCAACAATAATCAGTTAACATAAATACCTAGAGCTTATGCCCCCGAGTTTGAAGAAAAATCATTAGTAAGGATTTGCATCATGTTCTCTCCTCACAAATCCCACCTCCTTCGTCCAAGAATTTGAATCCTCAATCATAATCATTTAATTACATTTCTATGGATTTATGGTTCATTTTTAATCTAAATAGCACTATATTCTTTCATGAATTGTGTTTTTTTTACCCATATAAGTTATATCATGCATTTGATGATAAAACAATAACGATCTAGCAAATAATCTCTTTAAGGATGTTTGTTGAATGAACTTTGAACTTTGTCATGAATCTCTATATCATGATAGCACTAACCAAAGTATTCTTTAGTTAGATATATCATATATGTCATGACAGCCACAAAGTCCAATAACAACAACAACTTGTAAATCAATTCCTAAAATAAAGTTTAGGAGCAAACATGAATTCCACCACTTAACCACTTCTTGTTCTTCTCTTTCCACTATAAAAACTTCAAAATATCCAATTTTCCCTCCAACAAACTCCACCTTCTTCCTAACTAACAAACACAACAAAAACAATCATTCCCTCTTCTTTTACTTCAAACTTACTCCCCAATCATTCCCTCATGCCATACTTCAATTCCTTCAAATCCACTCTTTTCAAGCCCTGCAAATTCTTCTCAAGGATAAAGCTCTCATTCAAAAGACCCATCTCAATTCAAACCTTGAAGAAGAAACTCCATTGTCACCGAAGAAGGAGATTTCAATCCATAAAATCTCTATTTAAGCCTTTCAAGAAATATAGAGAAGAGATGGATAGAGTGATGGAGCTAAAGAGCTTCAATGAGAGAGACCAAGCTCCCTTCCCTTCACCAATAACTCCGGCTTTTATCAAATTGATTGAGGAGGGTGAGGATGTTGATGAAGCATGTAAGAGTTTTGAGAATTATTTGGTGGAGATGATTGTTGAAGAAGGGAAGGTACGGGACTTGAATGATGTTGAGGAGCTTCTCTATTGTTGGAATAGCTTGAAGTCTCCAGTGTTTGTGGATTTGGTTAGTAGGTTTTATGGAGAGCTGTGTAAGGATTTGTTTTTGGGCAGTAATAAGCAGTATGAAATGCTTGATGATTCTATGCATGAATGAAGGATTAAACCAAGGTTTTTATGTGGGTGGCCGTGGCTTTACAATGACAATATGAGATGAGATGAACCCTTTTTCTTTCTTTTGTCTTCAGTCTTCCCCTTTTGAATTCTCTGTTCTTCTTTTCTTTATTTGGTGTTACAGTATAAAATTATAACATTTAATTCTCATCACAACTTTGGAGTTTTGTGGTAGAGCCCTTTAGCATGATATTAAAGCAGCTCATGTTCAAATCTTAACAGCCATAAATTTGTAAATCAGATTTAAAGAAAAGATACATTTTTCGAGTCAAGGTTTCATGAGGGTCATCGACCAACGGGGACTTATTAGACTAAAATTATAACTCTTAACTCTTACTATGACATAGGAGTTTGGTGTGGTAGCAGTGGACCCTGAATCTGTTGTACTTAAACAACATAGGTAATCAAATTGATTGCTAAAACTTGTTAACTAAATCTCTGTGTATTTGTGTATAAATTCTTTGTGTTTTATTCTTTTCTTTTCATCGATTATGGTTAGGTTTCTAGCTGCGTCGCTAAAACCGTAGATGCACCACGTTGATTGTTCCCTAGACCCAATCATAATTATGATGTAATTCTGTAGGGTTTCAATTTTTTGGGTTCTACCGGTCTGATAACATGTATTTGTTGGGGAATTTTACTCTCCCCGTCTACCACGATATGCACAACTCGAAATCCAACCCCAATCAATAAGATAGAACAACCACAATCAAGAAAAAGAACACCGAGATTTATGTGGTTCGGTCGACCAACTTCGATCTACGTCCACGGGGCAACAATACGAGAAATTCACTATGTATCAGGGAGAACTACAAGAGAACCACTCAACTCTCGTCTCTCAATCTCTCAACCTCACATACATAATCAACTCTCATATTCTCTCTAAAGCCCACTCCTTGTAATCTTTTGCACGGATAAAGACTACGAAACCCTCTCTCTCTCTCTCATCTACTACATCTCTGCTTTTTTCTTCATGGTTTTTCCTCCACCAATAGAAGAATATATATAGGAAAACCAAAACCCTATCTCTAGCATAACTTCCTAATTAAAATAAGATTCAAACTCCCAATCATGATGGAACCCAAACTCCTAATCATGATAGAACTCTAACTCCTAATCATGATAGAACCTAAACTTCTAATCATGATAGAACTCTAACCCTATCTAATTCTCATGAAGTTACGCAGAGAATCAAAGACAAAATCCCAACAATCTCCACCTTAGATTTGATTCCCAAACTCCATTGAAGATATATCATCGTCGTCTTGAAACTTTGTCTCTCCCGCTAGAGTCTTCTATTTCTTTCGCACTTTAAATCAGAACACATGTAGTCCCAATTAGATGCCTTCATGATTGTTTTCGTCAAAAATTATTTTCTTTATTGTATAACTCATTACAACTTTGGTCGTTACAACGAGTTCAAAAAGATCGGTCAAAAATTATTTTCTTTATTGTATAACTCATTACAACTTTGGTCGTTACAACGAGTTCAAAAAGATCGGTCTTTTTATAAGACCTTGTATAACTCATTACAACTTTGGTCGTTACAACGAGTTCAAAAAGATCGGTCTTTTTATAAGACCTTTACATAATAAAAACAAAAATTGCAACTCTCATCAAAACAAACGTAGGGAGATTGTTTATTGGTCTTCTGCTTGTGCGGGATCTTTACCTGTGTTGGGGCTTATCCGTGGACCGCCTATGGATCGGATCCAGTTAATGGAGAATTCGATAGAGCTTCGCCTTCACCGAGGAAGTATTTGATTTGAAATGCTGAGATCGACCAAGCGAAATCAGCACTCTTCTTGAGATCAAGACCAAGCCTGATCTCAAGGAAATGGGGAAGCGGGCTTCAGATCTCTCGAAGTCTCCTTCTTTATGCTGAAGAACTCACCAAGATTTGTCAACCCTCGCTGAAATTCGTGCTCCTTTGACTCCTCAATCAGGTAGCACCTCTCCCTCTTGATAATAAATCCGCCCCCTGTGAAATGAGCCCCTAGGCCTGTACTTATAGGCTTTGATTGGGAGGTTTTTTGGATAAGAATGAGTGATTTGGCCTTATCTTCAGTCAATAACGGTCTAACCATGTTTGTAGATTATATATAGGCAGTTAGAAACCTCTGGAACAGAAGAAACCGATCGAAATAGACTAAAAATGTATTTTGAAGGTTACAGACAGTTCTGGGCATGAGACGGATGTAGGCGTATAAAACTACCTATAGGTCCCTTAGCATAGCTCGGCACAAACCGACGAACCATCGGGTGACGTATTTAAACACGAGCGTCAGTCCACAACACCGAAGCCAAGTGACACACAACGAAGCAGATTAACGAGGCGACGAGGTTAACGAATCGTACGCAAGCAACGAAATGCATCCATTCGCGTGCGGAATCAAGCCAACGGTTCGGGAAGTCAACGAGTCATCTGACCGTAGAACGGATTCGAACTCGAACGCCAAGGCAGATTTACTGCCAAATCAGGATTTAGATCAACAAATCAGAGTCCAAATCAACAGCGAAATCGAAAAACGGCAAAACGGCACAACACCTGGAGGACTCGGCCAAAGCCGAGCCACCTTTAGGTGGCTTGGTGGCCGAGCCACCTCTAGGTGGCCGGCCAGATCTGTGCCCGGGCACAGTTCTGAGTGCCTATAAATAGAGGGGCATGGCTCATTTGTCGAGGGTTGGAACTTTTGGAGCCGAAACTCTGCCGAATTGAGAATTAACTTTGGAGTTTTGAAGACTTGAAGACTTGGACATTCAGATCTGGTTCTTGGTGAGCATCCACGTCACAAAAGGCAGGAGTTTGAAAGAGAGAGAGAGATCAGATCTGAGATCTACACGAAGTAATACTCCGGATCAAAGCTTGGCCTTTGATCCCGAGAGGGCGATTATTTCCTTGGTGAATTAATCCCCCCCGGCTATTATTTCCTTTGCGAAATAATACCCGCGGTGGTCCATGGATTAACCCCGGCGCAGGCGAAGAACCCACAAAAGTGAGAGACCGCAAAACAGGATCTCGCGATTCGTTCGAAAAAGGAAAGTTGTAATCTTTTTATTTTTTCTTTGATTACGTTGTAACCGGATCTTATAAAAAGACCGGATCTTTGTAATCGATAAACAATTACTAAAGAGTGTACAATGACGTCAATGAAAGTTATGATTTTTCCCGTGAACAATCTGGCGACCACAGTGGGAGCCAACGATCTCGCTTCCGAGATCGTCGCGTCGCAGCTGCGGATCTCAATCCCGGTCGAGGAGGAGTTCGAGTATGAATTCGACCAGCAAAAGTTCGAGGAGTATCTGTCATCCTCGTCCGGATCCACCTCCCCTCGCAAGTCCAAGAAGTTCTCCTCCAGGAGAAAAGTTTGTTGGTTTGAAGAAGTTCAGAACGCCAATGAAGCTCTCACCCCAGCTGACGCCATAGTTGCGTCGGGTGAAGTTCCGCCGACCTCCAACCAGGTCAACCCTACTCCCGCCGATGTCTCCACTGTTGAGGGTGTTATCATTCTCTCGAAGAGAGCCCGCCAGAGGCGACGTCAACGCCTTGCACGGCAACTCGCAAAGGCGATAGAGTCCACCGACGGAGTCCGCTATCACGCGGATCTGAAGAGCAGGAGAGGCAAACAGCCTCAACCACCGATGAATGGTGACTTCCCCAAGCCACCAACGAACGAATGTGTCCGTGTCAAACGGAATCGTTCGACACTTGAGGAGCGCATTCGTAAGCGCCGCGCAATGTCAGCGCAAGCACGGGCTCAAGTCCAGGAAGCCCACAGGAGATTGCAGAAGGAGGTGGCGAAGAAACCGCCACCAACCCGCCAAGTCTGGAGGCCAAAGTCTGAAGCGGCGATTAAGGCTAAGGAGCAACCTTTGCAGCCTCCAACCAAAGTTCAACCTTCGGCGAACCAAGCTAAGTCGCCGAGAATTCCCATAGCTACTCCGGGAGATCATGCAGAATCATCCCGAAGGAAGAAGCCAATTTTGGAGCGCCTCGGTCCACTTCCTGAAGGACGATGCAAAGCTCCTGTTCAAGATCGTTTGGGCCAGATGAAGAAGCCCAGAACGACTCAACAAGCTGGGGGTCGCCGTCACCTCCAACATGACAAAGAAATCAGGGCAGCTACGCGCACCAATTTGCGCATTGAAGTCCAGGAGCCCGCTGAGAACTCACGCCCAAAAAGGCATGTTTCGAGGCGCGTAACTTTTGAAAGCCCAAAGAAGGCAGTTCACCCTCAGAAGGAAACATTATCATCTGATGATGATAATGTTATACCTGAGAAGTCGTGCCAACACACGATAGGTTACTCCGTAGGTCAAGCAGACGAATTGTACTATCGTGTTGGGGGTACGAGTAAAACCAGGAAGAGGAGTCCCCGAGAACAGGAAACTCAATACCCCTGTTCCAAACTCATTCGGGCAGTATTGTCTGAGTGCAACTACATCAAGGCGGTCCCCGAAAGAGTTTCGGTTTTCGAAAGACTCAGTACAGAAACACCAAAACCAAGGCCTAGGCGTTTCCGACGAAGAAGAACGGTAGTCGAAGACGGAGAATTTCCGAGAGTCACTACCAATATGAACAGCAAGGGGATATCGGCACGGGATAATCTCGAGTCGATTCTGAAAGCATCCCGGCCTAGAACCCGTCTGCAGTCCGGAACCATCAAGCGATCAACCCATGGTAGGGTTCGGACAAGACTCCCTTCAGAAGATGAAGAATCTGATGCCGGCTCCGCGGTTGCATCAGATAATACGGTATCCAGCGAGGGACAACCCCGCGAGGCACTTATGATAAGTGCGGAACAAGTGGTCAAGATGCTTGAAGATGCTATGGCTAACAACAGGAGACCTTCAGGTTCGAAAAGCAGATGGCCATGCAGAACATGAGAGAAATGCATGACCAACAAATCCAAGCATTGACGAACCAGCAAGGCGAGCCAAGTCGTCGTAACCCGGTTAATCTGGAAGATGAGGATACAAATGCGAATGAGACTCATAATACCAATAATCCTCCCGTCAATGCAGGGGGTGGTAATGAGAATGCTAACGAAAACACAGGTGAAAACTTGAAGATTAAAAATCTCGAGAGCAAAATCAATACATTGATTTCCGCTCAAGAGATGAAAAAGACGGGCATTCCTTGTCTCCTTGTCCGTACCCAAGAGAATGGGAATCGATCCCATATCCGGCGAAGTTCAATCTAATTAACTTCACGCCGTTTAATGGGATGGGTTCACCTACTCAGCATTTGATTTACTTCAAATCGCACCTGGGGGTTATCTCTGGTAATGAGCCTCTGATGGTACGGTCCTTCGTTGGCACTCTTCGTGAAGCCGCCTTCGATTGGTATTGCCGCCTCAAGCCAGGAAGCGTGAACAGCTGGGATGACATGGAGACTAAGTTCCTCGCCAATTTCTTCGACGACGACACCGAGATATCCATCGGGTCATTGCTTGATGAGAAACAGAAGGACGGGGAATTAGTTGACACCTTCATCAAGAGGTTCCGAAACAAGGCGATGAACTGCCGGGACCCGATCACTGAGGAGTTTATTCTACAGACTTGCCACAACAACCTCGCACTGGATGTGTTGGAAGCAATGGGGACAGCACCGTCCAAAACATGGAAGGATTTGAAGGTCCGAGGAGAGCAATCCGAGCGGTTCCTCAGAAGGAAGAAGGCGGAAAGAGGCCAACAGGCGAATAATGCTCCGCAACAAAACTTCGTCCCACGAGGGAAAGGTAAGGCACATGCTAATGCAGTTGATGCTAATCAAACTTTCCAATTGCAACCTCAGCAACAGCCGCAGCAACAAGCGCCAACAGAAGCAGAAATCTTCGGAGCCGAGGTTTCCTAAAGTGTACTCCTTCAAGGATGACGAAGTTCTTGGCATCTTTAAGTACCTGTTGGAGAATAACAAAATCCAGCTGCCAGCGGTCGTGGATCAAGAAGGGGCTAGTAAAGTGACGGATCCGAAGTATTGCACATACCATAGAGCGGTCCATCACCCTACCAAGTCGTGCTACCACCTCAAGGACAAGATTCAGGCGCTAATTGATGTAGGGGTCATAACCCCGAAGCCGTCCAAGAATGTTGGAGAAAATGCGGTTTTAATCAGCTTTGGATCGGTGCCCACAACATGGTTCAAACCAGAGCGCATCACCAAAGTAGGAATAAAGACAGTGAACGATGACCCACATGGACAGCGCCAAAAAGGACTTGTGCCACACACAGCCCCAAACGGTGAAATCCTCTGGGTTCATCCTGATCTCATTAAAGACGAACAGTGGGCGACTTCCTCGAGAAGAAAGGGTAAAGGTAAGTCCTGCAATGCTACATCCGTAATCTTCGAGGAGGATGGCGATGAAGCTCCTACTTTCCCGCTCTCCGAAGAAGAACAAGAAGTCTTCGCCACTAGAAGCGGAAATGAGTATCACTACAATTATCCACCACCTAGTGAGCAGGGGGTGAATAAACAGGGACCAGCCAAAACTCTCATGGAGATGGGGGTGATTCGAGTCCTACACCGGGCGAAGAGGCTCGATGACAGCCGGTGAATAAACCGAAAGAGAAGAATCCCCAGGAGGTTCAGAATCCGAAGCAGTCTCGTTTTAGTCGCCCGATTGGAAGAGACAAACCGGAAAGCTCGAAAACTCCGCAAATCTTCGATGTAATGGCTCAACTAGCCAACATTCCAGCACGGATAACGTTGTATGAGTTGTTGCGGTTGTCCAAGGAAACTAGGGAGGCCTTGCAAGAAGCTTTGGCCAATTCAGAAGTGTTTCTGACTCAAATCAATCCGGTGCCTGAATAGCCGAAACCGCTGAGTCAACAATGCAACATAGCGACTAAGAACCTTCCCTGCATTACTTTTACCAAAGAGGATATGCAGACGAAGAATTCGAACCACGATCGACCGCTATATTTCATCGGGTACATTGGCTCCAGCAAAGTCAACCGAATCCAAGTGGATCCGGGTTCTGCTGTGAGTATTATGCCGCTTCGCTTGATGCATTTCCTCGGCATCCCAGTTAGCAAGTTGGCGTCCACGGGCACTGTTATCTATGGATTCAACACTAGCGGGTCAAGACCCTTGGGTAAGATCCGGATAAAGTGTCAAATGGGTGATTTAAAGACGGAAGTCACATGTTATGTGATTGATGCCGAAACTTCGTATAACTTACTATTGGGTCGGCCTTGGATCCATAGTAACGTTATAATTCCCTCCACTCTCCATCAGTGTTTGAAATATGTCGACACTGATAATAGGGTTAGGACGGTGGTCGCAGATAAGCAACCATTCAAAGGGTATGAGAATTATTTCACTGATTCTCTCCTTTATGGTAACGAATCCGATACTGAATCATCGGCCCAAGGCACGGACAGCGGAGGAGAAGCTGATACCGAAGCCGGATTTGATTACAATGGAGGTTATGTTTTAAACGACATTGTACCCTTTGTAATCAACCTTGACGATGAACAAACGTCAGAGGGTAGTTGTAACTGGCAACTTGCCAATAATAAAATAAATAATGATTTAGAGTACTCCCTGTCTCTTGATGATGTGATAAAAGATTTGTATGATAATCCCGATTTATATATGCCGCTTCGATCGTCCTATATAGCGAAGGAACGCCTCCAGCATTCTTTCGGAACAACCCTGGTCATCCCGACCAAAATAGGAGGTGAAAAAGAAGTGATTTACGGTAAAGGAAAAAGCTCTCCATTACCAGATCATTTCTTAAGGGAAAATGAGAATGATGACAAACCTGGTCGGCATTTATCTAAGTATAGTCCGGAAGCGCGCAAGCTCATGGAAAAACAGGGATATGATTTCACACTCGGAGAAGGTTTATACTTCGATCGAGGTCCTCGTATTCCAGCCAAAGCAGCATATGGGAACCCCCCACTGAAGATAAAATAGTCCAAGTTAACATGGGTGACGAGGCCAACCCGAAGCCTATATTCATCAGCGATAGTCTTCCCTCAAATGAGAAGGAGGAATTAATTGCTCTCATCAGGGAATATATTGACGTCTTCGCTTGGAACTATGAAGATATGCCAGGACTCGACCCTAATGTAGCAATGCACCTCCTCGATATCAAGCCGGATGCCAAACCTGTCAAGCAACAGCAAAGACGGTTTCGTCCGCAGATTATGGAAGCTATTGAGGCAGAGGTTAAGAAATTGATCGAATCAGGATTTATCCGAGAGGAGCAACATCCAGACTGGCTAGCCAACATTGTTCCAGTCATGAAGAAGAACGGTAAAATCAGGATTTGCATCGACTTCAGGGACCTGAATACGGCATGTCCAAAAGACGACTTTTCTCTCCCAATCACAGATGTCATTATCGACAATACATGTGGATTTGAGAGAATGTCTTTTATGGATGGATTTTTAGGATATAACCAAATCAAGATGCACCCAGATGACGAGAAGCATACAGCGTTCAGAACGCCCCTTGGTGTCTTTTGCTACACGGTGATGCCTTTCGGTCTAAAGAATGCAGGCGCCACGTACCAGCGAGCAATGACTAAGATTTTCCAAGAACATCTCAGGAAAACAGTCGAATGCTACGTTGATGATTTGGTTGTAAAAAGCCGCAACAAAGAAGATCACATCAAGGACTTGAAGACGATGTTCGATCTCATGCGAAGTCATCAATTAAAGATGAACCCCACTAAATCTTTCCTTGGAATGTCCAGCGGAAAATTCCTTGGATTCGTCGTCACCACTAAAGGTATACATATCGATCCTGATAAGGTGAAGGCGATATATGAACTGCAACCCCCCAGAAATCTAAGAGAACTCAGAGGATTGCAAGGGCGTTTAGCTTACATCCGGCGGTTCATCTCAAATCTTTCTGGGAAGTGCCAACCATTCTCTAAACTAAACAAGAAAGGGGTGTCATTTATTTGGGACGACGCCTGCCAAAAAGCATTCGAAGATATCAAAACATATCTGACGAATCCTCCTGTTCTCGTTGCACCAAAATCAGGTAGACCGTTCTTGATTTATCTCAAGGCGATGAACCACTCGATAAGTGCCTCACTAGCACAAGACGATGATAATGATCACGAACAGGCAGTCTATTACCTAAGTCGGACCTTGATAGGCGCTGAGCCTCGATACCCGATGATTGAGAAAGAATGCCTCGCATTGGTATTTGCAATGCAAAAGATGCGGCATTACTTGGTTGGACAAACGATTTACGTCATTTCTAATGTTAATCCAGTACGGGTATTTATGACGCAACCGGCCTCTATGAATTGGCGGTTAGCGAAATGGGCTCTTCTCTTGTCCCAATATGATTTGCACTTCAAACAGCAGAAGTCGATCAAAGGACAAGCGATTTGTGATCTTTTGGCGACAAACCCAACCACGGATACGGCAGAAGTATATGATGACTTGCCGGATGAAACCCACGAGGTTAACACTACGTCGCACCAATAAGTATGGCAATTATACTTCGATGGTGCTTCGAGGGCGGTTAATAGGGCAATAACCCCCGGATGTTCTACAGTCTCCTCCGGAGTTGGAGTTGTCTTAATTTCCCCGGGGAAGCATGTGATGCCTCGGGCTTATTCACTGACTAGTCCGTGTTCTAATAACGTAGCCGAGTACAACGCGCTTCTCATTGGACTCAGTTTCTCCAAGGACCTGGGGGTCGAATATCTCGAAGCTTTTGGGAATTCGCAATTGATAGTCAATCATGTCCGTGGAGAGTATGAAGTCAGAAACCAAGACCTGATCCCGTACCACCAGGAAGCCATCAAAATGGCAGATTCTTTTGAAGAATTCTTTATTGAATACATCCCCCGTCTCCAGAACGCTTATGCGAATGCACTGGCAGCACTAGTGAACTATTGGTCACAGTAAGGACGCATCAACTCTGCATACCCATATACGAGATGGATATTGAAGAGGAAGATGATGGAAACATAAACGCTAAGGAGGTGAATTCAACTCAAATTGGGTCTGAGTCCCGAGATTGGTGTTTTCCTATCATTGACTACGTCCAATATGGTATTTTGCCAGAGGATGTAAAAGAAAGGGAATCAATCCGCCGAAAAGCGCCAAGATTCTTCTATAATACCGAAACCCATACGTTATACCGTAGAGGGTACGATGGTTTGTTACTTCGATGTCTTTCGAACAGAGAAGCAGAAGAGGTTCTTAAGGAAGCACACGAAGGAGAATGCGGTGCGCATCAGCCCGGTCCCAAACTGTATGATCGCATCAGAAGAATGGGATATTTTTTGGCCAACAATGGTTCGTGATGCAATCGAATACAGATACATGCAAATTATATGCATCAACCGCCAGAGCAGTTGCACACATCAACCACGTCATGGCCGTTCGAAGTATGGGGCATGGACATTGTTGGTCCTATTTTTCCCCCTTCAGTCAAAGGTGATCGATTCATTCTCGCAATCACGGATTACTTTTCAAAGTGGGCTGAAGCGATTCCGCTTAGAGAAGTGAAGATGAACAACGTCATCAATTTCATCAAGCATCATGTCATTTACCGACACGGCGTGCCAAGACGGATCATTCATGACAACGGTCCACAGTTCATAAGCAACGCCTTCGTCAGGTTTTGTGACAAGTTCAAAATTGAAGATATTTCATCAACGGCTTATTATCCCGCTGTGAATGGATTAGCTGAGGCGTTTAACAAGACGATTATTAAAATCCTGTCAAAGCTCGTGAAGACCAATAAACGAGACTGGGACGATAAACTCGGTGAAGCACTCTGGGCTTATCGCACCACCATACGCATACCTATAGGGGCCACCCCATATTCATTGGTATATGGATGTGAAGCTGTGCTACCATTGGAGATTCAAATCCCATCTCTTCGGATCGCTCTCGCAACCGAGATGACGACGAAAGAACAACATCAAAAACGTCTCGAAGAACTCGAGAGGTTGGATGAAAACCGCTTGGAAGCCCAACAACAAATTGAGTTTTATCAAGCCCGAATATCTAGGGCCTTTAACAAAAGAGTCCGACAGAGAAGCTTCAAGGAAGGAGATCTGGTCATCGCTGCTCGCCGACCGATAATCCTCAACTCCAAGAAGAAAGGTAAATTTGAACCCAAATGGGAAGGACCGTTTGTGATAGACACAGTCTACTCAAACGACGCATATCGCCTGATTACTCAAGAGGGTGACAGGCAATTAATGCCAATAAATGGGAAGTTCCTGAAAAAGTACTATCCCTAGTACATTCAGGATAACTCATTTACCGGGAAGTTCCTTGAAGAATATTACACTTAATATTCTAGAGGATAACCCAAAATCATTGTCTCCACCAAAATCCCTCACTGATCAATTTCAATTGACAGTGAGTCCACCAAAAGTGTCTTTCTGGCCCTCTTGACTCTTTCCATGAACAAGAGGTCCACTTTCAGTTCAGAGTTCCCTTTCGATAAACGAAAGAACTCCCTTCTTTTTTAAGCCTTCTCATGGTCATAACCTAAGTTAAAATTTCATTTCGATAAACGAAAAAACTCATTTTCAGATTAGATAACCAAGCCTATAAAAGGTAAGTTTATCTAGATCTTCCAGATTCTCGGAGTGGAGATCACACTTCTAGTTTCTTTTACGCTGGAAATAGAATATAAAATTCTTCCTTTCCAGAATTAGGGAATAGAATATAAAATTCTTCCTTCCTTGTACTCGGGTTCGCCTTCACCCTAAAAGAAGACCGAGAAATAGGATATAAAATTCTTCCTTTCCCGCACCAACCTTTTCTAGAATTTATCAATCTAGGATTCATCCTAGGAAGTTTATCCCGAATCCTAAGCAGGGATAAGTCTGCGCCTAACACGCCCTACCGGTTTAGTCTTTTTCCGTAGAAAAAGATACCATAGTTCGATTCTGGGGTATTCTATCCTGAAACCTAAGCAAGGATAAGTCTGCGCTTAACCTGCGCTGCCGGTTAGTTCTCAACCGTTAAAAAGAACACCCGTTCACATATTCAACGTTGTGGCAGGTTGTTATTAATAACACCAAAATCCATGCCTTACATGCATGGGGAATTTCATCCTGAATCCTAAGAAAGGATATGTCGACGCGTAACACGCATCGCCGGTTTAGTCTTTTTTTTCCGTAGAAAAAGACACCAGAGTTCGATTCTGGGGTATTTTATCCCGAAGCCTAAGTAAGGATAAGTCAACGTCTAATACACGTTGCTGGGTAGCCTATTCCCATAACAATGGTGAAGTCTACGTATTCAAAGTTGTAGCGCCAAGTCTAAGAGAATTCATTCTCTTAGCACAATGTTACATGCGGAACGGATTTAGACAATCCGCATGCTAGCCCGACTCAAACGGTAGTCGGTAAAGGCTAATCAAATCCGTTGAAGGCTGGGGGTTAGCCAAAAATCCTAAAGTCAACACCTAACACGTGTCGCCGGGTAGCCTATTCCCGTACACAAAAGTCTCAGAGAATTCACTCTCTTTGTACAACGTGACATGCGGAACGGATTTAGACAATCTACATGCTAACCCGACTCAAACGGTAGTCGGTAAAGGCTAATCAAACCCGTTGATGGCTGAGGGTTTGCCAAAAATCCTGTAGGTATTATGACCGTTGGGTTCACAATCAACAGAGAAACATAATGATAAAAAGAGGAGTGCGCTAAAGAAAAGACTTTGTTTCATTAATAAAATCAGACCAAATGAAGATACAAGAAGACATCTCAAATCAGATTTAACAAACTGAAAGAAGCAATCTTAGCCTTAACAGCGGCAAGTTTCTCTGCGTGTTCCGCTCGAACCTTCTCCTCTTCTTCCTTCTGAAGCTTGGCATAAGCAAGAACGGCGGCAGCGTCGGCAGTTACGTCTTCTCGGCGCAACGCGTGAAGAACCTCCAGCTCTCCTCTATAAACATTTTGAACTCTGGTGCTCTCGAGCTCAAAATCTTTTAGAGTCCTCTCCCCTTGGACGGTCCTAATCCCTGTCCTATCAGCAATGCTGTTATAAGCATCTATCTTAGTCCGCAGATGACGTTGCCGTTCGTACAAGTTCGCAACGATGATTTCTTGCTCTGATATGCGTCTCGCTCGGGCCTTACGCTCGTGCATCCTCTGAATCTGAGCATCGATCATGAGCGGCGTGACCTCATCATATGAGTCGAAGTGTACTAGCTCTTCCAAACGATACATGAGTTCCTCTAAGCAAGTCAACCTTAACTCACATCGTCCAGCTAGCCGGATGCCACCTACATGCTGAATGTCTTTAAGACTATCTGTTATGAAAGGGAGCAAATCATAAAATCTTCCCCGTCCAGAACTAATGGCGGTGGCCGTTTGTTGCATAACCTTCTCTAATTTTTGGAGGATGCCCTGCACGGATTTGGAGACCGGGAGGACAGATTCTTGGTCAGACATAATTGCAGCAATGGGATCCTCTTCCCCTTCATCGTCGAATATTAGGATGATTTCGGGACTCACCATCCTCCTATCACGGGAATTCGACCGAGGAAGTGGACCGATGGCCTGCCTGGCGGAAACCGAAGATAAAACATCCCCACTACGACCGGTAGTAGCATGAGAAGAGAGACTGTCCGTGGGGAACTCGACTGCAACAAAACAAAGATAGAGTCAGAAAATTATCCATGAATTAAGTCTGTCTCGTAAAAGAGCGAAATAAGATCATCCACGGGGTAATTAGAGAGGCGACTTTGAGTGTCTTACACTGGAAGAACGGTATGCATCATCATGTAAACAACATGGTAACATACACCGACCTACGAAGTGTAAAATAACACAAAATCGCCCCAATATACCGGAAGACTTGAATTGACCAAGCAAAATCAAGGCTCTTCCCGATTGCCTCACCAAGGAGAACAACGTGGGGAAAAAGGACTAATTTGTAAATTTCCAGGAAAAAGAGGACTAATTTGTAAATTTCCAAATATGCCAAAAATAGCTCACCAGCATACGAAGGAAGCACGCCATCAGCCGGTGCAGCAGGGGAGCGACCTCTCGGGACACGCGACATAATGATCTGCAAAATAAATCAGGGGATCAGATCCAGAAAAAATTCCCCTTTTTATTGCAATTCTACCCCCCCTGAAAGACGAGCTCGAGGCGCCAAATCATAATCCTAACCCTCTCAATTCTACCCCCCCTGAAAGACGAGCTCGAGGCGCCAAATCATAATCCTAACCCTCACATGCGATCCCGCAAATTCATAAATTGAATTAAGCATGAAATATGCTAAAATTATGGAGGATTTCCCTGAGGGAAAGCTTGAAGATCCGACAAAAACCAAATCTTGAAAGAGGCTCGAACCACGTGCTCGAGGGGTCTGAGAGGAATTTTTATATGAAGATTTTGGAGGGATTTTTCAGCCTAAGATCCAAAGGAAAGATGGATCTAGGATAATTATTAAGATTTGAGGGAGAAAGGATGCAAGAGGGAAGAGGAATCCAAGAAGAAGGAGGAAAGGGTGGCCGGCCCTAGAAGGAGAAGGAAAAGAGGCTTTTATAGCCTTGAACCAGTCTTGAACCAGTCCTGAACCAGACCGGACCAGGTTGAACCAGACCAGACCAGTCCAAATCAGTTCAAAAGAGGCTAAATCAAGCTGAACCAGGCCAAACCAGACTGAACCAGACCAGACCAGGATGAACCAGTCTGAACCAGTCTTGAACCAGTCCTGAACCAGCCTTGAACCAGGTTGAACCAGTCTTGAACCAAGTTGAACCAGGTTGAACTAGTTTGAACCAGGTTTGAACCAGAATTCAAATTGAAGCTAAACCGAGCATCGAAACAACTTCAAATCGACCGAGGGTTCAGTCCTGTGTTTATTCTTTCCTCTCCCACACATTCGGAAGGGTCGGAAGATTTTTTGAGCCCAATTACTGCCTTTTTGGGTCATTATTAGGCCGGTTCGGCTCATTCGAACATGAGAATTACTCCAAAAAAAGTATACGAGTATAAACTATTCCCTATTTTTGGTTGAGAAGTTCCTGGAGAATATTTTCCCTAGAAGATATTCTTAAGGATAACTCAACAACACCACGCCGGACAACGCGTCGCAAATAAGAACTCAACGCCAACAATCGATGGCCAATTCTATGTTGAACCAATAAATACGAGCTAAAGATCAGAAAATCAGGAATCGACTTCAAGTTCAAAATTCCAACAACGGTCAGACAATAAATGCAGCACCGAAACCCTTACAGACATTCGACAAAGCACCGAATAGCCTGAAGGATTGAAGGAATCAAGAACAGAAGTCATTCCAAGGTCCCGTTACACCGACTGGAGGTTGGGGCAATCATATCCAAAGCATTCCAGACTCTTCTATAAAAGAACGAGGCTGAAATACTTTGGAGGGGGTATCTGTAGGCGTATAAAACTGCCTATAGGTCCCTTAGCACAGCTCGACACAAACCGACGAACCATCGGGTGACGTATTTAAACACGAGCGTCAGTCCACAACACCGAAGCCAAGTGACACGCAACGAAGCGGATTAACGAGGTGACGAGGTTAACGAACCGCACGCAAGCAACGGAATGCATCCATTCGCGTGCGGAATCAAGCCAACGGTTTGGGAAGTCAACGAGTCATCCGACCGTAGAACGGATTCGAACTCGAACGCCAAGGCGGATTTACTGCCAAATCAGGATTCAGATCAACAAATCAGAGTCCAAATCAACAGCGAAACCGGAAAACGGAAAAACGGCACAACACCTGGAGGACTCAGCCAAAACCGAGCCACCTCTAGGTGGCCGGCCAGATCTGTGCCCGGGCACAGTTCTGAGTGCCTATAAAGTGGCCGGCCAGATCTGTGCCCGGGCACAGTTCTGAGTGCCTATAAATAGAGGGGCATGGCTCATTTGTCGAGGGTTGGAACTTTTGGAGCCGAAACTCTTTCTGAGTGCCTATAAATAGAGGGGCATGGCTCATTTGTCGAGGGTTGGAACTTTTGGAGCCGAAACTCTACCGAATTGAGAATTAACTTTAGAGTTTTGAAGACTTAAAGACTTGGACATTCAGATCTGGTTCTTGGCGAGCATCCACGCCATAAAAGGCAGGAGTTTGAAAGAGAGAGAGATCAGATCTGAGATCTACACGAAGTAATACTCCGGATCAAAGCTTGGCCTTTGATCCCGAGAGGGCGATTATTTCCTTGGTGAATTAATCCCCCCCGGCTATTATTTCCTTTGCGAAATAATACCCGTTATATCGTGTAGATCCGACCGGATCTAGATCACGCGGTAGTCCACGGATAAACCCCGGCGCAGGCGAAGAACCCACAAAAGCGAGAGACCGCAAAACAGGATCTCGCGATTCGTTCGAAAAAGGAAAGTTGTAATCTTTTTATTTTTTCTTTGATTTCGTTATAACCGGATCTTATAAAAAGACCGGATCTTTGTAATCGATAAACAATTACTAAAGAGTGTACAATGACGTCAATGAAAGTTATGATTTTTCCCGCGAACCGGATTGATCCGACCCGCCGTCGCGCGGGTCAGTTTGAGATATCTTTGGTATTTTGGTCTTAACTCTCTCGTCCGACCTCGGATTGAGCTAGTTCAAAATGTGTTGGAAAGCTGACGAAGATACCTACAACTTTTATCTTTTGAGATTCTTCATATTCAAATTGTAGCATGGTCTAAATGCCTCTTCTTTTTATGGGCCACTTTGAGGTGTTCGACACTTTCTGACTTCTCCGGACTTGTATTACGTATTTCGTCATTCCGTTGACTTGCATGCTTTGTTGACTCACTTCATGCACTCGTTAGGTTCTTTATGGCACTTGGAGTTGACCGACGCGTGTGATCTGACTAACGAGTATGTTTGATCACTTGGAGCTGACCGACACGCGCGAGTTGACCGATAGGCGTGACGGCCAATTGGAGGTGGCCGGTGAGCACACGAGACACAGTTGGCTCGCCATCTCGATTCATGTACTTATCAGCATCAGATAATCCTCCTAGACTCGGATAACGACGTTCATCATCTTCTCTCCGTCTCGAGCTGTGCGCGGACACCTATAGGCATTTTCAGACGCCTACAGATACCCCCTCCAAAGTATTTCAGACTCATTCTTTTATAGAAGAGTCTGGAAGGCTTTGGATAAGATAGGCTATTTCCTCAATTTCGTAGAGGGACCCGTGAACTGCTTCAATTCTTGACTTTTTTTAGCCTTCAGTCTATTTAGCATCTTGTCGAATAGATAAAGTTCTTTCGGCTCTGCGTTTATCGTCTGACCGTTGTTGAGGTCTTGAATTGAAGTTGGTGTGTAAGTTTCTGAACTTGGCTCGTGTCATTGAGTTGACTTTGAACTAATCATCTTTGTCGGAAATTCATATTCAAACTTTGGAGTTGATCGGAGACTATGCGTTGACCGGCGTTGACTTTCATCGCAACGCGTTGACTGACGTTGACCTAGGGCTACGCGTTGACTGCGTTGACATTAGGGTTTTGCATTGATATACATTGACCTTCATTGCAATGCGTTGACCTTGGGTCTACACAGTTTAAGCTCTTAAGGTGTTGGAGCGTGACGGTCCCAAACGTTAGGTTGCAGGACCAACTGTTAAAGTTGATTCATCTGCATGTATGGATCTTATCCTGATACTATTGGATGCTCAAGTCACGAGACCATCTAATGGAGCTGGTGCGTCAATGACTCTTGTATTTATAGGATTTTTAGCAAACCCTCAGCCATCAACGGGTTTGATGAGCCTTTACCGACTACCGTTTGAGTCGGGCTAGCATGCGGATTGTTTAAGTTCGTTCCGCGTGTAACATTATGCTAAAAGAGTTAACTCTTTTAATGCTATGATATTGAATACATAGACTTCGTCTTTCTTACAGGAATAGATACCCAGCAACGCGTGTTAGACACTGACTTATACCTACGTAGGCTTCGGGATGAAAGTCCCCAAACTTAGATTCTGATGTCTTCTTCAATCGGTGAAAGACTAAACCAGAAACGCGTGTTAGGCATTGACTTATCCCTTCTTAGGCTTCGGGATAAAATTCCCCAGACTGGAATTCTGGTGTTCTTTTTAATCGGTGAAAGACTAAACCGGTAACGCGTGTTAGACGTTGACTTATCCCTACTTAGAATTCGGGATAAAATTCCACGTATGTGTGAAGCACGGATTTTGGTGTTATGAATAACAACTTGTCACAATGTCGAATATGTGAGCTTTTGTTTTTTTACGGTCAAATATTAATCGGCAACGCGTGTTAGGCGTTGACTTATCCCTACTTAGACTTTGGGATAAACTTTTCTGCGTGTGTAAGGTACGGATTTTAGGAGTTGAAAAAGTGGTGTCTTCTCTTGGGGTAAAGACGAACCCGATGCGGAAGAGGAAGAATTTTATATCCTATCTCCCAAAGCTGAAGAGAAAGAATTTTATATTCTATCTCCAGTTGCAAGTGAAATTCAAAGTGGGATCTCCGCTTCGAGAACCCGGGCAGGTAAAACTAAGAGTGAGATCTCCACTCCGAGAATCAAAAAGATTCGGATAATCCTAACTGTCGGAAGGTTTGATTATCGAACTAAAGATGAATTTCTCGTTTATCGAGAGTGAATTGTGGTTTTGGTCCTTACTGTAAGAAGGTTTGACCAAGCGGGAGTTTGAGGTGATCCTAACTGTAAGAAGGTTTGATCACTCGATTTAAAAGTGGACCTCTCGTTCATTGAAAGAATCGAGAAGGGATTTTGACTGTGGTCCTAACTGTAGGAATGTTTGACCAAGCGAGAGTGGGAGTGTGAGATGACCCTAACTTTTATAGGTTTGATCACTCGATTTGTGGACCTCTCGTTCATTGAAGGAATCGAGAGGGGATTTTGATTATGGTCCTAACTGTAGGAAGGTTTGACTAAGTGAACAGTGAGAGTGGGAGTACAAATTACAGTGGAAGTGCTGATTCGTACAAAAACTCAAAGGAGATTCCTAGTGTTAAGTGACAAGTACTTAATACGGAGGGGTTTGATAGTCGTCAATGATCAAGATGTTGAAATTCCAAGTACCATGTCCGGAATTTAATACTGGGAATGTTGAGTGCACAAATGCATATAAGTTTAAGTGGATTCAACCGAAAGGAATTTTGGTGGTCCCACCGTCAATTAGTCTGATCGGTGGGGGATTTTATGGTGGAAGACTGTGAGTCATCAAACACCAATGAGAGTTTTGTGAGGAAAAATTGATCCAACGAAGTGATCAAATCTCGTCTCAGTAAAAGAGTGTTTGAAAATCACAGTGGGAGTTTAGTGTTTATCACTTTGTTCGTAATGATCGGGTTATCCCTAAGAAAATTATATGTATTATTCTTTCGGAAACTTTCCATTGCATAAATCATCCACCCCCAGCTTCCTTCACGAAACTGGGTCTAATATTATACTTAGTTGGATGACCGAGAAGCAGTTTATACTCATATACTCTTTGGAGTGTGAGAAGGAGAAGTTTATACTCTTATACTTGTCAGAGTCTTCATTCTACTTAATTGAACTATATAACGCCGGCTTCAACTAAGGTTTGGATGCTATTCTTGAGAGCGAAGCAAGCTTTGGTAGGATGAAGGATCCTCTTATGGTACGCACAGTACTTCGAATCCGTAGTATTATCACCTTCCTCCTGATCTGGGATAGGTGGTAGCTTGATCTTGTTATTTTTAAGGAGGGACTCGAAAATAGCTGGAACATCTTCGTCCTTGAAGGAGTACTCTTTTTAGAGTCTCAGATTCGAAGTCTTTTGCTGTCTTCGGGATTGTTATTGTGACGTCTGATTAACGTCGACAACTGCTGTAGGTACCTTACCCTTACCACTGGAGGCGAAGTTCGAGTTCGGAGGATTGGCCTTCGGTTGGCTCCTCTCGGCCTTTTTCCTTCGGAGGAAGCGTTTGGCCCGCTCTCCACGCATCTTCAACTCTTTCTAGGTATCAGACGGTGCTACTCCCATAACTTCCAACACGTCCAAGGAGATGTTGTTGTGACAGGTTTGTAGGATGAAATCCTCTGTGATCGGATCTTGGCAATTCATCGCCTTATTCCGGAAGGGCTTGACAAAGTCGTCGACTGTCTCGTCGTCTTCCTGTTTCTCATCGAAGAATGTTCTGATTGACACCTCAGTGTCATCATCAAAGAAGTGAGCGAGGAACAGATTCTCCAGGTCGTCCCATCTATTGATGCTTACAGACTTGAGACGGTGGTACCAATCGAAGGTGGGCCCACGAAGGGTGCCAACGAATGACCGAACCATCAAGGCTTCATTGCCGGAGATCATACCCAAGTGGGATTTGAAGTAGATCAGGTGCTGAGTGGGTGAACCCTTCCCGTCAAACGACGTGAAGTTAATCAAGTTGAACTTCATCGGGTATGCTATTGAATCCCACTCTCTTGGATAGGGACATGGAATGCCGGTCCTTTTTACCTCTCGAGCAGACATCAGAGCGTTGATTTTGCTCTCGAGATCTTTTATTTTCTCATCCTCGCTCGTATCGGGCTTTGGACGATTCTTAAGAGGAACAATGGGGCTACCCCTAGTGTTGTCATTTTCGGTGGGACCACCCCCAGTGTTATTGTTTTTAGTGGGACCACCCCCAGCGTTTTGGTCAATAGGAAGGTCATCAGCATTGATGTATTCATCCACGTCTGAATCGCTAGCTGCTTGGCTAACATTGTTGCGACGACTGGATTTACCTAGCTGATTCGACAAGGCTCGGAACTGTTGGTCATGCTCTTTCCTCATCCGCAACATAGCCATTTCCATTTCGAATTTAAATGCTTGCTTCTGCTTGGCTAGAGCATCCTCAACCATTTTAGTTGCTTCCTCAGTGTTAATCATAAACACTTCACGGGATTGCCCTGGGCTAGATACCGTATTGTCGGAAGCAACTGTAGAGTTAACATCTGTTGCTTCATCATCCGAGGATAATCCCCTCTGCATCCTCTGATAATCTCTTTGTCTAATGGTTCCCAATCGTAATCGGGTTAGACGATGAGATATGAGTGGATCAGAACTAGAAGGTCGAATCGACTTTCCCCTCCTAGTCATATTAACTGTGACTGCGGATTGTTCAGGTCCGACTGCTTCTAGCTGGAGTCGAGACATCAATCGAGCTATTCCTGAATTAACTCTTCTTCCTAGAGAAAAGTCGGGGCTAGAACCACCTAAAACAATTGGGGACTTTCTCTTATTGACCATATTGATGGTAACTTCTGGGAATTCGTCATCTCAAACAGCCGATCGTTTCTTACAGAAACGCTTTGGTTTGGACTTGGTCGTTCTGTTGGAGATCATCTTGAATACTGAGACCCTTTGTGGAGCAGTCTTAGGGTAGCTACACGCTGATAAGACTGCCCTAATAATCTTGGCGCACTGGTAGTGAGACTCCGTTTTCTGGGTACTTCTCTTTCGAGATTTATTCGTACCCCCAGCCCGATAGTACAACTCACCGACGTTACCGTCAGAGTAACCTATCGGCTGTTTACATGAATCCTCAGGTATAACGCGTTCGTCTGTTTGACGCATTTTCTTCTAAGTAAACAACTCCTTGTTAGTGTCTGCAGGAGTCACACATTTGGAATCACACTTTTCTGAGGGTGAAACCTTAACGGGCTCCTGGCCTTCTGTACGCACCCCCAAGTGGGCGGTTATGAGAATCAACTTGTTAGGAGGTCCCGTACGACCCCCAGTCTGGATGTTTGCTTGGGATTCCTTCAACAGTCCCAAGTGTTCCTTAACTGGGGCTTTGCCTCGACCCGCGCATGAAGGACCAAGATTATCTGTGATCTTCATCTTAAATCAGGATAAATCCACGCTATCGCGGTGCTCCACCGGAGGTGCAGAACTCGAAGGGATCGACGAAATAGGTGCATGATGTCTTCTGTCTTGAGCTTGGCGCGGGTCAGGCTTGAGTGAACCGTGGGTTGGAGGGTCGGATCCGGGTGACCCGCGACTTGAAGGGTCGGATCCGAGTGACCCGCGATTTGGAGGGTCGGATTCGAGTGACCCGCGACTTGGAGTGTCGGATTCGAGTGACCCGCGATTTGAAAGGTCGGACCTAAGTGACCCACGACTTGGAGGGTCAGATCCGAGTGAACCGCAATTTGGAGGGTCGGATCCAAGTGACTCGCAATTTGGAGGGTCGGATCCAAGTGACCTGCGACTTGGGGGATCGGATCCAGGTGACCCGCGACTTGGAGGGTTGGATCCGAGTGACCCGAAATTTGAAAGGTCGAACCCAAGTGACCCGCGTCTTTGAGGGTCGGATCCGAATGACCCGCAATTTGGAGGGTCGGATCCGAGTGACCCGCGACTTAGGGGGTCTGATCCAGGTGACCTGCGACTTGGAGGGTCGGATTTGGGTGACTCACGGGCTGACGGGTCAGATTTCAGCGACTCGTGTTTGTTGATCTTTTCAACCGCCGTATTAGACTTTGGCCTCCATATTTTGCGCAGTCTTGATGGCTTCTTTTCCATTTGTTCCTTCTGCAACTTTTTGGCCCTTTGCACAAGAATTTTTGCATGTGCAAGCAATGCGCAGCGCCTTTGGATCTGCTCCTCAAGAGTCGAACGGATCTGTTTGATTTGGATCCATTCATTTGTTGATGATTTGGAGGAGAGGGCATTTGTCCGCTATTGGGGTGCTTGGCGTTGCCTAAATTTCAGATCCGCCACGTAACGGATCCCGTCAATTGGCTCCAAAGCCCTAGCGAGTTGGCGCGCAAGATGTTGGCGCTGTCTTTGGCGAGCTCTCTTCGATAAAGTGGGTGCACCTTCTGTACTCAACTCCTTGATTGAGGAGGAGTTCAGATCTGCAGATCCGGACTCGTTGGAGGTCGGATCAACTCCTTGATTGAGGAGGAGTTCAGATCTGCAGATCCGGACTCGTTGGAGGTCGGAAGGGCGTTGCAAGGTTCAGCTACGAGTTCAGATCTGCAGATCCGGACTCGTTGGAGGTCGGAAGGGCGTTGCAAGGTTCAGCTACCGCAGCAATAGGGGCGTTGATCTTCCTTCGCTTGCGAGAGGCGGAGGATCTGGAGGAGGACGACAGATACTCCTCGAACTTTAGTTGGTCGAACTCGTATTCGACCACTTCTTCAATCGGGATGCAGATCCAAGGTTGCGACACGACAGCTCCGGCAACGAAGCTGTTGGCTCCCACTGTGGTCGTCAGTTTGTTTTCGTCGAAAATTATTTTCTTCATTGTATAACTCATTACAACTTTGGTCGTTACAACGAGTTCAAAAAGATCGGTCTTTTTATAAGACATTTACACAATGAAAGTAAAAATTACAACTCTCGTCAAACAAACGCATGGAGATCATTTATCAGTCTTCTGCTTGTGCGGGATCTTTGCCTGTGCTAGGGTTTATCCGTGGACCGCCTATGGATCAGATCCGGTTGATGGAAAATTCGACAGAGCTTCTTCTTCGCCGAGGAAGTATTTGATTTGAAGCGCTGAGATCGACCAAGCGAAATCACCACTCTTCTCGAGATCAAGACCAAGCTTGATCTCAAGGAAATGAGGAAGCGGGCTTCGGATCTCTCGAACTCTCCTTCTTTATGTTGAAGAACTCGCCAAGATTTGTCAACCCTCGCTGAAATTCGTGCTCCTTTGACTCCTCAATCCGGTAGCACCTCTCCCTCTTGATAATAACTTCGCCCCCTATGAAATGAGCCCCTAGGTCTGTACTTATAGGCTTTGATTGGGAGTTTTTTGGATAAGAATGAGTGATTTGGCCTTATCTTTAGTCAATAACGGCCTAAACATGTTTGTAGATGATATCTAGGCAGTTAGAAACCTATGGAACAAAAGAAACCGATCGAAACAGTCTAAAAATACATTTTTGAGGTTACGGGCAGTTCTGGGCATGAGACGGACTGATCCGACCCGCCGTCGCGCGGGTCGGATTGGTCGGACCCACGTGATTTGGCCTTATCTTTAGTCAATAACGGCCTAAACATGTTTGTAGATGATATCTAGGCAGTTAGAAACCTATGGAACAAAAGAAACCGATCGAAACAGTCTAAAAATACATTTTTGAGGTTACGGGCAGTTCTGGGCATGAGACGGACTGATCCGACCCGCCGTCGTGCGGGTCGGATTGATCCGACCCGCTGTCGCGCGGGTCGGTTTGAGATACTTTCGATATTTTGGTTTTAACTCTCTCATCCGACCTCGGATTGAGTTGATTCAAAATGCGTTGGAAAGCTGACGAAGTTACCTACAACTTTTATCTTTTGAGATTCTTCAGATTAAAATTGTAGTATGGTCTAAATGCCTCTTCTTTTTGCAGGTTACTTTAAGGTGTTCGACACTTTCTGACTTCTCCGGACTTGTATTATGTATTTCATCATTCCGTTGACTTGCATGCTTTGTTGACTTACTTCATGTGCTCGTTAGGTTATTTATGGCACTTGGAGTTGACCGACACGTGCGATCTGGCTAACGAGTGCGTTTGGTCACTTGGAGCTGACCGACACGCGCGAGTTGACCGATAGGCGTGACGACCAATTGGAGGTGACCGGTGAGCGCACGAGACACAGTTGGCTTGCCATCCCGGTTCATGTACTTATCGGCATCATATAATCCTCCTAGACTCGGATAACGATGTTCATCATCTTCTCTCCGTCTCGAGCTGTGCGCGGACACCTATAGGCATTTTCAGACGCCTACAATGATCCTCACTAACTTCTGCTTCGCCGTGACACCTTCACCTCTCTTGTTATCCTTGTGCTCCATCTGCATCGTTCGTCTCAAATCATATCGGTGTATCTCTCCTACTCCACACTATGAGCCGAATGCCTCTATCTCCTTCATTACTTGGCTTTGACCAAGTATGAGCTCTCACCATCTTCAAGTCCAATGCCACCATCTTCATCTCTATTTTGTCACTCGGTCGTGCTCGCTTGCAAGCTCCACCTAATTTGGCACTGTTCTCCTCAAGTATACACACCAACCAACTCCTGCTCCTTATCATAGAGTTTGAATTTGATTAAACCGATGCCAAAAACGAATTCAGCACGTCGAAAAACCCTAGGAACGACTCCTGGATCACCAAAATCCGCCTCCAAATCATCAATCGGCTAACAAATCAATCTGGACCGTCGGATCCCCACGTAAACAGTGCCCGCCGCGTTACAGTGTTCTGCTACAGTAAAATTTCCCTTTTTTCTTTTCATCTTGATTCTTGTAATGGCGATTTTCAATCTTGCACGACGTCGTCTTCTATCTTGCAAACTCGCTCCCGGATCCATCACCATCTCTCTGATACCACTTATTGGGGAATTTCACTCTCCCCGCCTACCACGATATGCGCAACTCGGAAGCCAACCCAAATCAATAAGATAGAACAACCACAATCATGAAAAAGAATATTAAGATTTACATGGTTCGGTCGACCAACTTCGACCTACGTCCACGGGCAACAATACGAGAAATTCACTATGTATCAGGGAGAGCTACAAGAGGAACCACTCAACTCTCGTCTCTCAATCTCTTAACCTCACATACATAATCAACTTTCATATTCTCTCCAAAACCCACTCCTTGTAATCTTTTGCATGGATAAAGACGACAAAACCCTCTCTCTCTCTCATCTACTACATCTTTACTTTTTTCTTCATGGTTTTCCCTCCACCAAGGGCCTGTTTGTTTGCACGGAAGTAATTGTGAAGTAGCAGAAGTAAAAAAAAGTAGAGGCTACTTCTGCTACTTCCAAGCAAAAAAGTGTGTTTGGTTCTCTAAAGAACTTACTTCCAATACTTCCCTAAATGCTTATGTGGCGCCTACGTGTCATCCTTACTTCCAAAATATTTTTCAAATCCTCAATACTCAGAAGTAGCTCGGAAGTAGATGAAATGCATATTAATTATGACATAAATAATTTTTTATTAATATTTTCTTTATTAGTTACTTCTAATAACTTTTCATTGATAAAATTACTTCCTAATAATATTTCCAAATGTTATTCAAACAAAAAAAGTAAATGAAGAGGAAGAAGTTCTACTTCCATTACTTCTAAAAAAAAGTAAATGAAGAGGAAGAAGTTCTACTTCCATTACTTCTAAAAATATATGAAACAAATAAAAAAAATGCTATTTCCACTACTTCCTACTTCATAGCTTTGAAAGTTACTTCTATAACCTACTTTTTACTTCTAATACTTTCATTATCCAAACGGGCCCCAATAGAAGAATATATATAGGGAAACCAAAACCCTATTTCTAGCCTAACTTCCTAATTAGAATAAGATTCAAACTCCCAATCATGATGGAACCCAAACTCCTAATCATGATAGAACTCTAACTCCTAATCATGATAGAACCCAAACTCCTAATCATGATAGAACTCTAACCCTATCTAATTCTCATGAAGTTACACAAAGAATCAAAGACAAAATCCCAACAATATTCTCCCCATAATTTGCCTCCAAAAACAAGCATTTTAAGCATTAATGCCATTATCCATATCTATCTCCTTATTATTGTGCCGGTTTATTTTGAACATAGTTACATTGACATTTATTTCACTATATTTTGTGGTTTCGAATAAGAAAATAACATTGATGTGTTCACTTTAAATGAGTATATCAAATCTCAATGCTATCACACAATGCTTGCAACAATGTTGACATTATATTTCTCACATCGCATATGTAACAACTATTAAGTTAAAAAAAAAGAGATCTTATCTTTTTTTTACTAGTATAATAATCATGTGTGTTTTCTTTTATCTTTTATTATCCTCTTTCTGCTTAGCGTTTCTTGGAATGTTGTGTTAAATTCTTATTAGGAGCTGTTTGGTTCGTTTTTTAACTCGGTGGAAAAGTTTTACACCGTCTCCATATCAGATTTTTCGTGGCCACGTAGGATATAAGCTTTCCATCGGGTTTTTTTTCCCCATCTTTGGTTCGCTAGGGTTAAAGAAGGGAAACTCGGTGAAAATCGCCGTCACATCAGATTTTTTTCTCTCCTAATTCCTTCCTCAACCTCGTGAAATCGACGAAAACTGTAGCCACGTCGGCTTTTTTCCATAGGGGTTGTTTGGTTCGCTATTATAAGGGGTGGAAAACTCAGAAAACCCCTCCACGTCAGATTTTTAGCCCTCCACGTCAGCTTTTTTGTTTCCGTCCATTTCTTTGTGCCGCTTTGGTTCGCTCGAATGGAAGAGGGAAAACTCTGCTGAAATCGCCGCCAACTAAGATTTTTTTCTCTCTCCGATTTCCTTCCCCAACCAAGTGAAATTGATGAAAACTCTGCTACGTCAGATTTTTTTTCCTTCTCTGCTTTGTTTACAAAAGTTTTTCTTTTTTTCTATGCGAACCAAACACAAGAAAAATAAATACATTGGTTTCCCACCATTTTTTGTGTGCGAACCAAAGTAAAACAATTTATTTCTTAGAAAAGTTTGGAAAACTCAAAACTTATGTTTCTTTACATGGAATTGTATTTCTCTATATCAAGGAAACGAACCAAACAGCCCTTAAATGCACAAATTTTTTTTTCCTTTTTTTAATAGTTCTTTAACAAATTGATTTGCAGAATCATTCAAGTAAATGAATCGAGAAATCAAATAATTTCTTCAGATTTTAGTCATGTGCTATTTGCTTTTGCAAGGAAAGATTATATTTTTAAATATATGCTACATATGAGAAAGATATCATATTGAATTTGGAATATTTAACGCAAGTGACAGATATTATGCTCTTTTCATAGACCCACTTGAGTCTCTCCATTTATATATAGAAGATGATGTCTATCAGGAAAACATGGGTCAACTTCTCACATGTCCTAACATAACCTTGTTTTTATGACGAAACTACAATAATGCCCCTCACAATAGTAAATGAAGCCCGATAACCCGATATTCAACCCCGAGTTTAGTAAACCTCAGAATCTAGATGTGAGAACTAAACCAAAAAAGTCTATTGGTATGTATGATTAGGGGGTGTTTGGTTCAATTTCTAGAAATTATAGGGAATGTTTTCCACTTAAAATATGATTTCCTTGTATTTTTTAAAAAAATTATAGGAAAAGTTTTGAGAAATCAAAAAGTACCAATTTTCTTATTTTTTGTACTTTGCTTGTTTGGTTCAAAACAAGAAAATGGCTCATAACTTTATAGAAAATAAAAAGATTTGGTAGGTTTTTAATTAAATATGATATGTGTCAGATTTCTGATGATTTTCTCTCATTTTGAGAGGAAATTGCTTTTTGTAAAATTTGGTAGGTTTTGATATTTTATAGAAAATATTTCTGTAAATTTTTTGTTGAACCAAACACAATTTACAGAAATCTCTGGAAAACTTTTAATTACAAATTTGCCATTATCAGATGTTTTGAGAAAAGTTTTCTCAAAAAAATCTCTGGAAAACTTTTAATTACAAATTTGCCATTATCAGATGTTTTGAGAAAAGTTTTCTCAAAAAGTATGCAACCAAACAGCCCCTTAGTGGCAAGGGCGGAGCCAGTAATTCATATTAGTGATGTCACAATAATTTTTTTTCTCTTATATTCAATATATTAAGATTTTTTTGGTTTTTTTTCTGGTTTGACGAGGGAACTTCTACATGATCCTTCGGATCATGGCTATCAAACCCTCAGCTATGGCAAAGAGGCACCCCCAATGCCCTGCCTTGCGTATTCCAAAAAATTAATTTCGTATGGATACTCCCTAAAAAAGTGGAGCCTGAGACCTTAGAAAACTACACATAAGCAACTTACTAACTCTAATGGACTCTCTAATTAACTAAGTAAAATTACAATTGGCCCTTACATATGTCTTGGCATTTTGAAATTGTTGCATTATGGTCCCATTTGAATGCCTCAAAATACATTATTTGTCCATTTTTTTCTTCTAAATGATGCTAAGTTGCTAAAATTTAATGGGATTTTGGATTTGGACCATGTCAGATTTGACCCATCAAGAATAAATCACAATGTTGATATTATTGCATGTGTTAGTAGTGGGTTTAGTCCCACATCGGTTATGAGAGTACACATCACCCTCCTCTACTTGTATATATGTGTGTACACATTCAATACTTAATCTAAGAGAATTTTACCCCAAGACTCTCTCTCTCCTTTAACATGGTATCAGAACGATGTTAATCATTTTTTGCAAATCTTGGCCTCGCCACATTGCGGCCTCTTCATTGTCGCCTCTGTGTGTGTCACATCGTGGCCTCCGTGGCAGCCGTCTCTCAGCCTCACACAAACGGCATCGCCGTTTCACATTCAGTAGCAGCATCGCTGTTTCAAGTCCGTCTCTCGGTCTCAAACTAACGACATCGTCGTTTCAAGACCGTTTCTCGGTCTCAAACTAACGACATTGCCATTTCACAGTAAGTAACGTCATCGCCGTTTCAATCCATCTCGACGTCTGTCACGCCCCGCTTCCCAAAATACCCGGGAATCAGAACGTGAACAAGCCTGCGACGTATTAGATTGAGAAGAAATATACACTATTATATTTTTTTTTCCTTTTTTTTTCCTCAATCCAATACGCTAAGCGTCTGGAAATAAATACAACGCGAAGTCACAGGTCCCCGATCACAATCAGCAAGAATATAATAGACAAACTCAAAATAAAAGAATACATATCATATCACAAATGAATATCATCCAAGACATAATGATACGGGTCCAACATACCCTTATACAAACTATCTGAATGAGATACTGGAGAATATAAAATACAATGATCAGGCAGAAAGAAATGCTACAAAAGTAAACTAGGATCATCGAACAACTAGAGAGAATAACTACGCTTCGGCTTCTTCAGCTCAGTCTTCTAAGTACTCTGCTAAGAATCCTCTGGCTCTTAGCGATCTCCCAGCTGAACCTGTTCTTACTCTAAGTCTGACGTACACCAGAGAAAACAGATGTACGTCAGGTGCATGGCGCACGGCAAGACCCCACAAAAGAAATAGAACGAACGAAAATCCAATGCGAAAAACGATACGATAACAGAAACAACAAAAGAACGTGCAACTGGTAATCCAACAAAATCAACATGCAATCCACTACCAAAACATGATAATCATAAGAATCCGTAAATCAATCGGTAACGAAATCATGCAGCTAGCGATCAGAATAATCATCCAAGTCATCATGTCATACAAATAGATAGAATTAATACTTAAAAATCTATAACAAGAGACGTAGTACGTCGAGCAAAATAATCCAAACAAGGAAACCCTCATGTATATACCATATGTCTCAATTTGTAGATAATTAAATATTAATCCCGATCTATGTATAAAAAGATAATACAACTGATCCGTATCTCACAAAAAGTCATACCTAGCCTAGAAACGAGGTCAAGTAACTAGCCATCCTATAACAGGTCACAGGTCACATCTCACACAGAGTCAACGCTCCTATCACCGGATAACTGGCTGTTCATAAATCCCCTACGCGCATCCAATCCCGTGAAACAGGCGGCTAGAGGACTACACGCAATCCGATCTCGGCCCGGTCCGAACTCAGGCAAAGCTCAGGTGACGAAACAAGTCACGGATCAAAGTGACGAAACAGGCCACTTTGTCCAACAAACCAACCCCAGGACGAAACAGGTCTCTGGTACGAGTCTGGAAGATACATCAACAGCCTTATCCGATCACATGAACATTAACTTCCCCATCCCAACTCTTCTCGTTTGTCTAAATCAACCATAATCCTCATTGAAACTTGGGTTCACCACCTAAACTCAGTCAACACACCCACACATGTCACTAAGTCTGTTCATGACGCACGAGACCACTAAGTCATGAACTACTAATGGTTCTCAATCACAGCAATTAATAACAAAACAACTGATCATGTACAATAATCATAATCCAAAATATTTTCTTTTCTAGAATAAATTCTCTAAAATTATTTCTCATCAATTATTATTCTAAAATAATTCATTTTCTCAAAAATAAATTCTTTTTAAATATTATAAATTCTCTAAAATGATTCCGTTATCAAAATAAATTCTTTCACTTCATTATCATTATTCTAAAAAATACTATTTATCACACAACTATGATTTAATCAATATTATTCAGCAAACAACCCACGCAGATAGTTATATTACCACTAATCTACACATATAATTAATAATTATTAAAATAACAGGGAGAGACGGGATCTTGCCTAAGGGCTTTCGTCGATCGCGTCGACGGCACGGGTCCGCGGGTCTGATCTATGAGCACGGGGCTGAAGAGCGTTGATCGGAGCTGTTGGAGACTCGACGGAGGTCAACGGGGTTGAGGGAGCTCGGACTGCTGTCGAGGCGAGCTCATGGCTGTCATCGGCGGAGAGTAGCAGCGGCTCGGCACTGAGGGCTGGCCGGAGATGGGCGGCAACAGGGGCGAGTGGGGTTGATGAAGAAGAAGGGGGTGGTGCTGTCAAGC
>NC_033800.1:14502383-14534594 GCF_001876935.1 Asparagus officinalis
GAGAGGGGTTGGCTGCGGGCGGATCTGGCGCTGGCTGAGGGAGCGGGGCGTCGAGCTGGTGGAGGAAGGAGCGGCGAGTGGCGGTGACTTGGTCGGAGTTCGATGGAGGCGATGAGTGCAGGGGGGAAGGCGGTGAATGTGGGTGGGCGGCGGTTCGTGAACAGGAAGAAGAGAGGGAGAGAGATGTTGGTGGCGGCGCTGTTTTTCTCGTGAACAGGAGAGAGGAGAGAGAGATACATATGAAATATATATATATATATATAAGGGTTAGGGTTAGGGAATTAAACAAAAATAATTAAAATAAATACTATTGGGTACTTAAAAATTAAACTAATTACATAATAATTATCTACAATTAAAAACGTACATGTTGTGCTATTACAACAGTTTATACGAAATAGTCGAAATATTCACATATTGTACAATTAAACAAGAATAATTAATAATAAAATATATTTACTTGTATTTAAAATCAAACAATTATGGGATAATTATATACACAGTAAAACGTACAAGTTATACTAACACGACAGATAATATGTAACAGTAGAAATAATACGGCAAATTATACAAATAATACGTAATTAATAATACAACGTATTATACGAAAATATACGTAATAATAAAAATAATACAACATATTATTCAAAATGACATGTAAGAATATCGATAACGCAACAGATAAATTCCATAAATTTTTACTACATCAAATTAATTTATAAATATTAATATCATTTAAATAAATATAAAACTTAGACTTTAAATCATAGGAAATTGTAGAAATTCAAGAAAAATATAAATACTCTTTTAAAAACCATAATTAAATATTTTAAAATATCGGAAATTTTTTTTAACTAGTATTAAAATTCATGGTCCTTACAACGTCTCAACCTCTCAACATCGACTTTAATCCGTCATGGGTTTTATTTTTTTGGGACCTATCTTGCATTGTCACTTAGTTGAGGGCCTGTCAACATTTGTGTACAATTAAAGTAGGCATTCCTACACAACATTGCTGTTAATATGGCTCCTTCAGAAAAAAATATCTAAACCACCTCAGCCCCTCAATGATCAAAGTGGTTGGGTGGGGTGGTCCACCATTGTCGTAAATACCTTGCGTGGTGCTGGTCTGCTTGATTATCTCACCAATTCGGGATCAGTTCCACCATCCATCAGCACTGTTGCTTCCTCCAGTATTATTACATCTAGCAATGGTGATACCGATCTTCAAACAGCATGTGCTCTCTATATCAAGGAGAGCTCGAACTGGCAGTTGTAGGAATTTCGTGTCATGGATTTTCACACTTGCTGTGTTGTCTCTCATCTCACCGTCGAGATTGGCTCACTTCCCTCTGCTCGGGCTATGTGGAGTCGTCTCACTAAGCGCTTCACAGAGTGCTCCGGTGCACGGGAGGCATGTCTTCTGTAATGTGTTGCTATACAACGCAAAGGTAGTTCCTCTCTGCAGTCTTATTTTGGTCAAATGCAAATCTATTGGACAGAATTATGCTCCATGCTTCCTGGACGTGATTCGACATAAGAAGACTGGCTAGCGTGGTATGAACGATGCGAGGTACATCAATTGTTTTAGTCCCTTCCTGAATATTCAACTATGGCTAATCAACTACTTCATCAGCCTCAATTTTTAACTTTGGCCTCGATTAGGGATCTCTCACTGCTTATGAGACAAGACAGCAGACCGCACAACTCAATTTTACAACAGTTGCTCCTGCCTCTTCACTCGAGACTGTTCTATCTGTACCAGTCACTGCTCCTACTATGAATCGTACTTTTCAACAGGCTCGGTCATTGCTTTTTTGCACATATTGCAAGAAGAAAGAACACCGTATTGTGACATGCTTCAAGCTTCATCCTGAGTTACGCTCCCCAGGTACCAATCTTAATCGGTGACCCCCTAAGTCTCAACCCTCTCGTGCACCAGGATTGATGGCCAATGTCATACCATCTACCACTTTTAACACTACTATTCAAGCTATTGAAAATCTTCGCCGTTAACTTGATGCTCTTCAGCATACCACCTCTACATCACTGTCTGGTTTTGCTAACTCATCGACTATACAAGTCTCTGGTATGAATGATCTCTGGATTTTTAACTCTGACTGTTCCTTTCATATGACTCGTAATGCCTCACTCTTATCCTATGTCTTCACTTCATCTTCTCTTCCCACTATCTATCTATACGTCTGCTGTACAACCATTGTCTATCACTCAGTATAGCTCTATCACCCCACAAAATAACTCATCTGGTTGTCTAACACTTAGTCACGTCTATGTGACTCCTCAGTTGTACTTGAATTTAATTTCTTTTAGTTCTTTATGTATGACTGATCTACTTGTCTTATTTTCTTCTGATACTTATCATATGCAGGATCTACAGATGGGCAAGACTGTTGGGGCTGGTCATAGGAAGCACAAGCTGTATTTTCTAGAATATCTTCACATTCCAGAGTTCATACGTCCATATTCTCTTGTTGCTTCTATTTTTCCATCAAAACCTTCTACCTCGCTTCTCGCTAATTTGTGGCATAGACGACTTGGTCATGTGTCCAATAAAAGACTGGAGAGTCTTATCTAGTCCGGAGTATTTGGTCATGTGTCATCTAGTTCTCGTATTGTCATATACTGGTTGTAAATTAGCTAAATTTACTGCTCTATCATTTCCAACCAGTACATTTATCTCCACTTCCTTATTTGATTTAGTCCATTTCGATATTTGTGGGCCAGCTTGTCTACCTTCTTCATCTAGTTATTTTTATTATGTTAGTTTTATCGATGATTTCTCTCATTATACATGGGTCTATTTACTTAAAAATCGCTCTGAGGTACCCGCTGCGTATCAAACCTTCACTGTTATGATATTCACTTAATAGAAAGCTCGTATTAAAGTTTTTCGATCTGATTTTGCCAAAGAGTATTTATCCTCTACCATGTGCTCTATCATGAACTCTCATGGGACTATCCTTCAATAGTCATGTACCTACACTCATGAGTAAAATAGTATTGTTGAACGCAAACATCATCATATTCTCAATACTGCTTGATCCATGCTTATTTCTTACTCTGTTTCTCGTCGTTTCTGGGTTGAGGCCATTATCACTGTTGTTCACATTATTAATATCACTCCATCTAGCTCTCTTTTCGGTGCTACTCCTCATAGTCGTGTATATGCTCATACTCCTTGCTATGATCTGGCTCACGTCTTTGGTTGTTGATGTTTTATTTTTTTTGCCATCTCACGAATGTGATGAATTGTCTCGCAGAGTTGTTCCTTATGTTTATTTAGGATTTAGTCCAGAATATCAAGGTTATCATTATTATGATCATGCATCTTGTCAGGTTCATATATCTAGATATGTTCAGTTCGAAGAGGATTCTCTATATTACTCTAGTTCTGATAACTTCAATTTCCTCCACACTACTGATTGTTCTTCACCACTAGCTACACCACCCACTTTCTTACCTCGGTTCTCCTTTCGAGATCTCCCTAACATCTTTCCATCTCCTTCTATTGAATCTCCCTCACCTGATTCTTCTCATACACCTGTTTGCATCAAAAATTATTTTATTTGCTAAACTCATTACAAATTGTTTATCGAATACAATGAATTCAAAGAAATAAGCCTTTTATAAGACCTCTTGTTACAAAAAAATAACCTCCTAGAAATACACGCAAAGGATGTTTATCACTCGCTACTTGCATAGGATCTTTGCCTGTGTCGGGGGTACGTTAGCCCGTGGACGACCGAATCACAGATTCAAGTTGAATCGTGAAGAAGGCTTAAGGTCGATGTTTTGTTTTAAAAATAAGGACAGAAGTGAATATCTCAACAAAGTAAGATAAAACACTCTTCTTAAGATTAAGTCAAAGTTTAGATCTCGAGAAAACGCCGAAGGCTGTTGGAAGTGCTTGAAATTGATGAAGACTCTTTCTCTTTTGCTCAAAATTTACCAAATTGCTCAAGTCTCGACTCTCTTTGCCTTGGTCCCTGTGCATATGGGTGATAGGGAAGCATTTATAGTCCCTAAGAGCAGTTACTAAAAGTAGGAGATCAAAACAAAGTTCACTTGACGGTCCCCTATTTCTGAGACACGTTCTGTGTCTCAGAAGGAGGGGTTCTTCCAGCCAGTTTTGTAACTGACATTCCCTCCTTTAAGTGTCATTATCTCTATAGTTATGAGCGGATTTTTCATTTGTAACGGCCATCTCACGTTCACACACGATCTTCAACAGTTATGAAGCCACGTGTACCGCACAAAACCCAAGAAAACCGCCAACAGAAGTGTGAAACTCCATCATAGTTTCCGAGACACGTTATGTGTCGCGAAAACTATTAATTACCTCATAGTTTCTGAGACAACTTCCTTGTCTCAGAATTTGTATGATGCCTGATTATTGTTTTGTATTTTTCTGCATTCCTTAATTGGTCTTTGATATCGGATAATCCTCTTTGACTCAGATGATAACGTTTATCGCCTTTTTTTCATCTTGAGCTGTGTGTGGTAACTTATAGGTATTTTTGATACCTACAGATACCCCCTCCAAAGTGTTTTAGCCTCATTCTTTCATAGAGGAGGCTTGAATACTTTGGATATGATACGCCCAATCTTCAATTTGTTGACTTCTTTAATTTTTTGTCTAATCAGTATTTTGTCGAATAGCCAAAATTCTTCCAGTACGGCGTTTATAGTTTGACCATTATCAAAATCTTGGGTCGAAACTGGTCTGTTGATTTTGGAGTTAGCTCATGTCATTGAATCGATGTTGAACTAATCATCTTCGTCAGGAGTTTGTATCTGAATCATGTTTGAACTCCTCAGAATTATCCTTTTTTGGAATTTTCCTGAGCCTTATTCCGGCGAAATTATCGATGTGTTGACCGATGTCGACTTTCACTACAATGCGTTGACCATTGTTGGTCTTCGTTACGGCATAAACACAGTTTATACTCGTACGTAATTGGAGTCTATATAGTTTAAGCTCTTAAGGCATTAGAGCGTAGAGAATTAGTTTATACTCGTGTATTCATCGGAATTTTCGAGAGTCAGTTTAACCTCGTGTACCCGTTAGAGGTTCAAGGAGATGCAGTTTATACTAGTATACTCATCAGAGTGTCAAAATATATTGAATATGGGTGGAGGATGCCATGCGAACACACCTGTAGATTCGTTGAACTGGGTCTTTGTGCGAGACAGTGTCAATTGTCTCGCACGAAGTCGAGTAGTTGGGTCCGGGCTTATTTAAACCCGAGACTTGGAATTTTCTAGGGCATTTCTACCCGTATCTTTGCATTCAAAACCCTTTTGAAACCTTACTAAAGTGTTCTCAAGTCCTTCTTTCTTCCTTTGCCTTCGATCTTGTTGGATCTCGTTCGAGGGATTCTAGGGTTTCAAACTTGTCTTTCAAGGTTTGATCTTCTTCACCAATTCCTTTACATTAAAGGTTATATTTTTCTTGATCCTTGATGAAAGTCGAACTCTTAGGTCATATCTTATGTATTTTCACGATTTTATCTTAAAAACCCTAACTTTTTTGTAGGATTTTCGATAAAAATTACTTTTTTACTATGTTTCCTAAGAGATATCGCGTGCCCCGAGGTAGATCTGCCTCCCATACAACAGAGGGAGAGGAGCCCACGGTTGCTTCCTATGGAGGTGATTCTTCTAAACTTTTGTCAATTCAAAAGTTAGAACCTTGTGAATTTTATATGTAGATCCTCGTTTGCTCTCCTTTGCGGGGTATTCGGGAAGAGCTGATATCCTCCTTCGTGGGGATCAATGCTGAAAAGATGTTGTTTTGCTTGGTTAAAACACATCTCAAGGCAAAAGGGGCGATTTTATTTTGTCTCGCACTTTGTTAGGCAGAGTATGTCATCGTAATGTTCATACACGACGATGTACATTGTCTTTCATGCGTAGTACAACTTAAATCGTCTCGTCGATCATAATGTGGTGAATCTATCTCATGAGTTTATGAGATGAGTTATACCCCTTGTTTTACCTTTAGAAATATTCTTTTTAACTGCATTCCAATATATTTTCTTTTTCTTTTTAGTTAATTTCCCATCCATGGTCTTCTCTGATAGAGAAGTGACCGGTCAAAGTGGTATTGTTAATACCTCTTTTTACGGGAGTCCTCTTATTATTGAGGCTCCTCAATTCAATGTTGATTGTTCAGAGGACGTTCCCGAACTCATTCACAAAGGGATTCGTTGTATTTTATGTCAGCTAATTACTGACGCTCCACTGGGCAAGTATCAAGATTCAACAAAACATTTAAGGAATCCCTAGTATCTGTTTGGGATTTTGTAAAAGATCCCGAGAAGCTTTCATGTGAGCCGGAGCCATGGTTGAATGAGCACGGTGGAGTATTCAGGTATCTGCTCATATTCCTCGGCATTACTCCCTTATTCAGCTTAGAAATCTTGCGGTGACTCGAGAGATGTCTTGGTAGCTAACGGAAGATCATGAGCGTGTGCATTGTGGGTTTATTGGTAGGGATGCTAAGACCCCAGGCTCGAGTGATAGGAATTCCATTAGAGGTCTTCATCCATGTATATTAGGCCAGGACAATTTACCTCAAAATGAGCTGATGGTTAAGGCGAGCACCATGAAGAACTGTTTAGCTAGATTGGGGAGAGAGCTTCCGGTTAAGAAATTTAGGTGCTTTGGATGGGTCCACTCTTCTGCAGATAGATGGTGGACAAGATTGACAAGTTATGTACTCAACCGTTAGGGAAGGGAGCTATTTGATAAAGGATTATTCGTCCCTATACGAGCTAGCATGTACGGTCTGCCGATTAGTATTGACCACTTTTTCGCTTTGTTTGAGACTTACAACCCAGATACCAACACTTTCTTCACTAAGAATGGAGAGTTAGGTCTTCCTATCCATGAGATAATGAAAGTGTCCGGATTGTCGATGGGGGATTTACCTTACCAAGAATATTTCCCAACAGCCAACCAGTTAAGCCGAATGAGGGAAACAACCACCGTAGCTCATGATATTTTGTGGGAATTGTCTTGTCATTACCACATTGCCTTAGCCGAGACAGATGTAAAGGCCAAGAAGAAATTTTTGCAAGTTAGCTTAGAACAGTTTGCGGACTACCTTTTTAAGAATCTTGAGGGCCATTCAGGATATAAGTGTGTGAATTGCCACCTCTAATCCCATCCGAGATTAATAAGTTGCTGGTGAAAACGAATGCTCAGTCATACACCATTCGTTTAGCTAAAGGAGGATTTCCTAAGGGCACCAAGATTGAATCTTTCATATGGCAAGCTCAAAAAAGGATTATGCCATTGACTCTTTTTGCTGAGTATTTAGCAATCTGGTTGAAGAAGTGTGTAGTCCTCCACCAGCCTTCTAATGCATTACCAATTGAGGTCTTATATCCTGCAGTTCAGTTAGCAATTAGACGTAGACTCTCTCTACTCCCGGTCATGATTACAAATATTCATAGTGGGCTTCGCCACCTGGCCACCACCTTCATACAGGAAAAGAAGAAACCTTCAAGTGAGATCCTAACCACAAAAATAGAATTGCCCTACACCTATTTGATGGCGTGGTTAGTTCTTCACAGGCCCGATATGATGTCAGCACCTAAAGTTGTAGACTCGGATCTTCCTTTGCTACAGATTCTAGAAGAGTGCAAATGGTCAGCTAGGCAATGGTATGAAGTGTCCACGCAATTCAGAGTCCACAAGTGTTGGAAATTTTTTCGTGCTTTCCTCAATTTTTTAGAACTTATAATGATATGCTTAAGGATGAGGAAGAGCCGAGAAGAAACAGGGCTAGTTTGGACGTGGGATGTTTTAGGTGGCTAATAAACGTCTGTCCTGGATATTGGATATTCAGGGTTAAGAATGTTTGTAGTATCGAGCCGTATTTGCCCTATAGATTTGTCCGTCAGTTTGGTTATGACCAACTGTACATAGGTAACCCAAACAGATGGCTGAAGATCTATGGAGGTTTGATTGATGGTGCCCGAGCTTGGTTTTGGAGTATAAGTGGTTGCACTGGTAACCCAGTTTAGCCTTCCTTCAGCTATGCCTGGTTTACAGATGACCTTTTTGTACTATAAATGGCTCATCACTGCTAACACACCCACAAAAAAGAAAAGACTTTTAGAGTTAGAAGTGGAGACCACATCCAGGCTTGCTACTGAAGCAGTTGGCCCATTGAGTCTTCTAGTAAGGGAAAACAAGTTGTTGGTTTCGATGCCAGTGAGGATGAACTCTTTACCGAAACAGCTGAAACATCTAAGAAGGAGGGTGAAGCTGAAGGTATAGGCACTGGGAATGATGATGAAGAGAATATGCTGGGTCTCTCACAATCCTTCTTTCTGGGGGGAATGAGGGCTCTCTTGTGGCTCATAGGACTCGCCGTGCAGATCAGCCTAAATCACCGGGAGCTCCTAAAAAGATGAAGGAGAAGGTTATCTTAACCTATCCTAATCGGATGACGGTTAGATACTTCAGTGAGGATGAGGAGGAGGAAAGAGATACAATTCCTCTTATCAGAACAAAGAGACTTCGATCCTCAACTCCTACTCAAGCTTAAGTTCAGGTTTCTCTAAAAGCCAAATTGTGCACAAAATACCGCCATGAGAGATTCGATACTCTGGGAGAAGCTCGTTCATCAAATAGAATCAAGAATGTTGTGCATCGACAACGATCTCCTCTACCTGCCGAAGAAAAGGAGTTGAGCCACGATGTTCCTACTAACGAACAAGGTAATGGCTTGTCTTTATTTCCATTTCGCTATCTCCCTTTTTTTTAGATCTGAACTTATTCTGTACTTGGTTTTTCATAGGGGATCGAAAAGAAGGAGAAATTCAATTTGACACCGCTTCCCCCGGACTTATGGAAACTGAGGAGCCCAGCTTCGTCCAACAAATGCACGATGCAATGGATGCCGAACCTATTGGCGTTCAAACGACTTCCCCTACTAAAAGTATTCCACCAACTCCCAGCGCAGGTACGGGTATTTCCCTATTCAGAGGGTAATTCCGAAAGATGAATGAGTCGAAATATGTACCTCTTCTAATAACTTATGTACTTTATCTTCTTTTAGTGAAACTAAAGGATATATATATATATATATTCATAGTTCAGCCTATTCTGTAGATGTCACGACGAATGAACCAGCTGAAGGGGAGACCACTCATGCTGCTAAGGTTGAGGATTTCAACGAACACAACCTTGATCTTGATCTTTCAGAAGATGACCATCAGTATATCCCCGATTTATTATCGGGAAAAACTTTTGATGCTGTTATAGGAACAACTGCTGGAGTTGGTTCAACTGAAGCTGGTTCTTCTGCAGGTATAGATTTTATTCTATAACCTCAATTGTCTCTTTGTCAGTTAACTTTAAATAATTATATGGGTTTTTTAATTGTAGGACCAGTTGCTAAAACTGATATGACTACCATTATCGGGATATCTGATCAACCTGAGGGTCTTGGTTTCTTGTTATTGGTAGGACCCAAGGTCGAGGCTCAACCGTCGGTTCCTGAGTCTCAACCTTTTGTTCCTTCAGACTTGATGATGAGAGAAGCTATCACCACCATCGAGGCTAGTTCTGCTACGACAACCGTTAGACCAACTGAAGAAGTTAGTACATCGACGGTTATTGTATCCGGAACGCCTCCATCCATTCATAAAGTTGAAAGAGTGGGAACAAACGCAGGACATCAAACTAATGTAGCCTCATCTAGAGCTTGTGAGTTTTATTAGTTTATTGCTTTAAAACTTTGATTAATACTCCAGAATGCTTATTTTATTTCTCTTTTACTTGCAGAACCTTCATTGTTACTCGAGTCTATCAAAACGCTAATGTCGGACGAAGATCCGGATAAAGCTGTTATCTGCTCCGATCTCCATAGCTTCGTCTCTTTTTTAAACATCATGATTGATTGAATTCTTCTCAAGGGGTCATCTTTTGACAACTTCAGGAGATCCCTTGTCGGCATGTGTTGGGGATTAGAGAAGAAGGATATTCTGACCTGGCTGATTCTATTAAAGCGTACTTAGTTCATCTAAAATAGGAAATTAAGCATCTGAGGGATCTTCAGGCTAGCGGTGCTTCTTCTTACATAGCTGCCCGAATAGACTTAAGGCTAAAGGCATGGCGCGATTCACAGAAGTTACCTAAACTAGAACTTCAGAGATTATGAAGTTGTGTGACCCAGATGAGGGTGAACATCGCCAAGAAGGTTAAAGCTAAGGCTGATTTGCTTCAAGCTTTAGAATCACGTCAAGCCGAGATAGCTCGCCTAGAAAAAAACTCGAGGAAGCTAAGGACGCACGAAGTATTTTGGAGATTGATTTGGCTGAAGTGGAGTGTGCTGAAAAGAACATATTTGACCAGCTGGAACTCCAGGACAAAAAACTTATTGAAAAGGAACAAGAGGTTGTCAAGGCTCAGAATACCAGTGAAAAATCCCTGAAAGCCAACCTAACAACAGAGTTCGAGCAAGCCTACACAGAAGAACTCTCCAAGCTAGAAGCATAAATCTGTAGGGGATTAAAAATATTTTTCTTGTATTGACACTTCTTTTGTATTTTCTTAAATCCTTCTCATGAATAAAGTTTTTTTTTTTTTTTGCTTATTTGAATCTTATTATGATTACTCATTTTTATTTGGAATAAATAAACATAATACTCATAGGATTTTTGGTAAACCCTCAGTCGTTAATGGATTTGATGTGTCTTTACGGATCACCGTTTGGGTTAGGCTAGCATGTAGATTGTTTAGATCAGTTCTGCATGTAACGTTGTACTAAAACAATGAATTTTTTTAGATTTTATGCTACAATATTGAATATATAGGCTACACGTGTTAGATATAGGCTTATCTCTAATAAGGGATTGAGATAACATCCCCCATGCATAGAAGGCATGGATTCAGATATTATTAACTTAATAATAATCATCGGCTACGATATTGAATACACATTCACTTCTGAGTCACTATCAACCACATTTGTTTGAACATGCATGGTATTACGCCGGCTAGACTCAGCTCGTTGACTAGGCTCAGGTTACTAATGAGATTGTTGAGTTCACAATTCTCTCATCTATTGCATAGTCAATTCCATATTCGTTCTCATCTCAGCTCTGATTTTTTTCTCGCTGCTTAGCAAGAGCTTCTTGCAGCATTTGAGCTAATTGGTCAGATGTAATAGTGAATGCCTCCCTAGCATATCCTACACTGGACATTGTGTCACCGGAGGCAACTGTAGAACAAACATCTAAGAGCTCCTCATCTGAAGACAACCCTTCGTGCATTCTTTTGTAATCTCTGCGTCTAGTGGCCCTTAGTTATAGCCATGACATTCTTTGAGAGAGTCTCTGATCAACTCTTCATCCTGGAGAAAAGTCAGGGTCAGAATTGGTTGAATGTTATTTTTCTCTATCTTCCATATTGATGGTGATTTCTGGGAGTTCATCATCTTGAATGACTAATCTTTTCTTTCGGAAACGCCTCGGTTTGGGCTTTGACGCTTCGGTGGAAAGTCTCTGAAATACAAAAACCCTTGGTGGAGTGCTTCTGGAACAGCTACATTCAGATATTTCTGCTCTGATGAGTCTTTCACATGAGCAACGAGGACTTGTTTCTCGAACAGTCCTCTTTCAGGATTTATTCTTACCTCAAGCCCGATAGTACAACTCATCGGCATGATGGCCGGAGCACCTTATCTTCTGTTGGTGTGGTTGGGCATTGTTGACATACTCATGATGACTTGTCATCACCTTTGAGCGATCCAAGGTTACATCAGGGTTCGCACGTTTAGAACCATCACTTGCGGGTGCGGAGTCTTAACAGGCTCCTGAGTTCCAATACGAACCCCCAAACGGATGGAAATTGGAGCCTTCCCACATCAGAGGTCACATGTTATAGTCCCTAAGAGCAGTTACTGAAAGTAGGAGACCAAAACAATGTTCACTTGACGGTCCCCTATTTTCGAGACACATTCTGTGTCTCGGAAGAATGGGTTTTGCCAGCCAGTTTTGTAACTGATATTTCTACTTTTAAATGCCATTATCTCTGTAGTTATGAGCATATTTTTCAATTGTAATGGCCCTCCTACTTTCACACATGATCCCCAGCAGTTATGAAGCCACGTGGACCGCAAAAAACCTAAGAAAACTATAGGCGTTGAAAATTACCTATCGGTCTCCATGAATAGCTCGAAGCTAAGAGAAGACGATGAACGTCACTATCCAAGTCACAGAAGCTTGATTAACGTCGATGAACGCTTGAAGTGAATCGACGAACTACGTGAAGTAACGGAATTTCAGAATAACGAAGACACGAACTGATCGGGAGTCCCGCGTCGCTTACAAAAGACGAAATGATGCTCCTATCCTAGCTTAATCCACAATTATCTCATCATCAAAGCTTATAGGTCTCCTCGCCGGCTTTTTAATGCACTTTGAATCACTCAAATCCGAGTTCGGATGAAGAAGTTACGGAGGAAATGGACAAGCGCGCAAAACGGACTGTCTTAGCCCAAGCTAAGACACCCCGAAGTGTCTCGGCCCGAGCCGAGACACCCAAGGGCATCTCCATTCTCGCTGAGACACCCAAGGATGTCTCCACCCAAGCAAGGGTGTCTCCACCCGAGCAAAGATGTCTCCACCCGGGCAAGGGTGTCTCCACCCGGGCAAGGGTGTCTCCACCCGAGCAAGGGTGTCTCCATTCTCGCTGAGACACCCAAGGGTGTCTCCACCCGAGCAAGAATGTCTCCATTCTCGCTGAGACACCCAAGGGTGTCCGCAGCCCTAAAAAGTTATTCTTTTCACTGTTATGCAGTTTTAACCGCCCAAAGTTCCTAGAGCCTATAAATACAGCCACAAGGCCTTCATTTTTAGAGATCTGGAATTCTCGAACGTTGGCGAAGCCCTGCTGGATTGAAGATCAAAAGTGCACGAACTTCAGAGAGAAGGAGGAGTAGAGATCTGATCGAGTTCGTCAGCATAAAGAATAAGAGCTCGTCAGATCTGCAATTCTCGTGTTCGTCCCTTAAGATTACCCCGTTGTGGTGATCTTAAGAAGAGCAATTATCTCGCTATTGCCGAGATAAGCGCTACGGCTTCTTGATTCCTTCGCGAATCGATGAAGCTCTACCCAATTTTTCAGCAATCAGATCTGATCGACGGTGGTCTACGGATATCAACATCCCCGTTACAGGCTAAGATCCCACGCAAGCAGAAGACCGATAAACGATCTCTGCACTGTTTGAAGAGAATTATATTTTTTTGTTTTCATTGTGTAAAGGTCTTATAAAAAGACTAATTTTTTTTTTGTTGTAAACGTCTAAAGTTTGTAATGAATCCCGCAATGAATCAAACAATTTTCTCCGCAAACAAGTTGGCGACCACAGTGGGAGCCAACAGCCTCGCTGCCGAAGATGTCGTGCCGTAGCCGACGATCAAGATCCCGGTGTTCGAATAGGTCAAGTACGAATTCGACCAGCAGAAATTTGAAGAGTACATCTCCTCCTCCTCCTCCAGATCACGCAAGCAGAAGACCGATAAACGATCTCTGCGCTGTTTGAAGAAAATTGTATTTTTTTTATTTTCATTGTGTAAAGGTCTTATAAAAAGACTAATTTTTGTTTTCGTTGTAAACGTCTGAAGTTTGTAATAAATCCCGCAATGAATCAAGCAATTTTCTCCGCAAACAAGCTGGCGACCACAGTGGGAGCCAACAGCCTCGCTGCCGAAGCTGTCGTGCCGCAGCCGACGATCAAGATCCCGGTGTTCGAAGAGGTCGAGTTTTGAAGAGTACATCTCCTCCTCCTCCTCCAGATCTGCTCCTCCTCATAAGCGCAGGAAGATCTCCTCCTCCCAGAAGATCCGCCGGTCTCCAGATCTGAAGACCCGAGAAGTCGATCTCCCCGTAGTCGATGCTACAATTGCACCTTGCAACGATCCGCCGACATCCGATGAGACCAGATCTGCAGATATGAACTCCTTCGCGATCAAGGAGCCGACTGCTGAAGGTGCGCCAACTCTATCAAAGAGAGCACGTCAAAGGAAACGCCAACGCCTCGCGTGCTAATTTGCCAAGGCTTTGGATCAGGTGGATGGACTCCGTTACCAAGCAGATCTGGAGTTCAGAAAGCGCCAAGTGGCTAATCTATCGCCACGACCAGCATCGGGATCCTCCTCCCGACCTCCGATTAACGAATGAGTTCGTGTCAAATGAACCCACTCTACTCTCGAGGAGAGAATCCAGAAGCGCCGCGCCTTGCTTGCGCATGCCCGGATCCTTGTGCGAAAAGCACAGGAAATGCAAAAGGACAAGGCAGTTAAGAGATTGCCGAGATCCAAACAAGTTTGGATGTCAAAAACCAAATCAGCGCCTAAGACAAAAGCAGGCGACGTTGCTCTCCGGCCTTCGTCAACTCCAGATCCTGCTCCCGCACTTCCGGTGAAGCCCTATGACAGCGTGAGTCTCTCCAAATCTAGAATCCCATTGAAGGATCGCATTAGCTCTCTACCCGAGGATCGAGGCAAAGCACCTATTAAGGAACGCTTGGGACCATTGAAGGAACCCCGAGCAAACATCCAGACTGGGGGTCGTACGCGACCTTCTAACAAATTAATTTTTATAACGGCCCGCTTAGCGGTGCGTACAGAAAACCAGGAGCCTGTTAAGGTTTCACCTTCACAAAGGTGTGATTCTAAGCGTGTGACTCCTGTAGACGCCAACAAGGCGATGCTTACTCAGAGGAAAACGCGTCAGATAGAAGAATGCGTTATACCTGAGAATTTATGTAAACAGCAGATAGGTTGCTCTGACCGTAACGTCAATGAGTTGTACTATCGGGCTGGGGGTACGAACAAATCTCAAAAGAGAAGTACCCGGGAAGCGGACTCTTATTGTCCGTGTATCAAACTTATCTGGGTAGTATTATCAGCGTGTAGCTGCCCTAAGACCGCTCCACAGATGGTCTCGGTATTTGAGAGGATCTCCACTGAAGCATCAAAGCCCAAATCAAGGCGTTTTCGCAAAAGACGGTTGGTTGTTCGAGATGACGAACTCCCAACAGTTACTATCAACGTGGTTGATAAGGGGAAGTATCCGATTAGTTCAAATAGCTCCAACCCTAATTTTTCTCCAGGAAGAGAAGTTAGTTCGGGAATAACCCAACGAATATCGCAGCTTCAGCTAGAAGCCGTTGGACATAATGATTACCAAGGAGTCCGTGAAGGAATCCGTTCCGATGAAGAACTCTCAGATTCTTATTCTGCAATCGCCTCTGACGATACAACGTCTAGCATAGGACAAGCTCGGGAAGTGTTCGTGATCAACACCGAGCAAATAGCCAAAATCATTGAGGATGCCTTGGCCAAGCAGAAAGAGGCATTCAAGATAGAAATGGAAATGGCTATGCTACGAATGAGGGAAGAGCATGACCAACAAATTCGGGCTCTGTCTAATCAATTCGGTGAATCCAGCCATCGCAACAATGCTAATCAAACAGATAGCAATTCAGATACAGATGAACACCTTAAGGCTGATGACCCTCCTATTGACCAGAACGCTAGGGGTGGTCCCACTAAGGACAACAATACTGGGGGTGGTCCCACCAAAGATGACAATGCTGGGGGTGGCCCCGTTATCCCTCTCAGGAACCGTCCAAGATCTGATACAGACGAGGATGATAAAATAAAGGATCTCGAGAGCAAAATCAACGCGCTGATGTCTGTTCAGAGGATAAAAAGGATCGGTATTCCGTCTCCCTACCCAAGAAAGTGGGATTCGATCCCATATCCGTTAAAGTTTAACTTGATTAACTTCATGCCGTTTGACGGAAATGGTTCCCCTACTCAGCACTTAATATATTTTAAGTCTCATTTGGGAATAATTTCTGGCAACGAGCCCTTAATGGTGCGGTCATTCGTTGGTACCCTTCGCGGGCCTGCCTTCGATTGGTACCGTCATCTCAAGCCCGGAAGCATCAACAGCTGGGAGGACCTGGAGATCATGTTCCTCGCTCATTTCTTCGATGATGACACCAAAGTGTCGATCAGGACACTCTTCGATGAGAAACAAAAATACGGAGAGTCGGTGGATACCTTCATCAAACGATTCCGCAATCACGCAATGAACTATAAGGATCCCGTCAAAGAGGAATTCGTCTTGCAGACCTGTCATAACAACTTGTCCATTAATATCTTAGACGTTATGGGAGTAGAGCCGCTCAATACCTGGAAAGAGTTGAAGGTGCGTAGAGAGCAGGCCGAACGCTTTCTCAGAAGGAGGAAGGTCGAAAGAAGCCAAACGATGGCTAACCCTCTGAATCCGAGTCTCATTTCCCATGATGAAGGGAAGGCACCTACAACAGTTGTTGATGTTAATCAGACGTCGTAACAGCAGCCCCGAAGACAGCAGAAGACTTCGGATCCGAGGCTCCAAAAAGGGTACTCATTCAAAGACGAAGACGTTCCAGCCATCTTCGAAACCATTCTTGAAAACAACAAGATCAAGCTGCCACCCATCACGAATCAGGAGGAAGCTAATAATACTACGGATCCAAAGTACTGCGCGTACCACAGGAGGATCCTTCATCCCACCAAGGCTTGCTTTACTTTAAAGAATAGCATCCAAACCTTGGTTGAAGCCGACATCATAACGCTGGGATAAGCCAAATGAGAACGGCGCCACTCCGACAAGTATAAGAGTATAAACTGTTTCTCAATCCTCTGACCGGTATAAGAGGTTAAACTGCTTCCTGATACTCTAATAGGTATATGAGTCTAAACTGTTTCCTGCCATTAACGAGAAGTTCCTGGAGAATTTTATACGTAATATTCTTAAGGATAACCCGATCATGTAGCCGAATGCAATGATAAACCCAGTTTCGCGAAGAAGCTGGGGGTGGATGATTCATGTAACTGGAAGTTCTCGAAAGAATACTATATGTAATTTTCTTAGGGATAACCCGATCATTACAAACAAAGTGATAAACATTAAACCCCCACTGTGATTTCCGAACACTCTTTTGCTGAGACGAGATTCGATCGCTTCGTTGGATCAATCTTCCCTCACAAAACTCCTATTGGTGTTTGACGACAGATCAACATTTCCTCACAAAATCCCCCCACTGATCAAATCAATTGACGGTGGGTCCACTAAAATTTCTATCCGCCAATTAATGGCAATTTTCAAAGCTTGACGTGTTGAGTCCTGATCACTTAACGTTAAAATCCTCCATCGAGTGGCTAGTACAAACCAGTATTTCTACTGTTTCTGGTATACCACTCTCTTTGCTTTCAGGTCAAACCTATAAAAATTAGTGCCAAAGCCAGATTCCTCTCTCAATTCTTTCCATGAACGAGAGGTCTACTTCCAATTTGAGTAATCAAACCTATAAAAGTTAGGATTGTCTCCGACCTCACTTAGTCAAACCTACAGATAGTTAGGACTAAGATTGAGTTATCCCTTTCGATAAACGAAAAAAAAAAACTTCCATCTTTTCCTTTTCAGCCAAACCTATAAAAGTTAGGGTCGAAATCAGAATTTTCCCTCAATAAATGAGGAACTCTTTTTTGGATTAGGCAATCAATCCTATAAAAGTTGGGGTTGCTTGAATCTTTCCGATTCTCGGAGTGGAGATCCCACTCCTAGTTTTATCTTTCCAGATTCTGGGGGTGGAGATCCCACTTCGAGTTTTCTTTCCAACTGAAGATAGAATATAAAATTCTCCTTCTTCAGTGCTGGGAGATAGAATATAAAATTCTTCCTCTTCTATTTTCTGGTCCGTCTTTATCCTAAACAAGACCTGGAGATAGAATTCTTCCTCTCCAGCATCGGGTTTGTCTTTACCCTGAGAAAAGACACAATTCTCAACTTCCAATCCGCGCACTTTATGCACGGGGAATTTTATCCCGAATCCTAAGTAGGGATAAGTCAACGCCTAACACACGTTACCGGTTTAGTCTTTCACCGATTGAAGAAGACACCAGAATTCCAGTCTGGGGAATTTTATCCTGAAGCCTAAGTAGGGATAAGTCAGCGCCTAACACGTATTGTCGGTTAGTCTTTGACCGTAAAAAGGACAAAAGACCACATATTCAACATTGTGACAGGTTATTATTAATAACACCATAATTCGTGCATCACACGTATGAGGAATTTTATCCTAAAGCCTAAGTAGGGATAAGTCAGCGCCTAACACGCGTTGCCGGTTAGTCTTTGACCGTAAAAAGGACAAAAGACCACATATTCAACATTGTGGCAGGTTGTTATTAATAACACCATAATCCGTGCCTCACACGCATAGGGAATTTTATCCCGAAGCCTAAGCAGGGATAAGCCAACGCCTAACACGCGTTGCCGGTTTAGTCTTTTACCAATTGAAGAAGACACCAGAATCCGAGTCTGGGGAATTTTATCCTGAATCCTAAGTAAGGATAAGTCAGCGCCTAACACGCGTTACCGGGTAGCCTGTTCCCGTAACAATGGCGAAGTCTACGTATTCGAAGTCGTAGCATCAAGTCTAAGGGAGTTCATTCCTTTAGCACAATGTCACATTCGGAACGGATTTAAACAATCCGCTTGCTAGCCCGACTCAAACGATAGTCGGTAAAGGCACATCAAATCCGTTGATGGCTGAGGATTTGTCAAAAATCCTAAGTCTACGTCTAACACACGTTGCCGGGTAGTCTATTCCCGTGAGAAAGACGAAGTCCACATATTCGATGTCGTAGCACTAAAAGAGTTAACTCTTTTAGCACAACGTTATGTGCAGAACGGATCTAAACAATCTGCATGCTAGTCCGACTCAAACGGTAGTCGGTAAAGGCTCATCAAACCCGTTGATGGCTGAGAATTTGCCAAAAATTCTATAAATGCGAGTCATTAACGCACCAGCTTCATTAGTTGGTCTCGTGAGTTGAGCATCCAACAACTTCAGGATAAGATCTATACATGCAGATGAATCAGCTTTAACAGTTGGTCCTGTAGCCCGATATTTGGGACCGCCATGCTCTAATACCTTAAGAGCTTAAACTGTGCAGACTCCAGCAAACGTACGAGTATAAATTGTGTTAACACCGATCAACGCGTAACCCTAGGCCAACGCCAGTCAACGCGTTGCGACCAAAAATCAACGTCGGGTGATCCGAAACCCTAGGTCAACGCCAGTCAACGCGTTGTGACCAAAAATCAACGTCGGGTGATCCAAAACCCTAGGTCAATACTGGTCAACGCGTAACCCTAGGTCAACACCAGTAAACGCATTGCGACCAAAAGTCAACATCGGGTGATCCGAAACCCTAGGTTAACGCCGGTCAATGCATAACCCTAGGTCAACGCCAGTCAACACGTTGCGATAAAAAAAATCAATGTACGACGGTCTAAACCCTAAGGTCAACGCCGGTCAACACGTAACCCTAGGTCAACGCCGGTCAACGCGTTGTGACAAAAGTCAGCATATGGCGATCTAAAACCCTAAGTCAGCACGATGCGACGGAGATAGTCAGTTCTAAGTCAACTCAACGACACGAGCCAAACTCAACTCATCAGTTTTAGATTCGAGACTTCGACGACGGCCAGACGATAAACGTAGCGCCGGAAGGACTTCAGCTATTCGTCAAGATATCGAATAGACTGAAAATCAAAGGAGTCAAGAATTGAAGCTAACTACAGGTCCTTTACGCGACCGAAGGCTGGACCAATCATATCCAAAGTATTCTAACCTCTTCTATAAAAGAAACGAGACTGGAACGCTTTGGAGGGGGTATCTGTAGGCGTTGAAAATTGCCTATAGGTCTCCACGAACAGCTCGAAGCTAAGAGAAGACAATGAACGTCACTATCCAAGTCACAGAAGCTTGATTGACGTCGATGAACGTTTTAAGTGAATCGACGAACTACGTGAAGTAACGGAATTTCAGAATAACGAAGACACGAACTGATCAGGAGTCCCGCGTCGCTTACAAAAGACAAAATGATGCTCCTATCCCAGCTTAATCCATAATGATCTCATCATTATAGCTTATAGGTCTCCTCGCCGGCTTTCCAACGCACTTTGAATCACTTAAATCCCAGTTCAGATGAAGAAGTTACGGAGGAAATGGACAAGCACGTAAAACGGACTGTCTTAGCCCAAGCTAAGACACCCCGAAGTGTCTCGGCCCGAGCCGAGACACCCAAGGGCATCTCCATTCTCGCTGAGACACCCAAGGATGTCTCCACCCGAGCAAGGGTGTCTCCACCCGGGCAAGGGTGTCTCCACCCGGGCAAGGGTGTCTCCACCCAGGCAAGGGTGTCTCCATTCTCGCTGAGACACCCAAGGGTGTCTCCACCCGAGCAAGAGTGTCTCCATTCTCGCTGAGACACCCAAGGGTGTCCGCAGCCCTAAAAAGTTATTCTTTTTGTTGTTATGCAGTTTTAACCGCCCGAACTTCCTGGAGCCTATAAATAGAGCCCCAGGGCCTTCATTTTTAGAGATCTGGAATTCTCGAGCGTTGGCGAAGCCCTGCCGGATTGAAGATCAAAAGTGCACAAACTTCAGAGAGGAGGAGGAGTAGAGATCTGATCGAGTTCGTCGGCATAAAGAAGAAGAGCTTGTCAGATCTGCAATTCTCGTGTTCGTCCCTTAAGATTACCCCATTGTGGTGATCTTAAGAAGAGCAATTATCTCGCTATTGCCGAGATAAGCGCTACGGCTTCTTGATTCCTTCACGAATCGACGAAGCTCTGCCCAATTTTTCAGCAATCAGATCTGATCGACGGTTGTCCACGGATATCAATGTCCCCGTCACAGGCCAAGATCCCACGCAAACATAAGACCGATAAACGATCTTTGCGTTGTTTGAAGAGAATTGTATTTTTTTTGTTTTCATTGTGTAAAGATCTTATAAAAAGACTAATTTTTGTTTTCGTTGTAAACGTCTGAAGTTTGTAATGAATCCCGCAATGAATGACTAATTTTTGTTTTCGTTGTAAACGTCTGAAGTTTGTAATGAATCCCGCAATGAATCAAACAATTTTCTCCGCAAACATTTTCGTTGTAAACGTCTGAAGTTTGTAATGAATCCCGCAATGAATCAAACAATTTTCTCCGCAAACAAAAACCATCAACAAAAGTGTGAAACTCCATTATAGTTTTTGAAACACATTCTGTGTCTCGGAAACTATGAGTTGTCTCATAGCTTCTGAGACATGTTCTGTGTCGCAAAAACTATGAATTACCTCATAGTTTCCGAGACAACTTCCTTGTCTTGGAATTTGTGTGACGCCTGATTGTTGTTTTATATTTTTGTGCATTCCTTAATTGGTCTTTGACATCGTATGATCCTTTTTGACTTAGATGATAACGTTTATCATCTTTTCTTCGTCTTGAGATATGTGTGGTAACTTATAGGTAATTTTTGATGCCTACAACACCATCCCCCTAGCTCCCTCTCCCTCAGACACGGTGGCTACTACAGAATATACTGCTGACCTCCGCGCACCTACGCCAACATCTCCCCTACCTGAGATTCCTCTTGCTCTTCGTCGTGGCAAACGACTACATGTCATGCCTAAAACAGTATGCTTTGGTTACTTCCTATTCACCTATCTTTCATAATTTTCTTACTGCTATTCATACTATCATTGAGCTAAAGTCCTTTCAAGAGGCAGTTCAATTTCCAGAGTGGAGACATGCTATGGTTAAGGAATTACAGACCCTTCAACAAACACACACATGATATATTGTTCTTTGTCCTCTCGGCGTCTCTCTAGTTGGCAGTAAATGAGTTTATAAGATCAAATATCATCCTGATAGCATCATTACACGTTGGAAGGCCCGTTTAGTGGCTCGATGTTTCACTCAGCAATAGAGTATTGATTATGATCCGACCTTTGCTCATGTTGCTTAGATATCCACCATTCGTACTCTCCTTTTAGTTGTTGTTGCTCATTGTTGGCCCGTATACCAGATGGATGTCAAGAATGCTTTTCTCCATGGCTTTTTATCTGAGACAGTGTATATACAACAGCCTTCAGGGTACAATATTCCCCCAGAACATACATGTCTCCTTAGTTGTGCTGTTTATGGTCTCAAGTAGGCACCACGTGCTTGGTTTGAGTGTTTTCGCGATGTTGTGCTCAAGACGAGTTTTATGGAAAGTCATCAAGATGCAGTATTGTAAAAATACCCTGGGCGATCGCCTAGGTGGAGGCGGTGCCCAGGGCGTGTTAAAATACCATGAGCGGCCACATTTAGGCGCTGGGAGCACCTAGGCGGAGCCCAAGGTTAAGCGGGCCGTGTAAGCAGCCCGCCCCACTATTAAAAGAAAACCCCCCCTACCTGGGAGCTGAAAAACACAAACCCAAAACCCAAAATCCAAACCCAAAACCCAAAACCCAAAACGCAAACTAACCCTAAGCTCATCTTTGACCCGTTTTGTCTCTCCAACGCCGCCACTAATATCTCATCTTCGATCTCGTCGTTAACCTCCAAGGTCATCTTCCACCTCCGAACACATCTTCGATCTCGTCGTTAACCTCCAAGCTCATCTTCCACCTCCGAACACGTCTTCAATCTCGTCTTCAACCTCCATGCTCATCTTCAACCTCTAAGCATGTCTTCGATCTCGTCTTCAAGTTCCAAGCTCAACCGACGCCGCCACAAACATCTCGTCTTCGATCTCGTCATCAACCTCCAAGCTCATCTTCAACCTATGAGCATGTCTTCGATTTTGTCTTTAACCTCAGAGGCTCCGAGCACGTCATCGATCACGTCTTTGATCCGCTTCATCTCTGTAACAAGGTAAAGAGGGTTGTTTGCTTATTTTATTCATCATTTCAGATATAGACCTTTGGTTTAACATTAATAGGGTTTCTTATAGATTACACAATGCATTTTTATCCTTTTTTTACCCCAAGTATAATACTGTTGCAGCGTTGCTCAAACCAGTGTATGGTTTTGGTGTTTTCCTTTAGTCTATACACAGTTCAATTTTTTTAATTTTTTTGTAATTGTTTCTTGAGAATTTATTTTATGGAAAACCTTTACTTAGTTGTTAAAAAAATAATTGTTAATTACATTTACATGATTTTTTTTTGAGAATTTTTTTTAGTTTCTCTGTTTTGCTTTTTTTCTTTAATTTTTTCGTTGTTCAAACTTCACACTTCATAAACTTCACAATTTTGAAAATAGGAATACAATATGAAATTATGAATATACATATTAAATGAATGAATTATTGATATCGAATTTGGTAGCTGTGTTGGAAAATTTGATTGTTCCTTCATCCTTGCAGCTTGCTACTTAACTCTCAACTAGTATAATCTGTAAAAAAGAAAAACAAAGTTAGTGAGCAATAATAACTTAGTAATTAGTATAACTAGAAAAAAGAGCTTAAAATAGTAATTAGCAATTTTTCTATGCCCAATAACTTAGTAATTAGCAACAATATCTTAGTATTTGAGATGATTGATAAGAGTTGGAAAATATTAGTTTAAGTGTATATTTAATAATTAATACTTTAGTTTATATTTTTATCATATATATATATATATATATATATATATATAGTATATATATATCTATATATATATATTATATATAGATATACATATACATAAGATATTATATAAATAATGTATATATATATTATTTATTGTATACTATATATATATATTTATATGTGTTGGTGGTAATTATTTTTTTATATATATAATTATTATAAAAAAATGATGTATAATTAAAATAAATAAAAATTTATATATATAATAATATATTTATATATATATAATATATATATCATATAAATATATTAGTTATATATAATATCATATAATATATATACTATCTTCAAGTATTCGCAATTAAAAAAAATGCCCAAAAACCGCTTGGGTGCCCGCCTAAACGTCTAAGCACTGAGCGTCAAGTCTGGCGTCTAGGAGCGCCCAGCGTTTAATGTAACATTATCAAGATTCTTCTCTGATTGTTCGCACTATATCGCATGGCAGAGATTTATTACTCCTTTATGTAGATGATATGATCATTACAGGTGATGATTTGCTGGTATACAATACGCAAAATACAACAATTGTTCCACATAAAGAATCTTGGATCTCTTCACTATTTCCTTGGTCAAGAAATTTCTCTGGGCCCGCGGGGAGTATTATTGTCTCAACAAAAGTATCTCTCGTATATTCTAGCTCGTGCTAAGCTAACTGACGATACAACTGTCGATACTCCACTTTAAAAGAATGTCAAACTTCGCTCTACTGATGGTGAGCCTCTATCTGATCCTACCCGATATCGTCTTCTGGTTGGTTAGTTGGTCTATTTGTGCATCTCTTAACCAGATATCACTCGTGCTGTTGGCATTGTTAGTCAATTCGTTAATGCCCCACATTTTGTACACTATACTGTCTTATTACGGATTCTTCGGTATCTCCAGGGCACTAGCACTCGTTTTCTTCTATTTCTTACTACATCCGATTTAGAGCTTCGTGCATATTCTTATACTGATTGGGCTGGTGATCCAACTACCAGGAAGTCTACCATAAGTTACTGTATATTTCTTGGTGATTCCCTTATTTCCTGGCGGAGTAAGAAACAAGATGTTATTGTCCTTTCCAGCACTGAGGCTGAGTATCATGCAATGTCCACAACAGCTAAAGAGATTATTCATCTTCATCGTCTTCTCAGTGAGTACAGTATTTCTGTTTTGACTACTACTCCTCTCTATTATGATAATAAGAGTGCCATCCAGATTGCTAATAATTCAGTATTTCATAAGAGGACCAAACACATTAAGATTGACGCTCATTTTGTTCTTCAACAAGTTATCAAGGACAATACAATTTAAATTCCTCATGTCTCATCCGCTGATGAGCTTGCAGATTTCTTCACGAATGCCTTACCTGTTCATCAATTCTAGTTTCTTGTACGCAAACTCACTTTCTTAGATCCAACATTGAGTTTGAGGGGTCTATTAATATTATTATATGTGTTAGTAGTGAGTTTAGTCCCACATCGGTTATGAGAGCACACCTCACCCTCCTCTACTTGTATGTATATATATGTGTACACATTCAATACTTAATCTAAGGGAAATTCACCCTAAGACTCTCTCTCTCCTTTAACACACAAATTGGTCACTACCCATTGCTTAATTCTGTAGTGGGTTTACTATTGTGGCCAATTCTACTATGTACTTAGGAACTATTTTGCTAGAGGGTGTTGTCACTTGATGCCAAACTCTTTAAGATGCCTCTGCCCTGAGTAGTGGAGTGGCGGTGCCAGTAATTTTTCTTAAGGGGCGGGCGGGGGTGGGTCAAGATACATTATATATCATATATATATATATATTATATATATATTGTGAATATTATATATAGTAATTATGAGATTAAATGGGTTCTTGTGCATAGGAGGCGATTTCTCTCTGGACGGCTTCTAAAATCACTGATGGAGCGACATTATGGTGCATGGCCGCCTCCGGTTAAACTTGATTCTCACATTTTTGCCTAAAACACCCAACCACACCAAGTCTTTGGGGTGAATCCGTCCGCGTTTGACCCTCTATCGAGCCATGTGAAAACGTTCTATTCATTCAAAACCGTTAAAATTGATACGAGTGGATGAATGGTCAAACGACGATGGGTTCACCCAAACTTGGTGTGTTGGGGTTTTAGAATATATAGATCAAGCTCAAACGGAGCGGATCATTCACAATATCGCTCAATCTGTGATATATATATATACACTCTTTTGAGATGCCTCTGCCGCTGAGTAGTGAGTGGCGGTGCCACAGTAATTTTATCATGGGTTTGAGGGGGGAGTCCAAGATACATTAATATATATATAATATATATATATATATATATATATATATATATATATATATATATATATATATATATATATATATTATATATATATATATCATATATATATAAAGAGAACACACGATTTAGCCCATTGGGTGATGGCAGTCATGTCAGTTATCAAATATGAGGTTTATTTATGTATTATGAGAGACGTTAGGGTCCTCAAGCTTCCTCAGACGGTTAGTTCTTGAGCTGATGGTTCCGTCCTGCACATGAAAAACACGTAAGAGGTCGGAGTTGGATTCTCTCGTGATTTCTCCGACGGTCAAGTCAGTTCAGAGGTTGAGTGGAGAAGTAAGAGTTAAGTTTTTTAACAAGAGAATTGCATAGAATGGCTTAGAATAGCTTACCCTAGGCAGCAGACATCAGTTTCCTTTTAGAGCAGATCAGAAGGGTAGATGAGGAAATTTGGTTGAGTCAAGCTAGTGGCTCAGTCGTCATCTATTTTATAGGTGTCAGCAGTAGAGAGAGGTGAGTCACCCAGGCATTTAATGTGAGAGTGACATAATGTGCATAGTGTCAACGAGGTCTGATGAGTCATAAATACTTTCAGGCTGGAGGTGCAATGACTCTGATTATGCATTTAAGGTAATGGCATTTGACTATCGGCGGAGGGCTCGAGGATACACCGCCTTTCGATTCGTCTTATTACAGGCCAATAAACACCGTCTTTTTAATCGGCCTTACAAGTTGTTGGCATGGAAAGGCTAAGTGCTAATAGGAAGTGGGGTCGATCGGAATGGTAGGCCAAGTGAGGATGTTCTCATCTTGATCTTACAGGTAGGTTGACAAGTACCTCCTTTTTAGTTGGCATCGCAAGTTGTCAGCCTGCTGGGTCGACATCTAGAGTCGCTCGGGTCGTCCCTCTTTGAATATGACTGATTAGGCATAGGATGGAACACGTATCGGCCTCTCACTGGGATTAACACTTAGCTACTTGTATGATATGGCAAGTATCAAATGTGTAGCTGTAAGTTTTCTCATGATTTAGGTGTAAATAATTTTTTTTGATATCTGGTAGAATGCTCTATTCCACTCCTAGTCATAGGTACAAAAAACATGATCTGACAATGTTTTTTTTAACAATGAAACCATTTATCTTATTCTATTTATAGTAATAGGTATAGCTGGAATCATTAAGTTCAAAATATTGGGGGGTCAAGACCTCCCATCACAATGTGTAGCTAGCCTCTGTGGATGACCATAGCCAAGGACCATTACATATATCACATAAGTAATTTTGACGTCTCTATGAAATGTGACTTCCAAGTCATAATCTACAATAATAACAGAGTTATTGCTCCACCTTTGTGATTGATTCCATTAGTCTGTGCTCTGTTCAATCCCTGTAAGGATCTAACTCCACTAATATTTTTTTTTTTTCATTTTCTATTTATTTATTTTGTTGACAAACAATCACTGAGAGCCTACTGAATGTTCAAAGTAAAAAAACATAGACATTCTTGAGACTCACTGACTCACACTTGAAATGTATCCTCATGCAAATTATGAAGAATGAACTTCAGAAGATCTTTGAGTCATGTTTGAAAGTCACGTGGATCATTTGCTTTTCTTGCTATTTATCTTACATTTATCAATCGGAGTGTCATGTATATAGTCAACAACCTACATAAATTCTGATGTTAATGGATCGTACATAAACTTGACCCGTTTGCATGAGAGGGCATCCAATGTTAATAACGAGTAAAGTACGGGGGCAAATATCCACCAACTTTTGTGTATATCAGGACACGCAGGAGGCTTAATTATAATTAGAAAGGAAAGATACTAGAAGTTTCAAAAAAAGGACACAATCAAGGAATTAGGAGCAAAATCAAATATTTTGAGCGAATGAAGTGATACTGTAAGGATCCGTGCAAAGTCATCCCCAGATGCAGTGGATCACGAAATATCTGGGGCTTTTGATTCCACAGTATCGTCTCTCGTTTATCATAAATCATAATGTCCTTTTTGTGCGAATACCTTTTCAATTTCTTTCTCCTATAAATTAGATCCACATTCTCTTTGTATGAGCCTCTTGGTTTTGTAAATTAATCTCTCACTTCACCATTTGAAACCTCTCTCTTTCTCTCTCTAGGAGGAGGATGGGTTCAAATTGTTTTGATGAAGAACAACTTCATGTGCTCGCAGTTGATGATAGTGTAGTTGAGAGGAAGTTCATTGAGGCATTGCTTAAGAATTCTTCATACAAAGGTGCGTTACGCTATTTTTTTTTTCTTTTTGTTATTTTTAGAATTTTCTAGTTCGTAGTTGTGAGATGAAGAATTTGTTAATTTATAGATACTCAAGGGAAGAAGTGTGTCTAAAAGTAATTATTATGATGTTGCCTCTATAATCCTTTTGGGATTACTAATTTTCTTTCATTCTTTGTGTTAATCCTTCTATGCTTTCTTAGATGAGCGGTGCCTAGTTTTGATGCAGTTGTACTGACAAATTAATTATAAATATTGTCTGTCATTGTAATCCAGACAGAATGTTTTTTGAATGAATTTATGAGCCTAAATCCTCAACATTTTGTAAGAAAAATAATAATGAAACTATTTTTCAAAATATAGAGATACAAACACATTTGAATATTTTGTCAAAATAAAAAAGCACATGAAGATTTGAATAAGTCGCTGAATTGACGTTGTATTGCACATTAATCTCATCCACCGAGCTTTTTACCCTAAAACTTAATCGAAAATACATTATAATCCACATTCTTCTTATCTACGAATTTTGGTTAGATTTCAATCCACACAATAACATAGAGAGATGATTCACGGAACTAAAAGAACATACGAAGTAAAAGCTCCTTTAAACATGAAGAAAAGAAATATAAAAAAATGAAAAAATAAAAATTTATATATTAAAAAATGTGATGTGAAATAATTATCATTTCTTCGGACCATGCGATCCTACGGAGGATTGTATCATGTGATATGGGCTGTGGCCCAGCTGGATTAGCTCATTATGGGTGTTGTATGGCCCAAGTCAAATCATATTTCTAAGTCGGTGATGTCGTGTATTTTACAACGTGTGGTCCACGTTGATCTCATGCATGGGATCAGATTTGGTAACCAAATCTAATCCCTTAAAATATGAAATATAGAAAAGAAAAAAAATAAAATAAAAAGGGAAAAATGTATTTAGGCCCCAAAAAAATAAAGTGATTGTGACTAAGCCCCCCGTATTATTTTTTGTGTGATAAAGCCCCAAATAGATGAAGTTGTTATGTTTCAGCCCCTATTTTCTTTTTCAAGACAACACAGTGGGATTTGTTTAAGAATACCCTAAAATGCCCTCCTCTCTCTTCTCTCTTCTCTTCTCACGCTCAAACCATCCCCAATCCTTCCGATGTCGAGATCGCCGACTGAATCAAGGGCTGATTTTTGGTCCGGCACCTCGATCCTTGACAAGTTCTACTCCATTCTCTCCTCGTCCCCCGACGACGCCCCCCTCGACGCCGACCTCTCCTCCCTCAACCTCCACCTCTTTGAGTCGCCCCGACGACCTCTGCCTTAACGCCCGCTTCCACGACACCCTCGTGGTCGGCTACTCCGTCACCGACTGCCCCAACCTCGATCTCGACCTCAGCCTCGACCAACACGCTGTTCCTTGGCCTCGACCTCGATTCCTTCGGCTCTCATGCTCTGATGAACTCTCTCATCGACGCCCGGATTTTCGATTTCGCAGAGACCCTGATGGAACAAATTGGGGAACGAGCCTTTAGTGTTCTCGCCAATATGCTTTGTAGAGACCAGAAGCTTAACAAGCTTCATGAATTGCTCGAGGGTGCACAAGAGAGGGCGGTGAAGCCAACTACAGCAGTTTTGGCCCGTTGTATCACGAGCATTTGCAAGCAAGGAGAGTTGGAGAAGGTTTGGTCCATTCGGCATATCTTTGGTGGCGGAGATGTTGAATTGTCTACGTATACTTTTGTATACACTAGTTCGATTCAAGCATTCATTTCATTAGGGAAGGTAGATGTGCTTCTTGAGCTAATAATTTAGATGCAAGAGTCTGGACATACCCCAACTAGGAATTTGTATCTAGCTGTTGTTGGTAGCTAATGTGAGATGGGAAAGTTTGAGGAGGTTCTAGTTCTTCTGAACAAGCAGTTAGAACTACTGAACAAGAAATCAGATATCAACGAATCAGATATGAGGACCTTTTACAATTACTTTATTGATGGGGCTGCTCATGTCAAAAGGCTCGAAATGGCTATGGAAGTTTTTAGCCGGATGGAGAGGTCGGGTGTCAAGCCAACTCTGGATACTAAGATTATTGTGTATATTAATTTAGTTGTGTAAATAGTTGATGTGGATGATAAACATTACAACAAGCTTGACTTTTATTGTTCTTATTGTATTTATGGTATTTTTGCTACCATATATTTATGTTTTGTTTTGATACAACATATATTTAACAGGCTCGAATGAAAAGTTACATGTTTACTTGAATGTCAGTAGGAAAAGCTAATACTTAACATGTACATTTGACAAGTTAACATATTCAGTTGCATGTTATTATGTTATAAGGAAGCTGACATGTAACAGTGAAAATTAATATATTATGCTGAAAGTTAACATATTCAGCTGATAGTTAGCGTGCAGAGATAAAATATAACATGTTCATAAGAAAGTTAACATATGCAGATGAAAGTTAATATATACAGCTGATAGTTAACATGTTCACGTGAACGTTAGCATATAAATCTAAACGTTAATATATACACTTGAAAGTTAACATATACATATGAGAGTTAACATGCTCACGTGAAAGTTAACTTGTTCAGGTTAAAGCCAACATTTTCAGCTTAAATTTAATTTATTCAGCTGAAAGTTTACATCATCACTTGAAAGTCTAAAGAATTTGAAAGTCAACGTGTATAGTTGAAAGCCAACATGTTCATCTCAAAGTTGCATGTTATCAAATTAAAGTTAACATGTTTAGCTTAAAATTATCCAGCTGAAAGTAGTTTTAGCACCAAGACATTTTATCCAGCTGAAAGTTAACATCTTCATTTGTGTATTCAAGCAATATCAGTTGTAAGAATGTAAGAGTTTTATTATGGTGAACGTTAACATGTTCAGTTAAAAATTAACATGTTATGAAGAAAGTTAACATATTATGGTGAAAGTTAACATGTAGTAGTGAATGTTAACATATTATGATGAAAGTTAACATATTCAGCCGACAGTTAACATGTTGTGATGAAAGTTTACATATTATTATGAAAGTTAACATATAACAGTGAAAGTTAACATATTATGATGAACGTTTACATGTTCATGACCTGCATATATGTTCAATGTCAACGTTTCTAAAGTAGTTCACAAACTGTATGTTCAATGATAAGACCACAGATCAACAACAATTGCCATAGTTGGGGAATGAAACATGAACAATCCATGGACCCAATATCTTAATGACAAGTAGTATGAGATATATTGGTTCATATCTCAGGAGATGAACAATAAGTTCTTATTTTCTAATTTGATTGTTGATTTATGTGTTAGAGGTATTTTGGGTGTTTGTTTGTACTACTCATTATGGATTGGAACACAGTGAAAATAATATGGGCTTTTAATGGTGCTTCTGTTTATTTTTCAAGAATTAGCCAACAATGATGTTCGTTTGTACTACTTTAATCTGAAGATGTTAACTTTTATCCTAATAAGTTAACTTTAACTGTTACATGTTAACTTTCATCATTATATGTTAACTCTACTGGTAGCATGTTAACTTTCAGCTGAACATATTAACTTTCATCATAATATGTTAATTTTCACTGTTACATGTTAACTTTCATAATAATATGTTAATTTTCTTCATAACAAGTTTTTTTGAACTAAAATTCGACGTGTTTGGTGTGGATTGCTTATTAGTACAGTACTTTTGGTAGAACAATATAGGTTGTCAAGACTTTTGTTTGATATTGTAGAAAGTTTTTGTAATCTCTAAGATTTTAAGTCTAATCATATTAGCTGCAAAAATGTAAGAAGTTTTGTGTAATGTACTTGTTTAGCTGGGGTATATTGTTTGTATTTCCTATAAAATGTCTTGGTGCTAAAACTACTTTCAGCTGGATAACTTTCAGCTAAACATGTTAACTTTCATTTGACTACGTTAACTTTGAGATGAACATGTTGGCTTTCAACTATACACGTTGACTTTCAAATTCTTTAGACTTTCAAGTGAATATCTTAACTTTCAGCTGAATAAATTAAATTTATGCTAAAAATGTTGACTTTAACCTGAACATGTTAACTTTCACATGAGGATGTTAACTCTCATATATATATATATATATATATATATATATATA
>NC_033800.1:14534606-14552859 GCF_001876935.1 Asparagus officinalis
TATATATATATATATATATATATATATATATATATATATATATATGTTAACTCTCATATGTATATGTTATCTTTCAGGTGTTTATGTTAACGTTCAGGTTTATATGCTAACGTTCATGTGAACATATTAACTATCAGCTGTGTATGTTAACTTTCATCTACATATGTTAACTTTCTTATGAACATGTTAACTTTCAACATAATATGTTAACTTTTACTATTACATGTTAGCCTTATTTATAACATGATAACATGCAACTGAATATGTTAACTTGTCAAATGTGCATGTTAAGTATTGATTTTTACTGTTCACATTCAAGTAAATATGTAGTTTTTTATTTGAACATGTTAAATATATGTTATATCCAAACAAAACGTAAACATATGGTGGCAAAAATACCAAAAAATACAATAAGAATAATAAAGGTCAAGCTTGTTGTATTGTTTGTCATCCACATCAACTGTTTATACAACTAAACTAATATACATAATACAGACATGCACACAAGTTTTGGTTCAGCCAATCAATTTCAGAACAACTTTCTCTCATCCTTATCAAATGTCTCTGCTTGATTCTTCTGTTTCCATCCTTCTATATTGAAGTTCAGCTACTAGCCTGACATGGATGACATCAGACTCAGTATCGGAAGTAGTTATTTGATTTGTATCAACCCCATGTATTATAGCCTTCATATATAACGGAGCGAAAATTTCACAATCAAAACTGCATGATATAAAATAGCAAGCTAGTTAGATATATGATGTTGTATAAAATAAAAAAGATTAAATTTGTGAAATACTAACATTCCAGTAAAAACAACTGTTACATAACTAAGTTTCCCTAAAAGCCACAAGCAAAACCCTATAAGGAGAAGTTGTTTAGGTCAAACTCAAAATCTCTCGAAACTGGTATTAAGCACTTTTCAAGATTCATTGTATTTATATTTTATAGTGATGATTGAACTTTTCCTTGTTGATTTATATTGTTAAACTCTATTGTGCTGTATAAATTGTTATGAGGGCATTTTTTGACGGCTTACACTTGAGCTAAGCTACCACGAGCCCATCATGTTACAAAGGCTTTTTTACAGTATAAATAATCTTACAATGTAAGGCAATATTGTTAAAATCACTTCACTAATTTATATTGTTAAACTCAACTATCATGTCTACAATATTATGAATGCATTGTTTGACCGTTTATGTGTAAGCTACTAAGCTACCACTAGCCCATGATATCTCAATGAATTTAAAAAATCACAAACTTGCCTTTTACAAATGCTTTTACAATATTCATAACATCATACTAAAATTCAATCCCTATATTTTATGACAAGTGAAACGTTATCAAGAAAAAAGGTGGACATAACCTGGTATAAACCCATTACCAAGAACTGCAGCCAAGTCTCACACTACTCAATCCAAGCTGATAAAAATAACTTATCTATTGTCTGACCCCGTTGAAACTGAGTGAATTCAAACAATACTACTCCTTAAAACTCCCTAAAACAAGCAACTAAATCTTCATAAACCCTAATAATCCAAAACCCTAAACCCCCAATTCAGTTCCAATGTACCCATTGAAAATTCCCTGTTTCTGGTTAGAGTATTACACTAACTCATCCTCTTCCATCTAGAAAAAAAACCTCAAATTAACAGGCAAAGAGCAAAACCCTAGAAAATCAAATTAAGGGGAGGAGGAAAAGAGAACGAACCATGTGAGGATACTTGTCCTGATCGACGACCCTAGTGTTTTCGAGCTTGATGTTGAGGTATTGATCGACGGAGTGAAGGATCCCTCTGATTGCTAGATCATTCTTGAGATCCACCGTCACTTCCTTACCCGCCAACTCCTTGAAGTACGAGCAGAACAGCTGCAGTATGAACAATTTAGAACTTTGAGAGGTTGATGGAGGTTTGGGGTCGAGGAAAGAAACCCTAATTTGATGAAAAACAGGAAAAGAGAATAAGAAAGTTACCATCTTTTCAATTTGATTTGGGATCCAGAGAGAGATTGAGGGCGAAGACCCGAGTAGAAGGCGAGGAGCGCTCAGACTTTAGAGTTTCAAGTGGAGAAGAGGGCATTTAGGGTAGTTTTGTCAAAATACACATAATATACGTATAAAGGTGGGCTTTTGGGGCTGGGCCACAATTTTTACACTTTTTTGGGCCTAAAGCCTAATGGAAATAATTGGTGGGGCTGGGCCACATCAAATTCTCCATTTTGGGGCCTTGAAACATTTTTCCCTAAATTCAAAACACAATATTAAAGGAGATCTAGGTGCAATTTACCCTTTAAACAAAAGAAGTGCTAGACATGAATCTTCGACTTCCAAAATTCACGGCAGTGACTCCCTATTTGGGTGAATTCCTAAGTTTTTCCCTTTTTTCTTTCTCCTTTTGGTGCCCTGAATTCAATAATGCACATCTTAACAAGGGGAGAAGGAAATAAATTGTACTGTGCAACTGTTTTAGTAACATTGCATCAGAAATGAGAACATACTACCTCGAAGATAAAATAAGAATGTGCTTACAAAAAAGTTAGGGTTGAATCCAAATATCTTTGAAGAAGCACCTTAAGGGAGGCAGGGTTAGGTATGAGTCGGTTCGAAACGCAGGCGAAATCAACCCAGCTCGGTTTAGGTCTAAACCCAGCCCGATCCACACTGTGTCGGGCACACCCCGGCCCATATTGGAGGCGATTCATGGGCGGAGCTGGGTTTTGATTGGGCGGGGCTAGGCTTTGATCCAAATCCGGGACCAAAGAAGTAGGTTCAACTAGAGTTTAATTATAAATATTTAATTTGTTTAGCAAAAAATAAGCGAGCCTCAAACAGTCGAGGAGAGAGAGAGAGAGAGAGAGAGAGAGGGAGAGGTTCTAATAAAAACCTCCTTAGCCTAAAAACTAAAAACCTCCTTCATCCAATCAGTTTCACTATATATATATATAGGGAATGATGTATATTGGCACAAAATACATCAAGTAATACATGTGCAATAATTGAAATTTGCATAGAGATGCTCTTAATTTTTCCCACTACCTTTGCAATTTCGGTTTATATCGCACACGAATATTGACAAGTTTATTATTTTGACACTTATCTTAATTGTTTTCTTTTATGGATCTCAGTGACCACAGCAGAAGATGGGCTAAGCGCTTTGGAATACTTAGGCTTAACAGGAGACCCAAAACCAACTACGGTGAAAACCAATGTAAGCATCACTCGGTTTATTTTTCTTTTCTTTGTATACTCTTCCGTTTATAGTAAATAAAGTGGAACAAAATATAACAACTTCAATATTTCCAATGTCCACTTAAAGCATTAGTTCACTGACGTGTCACGTTTAGATCAAGTTTTGGCAGAAGATTTCACTTTGCTTGGAATGACAACATTTGGGAACATGCAAATAATATGAAGATATATATCCTTAATAAAACAAGTTAACAAAAACCGACAAATTAAGTTTTTTTTTTAAAATTGACTGATAAATGTCATTGGCAATTGATCCTTTTTCAGTCTTAGTTCTCATTGGTTTATTTTCTTATGAATTTAATTGCAGGATGCTAAGGTAAATATGATAATTACGGACTACTGTATGCCTGGCATGACAGGCTATGAGCTTATGAAGAAGGTTAAGGTATTTATTTATTCTAGCATCATATACCTTTTAAAAGTTGATATATAAAAGTTTTGATTACTGAAAACTTTTTGTTTTTGTTTTTGTTTTCTTTTTCTTTTTTTTCTTTTTTTTTGGTAGGAATCATCAAGTTTTAAAGAGGTCCCAGTCATCATTATGTCTTCAGAGAACGTTCCGACTCGCATCAAGAAGTAATCATTTCAAAGGATTTTATTTTCTTAGTTTTTAGATAATTACACCTTAATTTATGGAAATTTCTCCATGCATAATATTGATCAATGTGTATATTTTCTGTCCCTTACAGGTGCTTAGATGACGGAGCCCAAGATTTCATATTGAAGCCCATTCAGCAGTCTGATGTAAAGAGACTAAAATGCCATGTGCAGAAATTTGAGAGCCCCTTCAATGAAATGCTATGCCTTGGGAGATAAACAACAAGTATTTATTGGCAAAGATGACACTAATATTCCATAAATAAACAATCTCCTAATTTTGTCTCTAGCAAGTCTTAAGGGAGGATGATTTATTTCTACCAAATCTTACATTTTGTTTCCAGTTTCAATAATGGTGACAATGAACAGATCATGTGAAATTTCTCATTTGATGTTCATTTGAACTGCTACTTATTATGTGATTAAGAAAAATAATTAATCGCGATTTGATTCAGAGTGCATACTCTAGATTGACGATCCTAAGATAATTTACTTGCACACTTTAGGCGTTGAAGAACATAATTTCGGACAACATGAATCCCCATTAACATCAATTTGGTGTTCTCTTTTTTAAAACAGTGACTTTGTACACAGATAAAAGGGAAAGGTCATCAAGAATAGTTAAAATATTTATGTTTCATATACTATGGTTTTGTTTTAATATTCTATATATCTTTTTTTTTAGATATGAATCGAACCTAAGATCTTAGGAGGCATATTGGAACTCTCTAACCATCTGGGTCACATGTGGCTTTGCTTATTATTCTATATCCTTTCTCTTCGCCTCTCCACTCAAAATTTTATTCCAATTGAGTACCATCAACTAATATTATGTTAATAAACCCTGAAGTTTAATTTAACAAATTAAGTTCTTCTACCGACAATTTTACATAATTCAAATATGTTTACTGAAAATATTAATGGAGTTGTGCATATGGAGTTTATCAATTTTAGCCAAAGCATATTTTGCATGTTAATCTTCCACCTTGCGATTTTCATGAGGGGGAAAAAAGAACCCAAATTACAGTAGTTCTGTGAATCATACCAGCAATCAACAACCCAAATTATGTAACAGATCACTGAAGTTTCACAAATATCTCCAAAAATCATTCGGCACCCAAAACCCCAGCTCCGCAAGGGATGCCAATTTGACAAATTATCCACAATTACATAGAACAAGTCCATCCCCTTGAACAACTAATACAGTAAGATAATAAGATAAAAATCAATGGAAATGCCTGCGATGATGGTGGTGGTGATGATGCCTGCGGTCATCAAGCCTAAAGCACTGCAAGATTGGGTAGCAAGCAACAAACATGCATCTCCTGAACCCCCTAAAGATATAGGAAACCATGAAGCAGGGACAGCAGCAGCAAGCTAACAAAGGATCATCACGTGGCCCATCATCCACCCCATGGCCATGGCGGTCATCATGATGATGCCCCATGACCTTCAGCGAGGAAGCTGGAAGCTCTGCCTTGAGATTTTGGAAAAGAGAAGGGATTAGTAGGAGAAGGAAAAAGAAAGGGAACGTAAAATTTTGGGGTCTAAGAGAGTGAAATCTGGAAGAGACTTTTAAGTGGTTTAAAATATTTGGTGGCCTAACTCAACTCAACGGGCACGCGATCTAACAAGTGAGAAAGAAGAAAGAGTGGAAGAGGGAATATAATCGTGCGCTGCCCGCGCTTGGAACGCGTGTCTATTGTTGATTACGCAGCATATCCCCTTTTTATTTGATGACCTGTCACGTTTGGTTGGTGCTATCGACGAGGCCCCAGCACCATTCCAGGTATATAGGGATCTACATTCATGAGGTGTTCGAGAGTACCCATCCTATCAGAACCGCCGGTATTTAAGATGTAGGGGCTGTTTGGTTGTTGTTGGTAAAATTGTGTATTTATGACACAACTTGGAAAGTTGTTGTCCACCTCATCAATTTCACTTATATACTTTTCTTTGTTTGTTTTTGATTCCATTGGAATCATAAATTGCTTGTTTGGTTTGCAAATGTAACTTTAATTGTTTGTTTGGAAAGTATAAAAGTGGTCCCTACTCAAATGATCATATTAGTTGGAATTATTTTTTATTATTTTTTTCTGACTTCAATGTAAGCTTTCTCCTAAAATCATGTCTTTTTTTTATGAAATCACTTTACAAGCCACATCAGCATATGAAATCACTTTACACTATTTTTACAACTACAAACAAACAATTGAAAGTGATGAAAACTGACATTGGGATCCACTTTTTTACACTTTCTATCATTTTACATGATAAAAACATACAACCAAACAGCCCCGTAGTGTTCAAAGAGTATCTAACCCTATTAGAATGACCCGCATGTGAAAATTGGAATTTTAACCAACAATCGAGGGTCGGAACCACCCACTCGCGCATGTGGACGGTTCTAATAGGATGAGTAGTCTGCTCGGGAATCCTTTGTCAAGTACACACCCTATTAGAATTTTGCACCATATGGAGTGATCTCAACCGTTGATGGGGCACTTAAATTACCATAGTGCCCTCTTTAACTACACATGCCGACTCACACCGTGGCTCACTGTGCAAGGCATTTTAATAGGACGTGTAATGGCATAGATGGATCTTGAAGGGGTTTATATCCGGTCATAATTTTTCCACCAACGACCACAGTGAGAACCAAACACAATTTTTCTCTGATTCAAGTATCCCAGCCTCTACTCTCTTCCTTTCATTGACTGCGAAGCCCATTCAGATTTTACTTCTATACTAATTCTAGGACTAAGTACAGAGAGAACTCCAGAACGTTTTACTAAACACAAATCTGGCGATCATACTTTGAAAAGAAATTTGATTTCTCATGCACTTTAACGCTTAATAAAGAATTTCTAATACTTGACGGTTAATGAAGATGAGCATGCCCTTCCATTACACCAAGCTCTAAAGTCTAGATGAGGATTGACAACCACAATTTTATACTTTAACATGCCTATATAATTTAAGCAGTCTTATATAGACCAAAACTTAAACCATGCATACTTTAAATTCAGGATCAGTGAGATTTTAATCTGGATTATTATGATACATGTCAAAGGTCTTTTCCATTGCATCAAATTTAACCTAGATTATTGTGATAACGTCAAAGGTATTTTCCATTGCATTGAAACTCTGAAGTTGTGATGAGGCTTGAAAGTCATCATTTATACTCTAACAAAGATCACTCTTGAAAATCCTTGCCCAATTAGGGAACATAGGCAAGAAAACACACACTGCTTAGGCAAGGTTAAGTACAACACGCTAGACCCAACGAACATTTAACCCAAGAAAAAATAAATAAAAATAAAGCCGTACTATAGAATTCATCCATAGAGCATATGGAACTTCATAAAATTCGGTTGCGGGGCGAGGCCGGCGTGGGGGGGGATACATGTCAAAGGTCTTTTCCATTGCATCGAATTTAATCTGGATTATTATGATAACATCAAAGGTTTTTTCCATTACATTGAAACTCTAAAGTTGTGATGAGCTTTGAAAGTCATTATTTATACTCTAACAAAGATCACTCTCGAAAATCCTTGCTCAACTAGGGAACATAGGCAAGAAAACACACACTGCTTAGGCAAGGTTAAGTACAACACGCTAGACCCAACGAACGTACCGGCGAAATATCAAACAATCTTTAGAGAAAAGTGCATTGAGTGTCATATTTCCTTTAAAAGTGGAAGTTTAAAAAAAAAATCACTGAGCAAAAATATCCTTAACCCATTCTTTTGCCAAATAGCTCTAGGCACTGTTTGACAATCAAAAGAAGTGTCTTATCTAAGAGCTTGTGTCTTATTGACTTGGTCAATAAGCTAGTAGAGCTGTTTGGTGACAAAAAATAGGAGGAGATTATTTTAAAGATTGTGTCTTTTGCAAGTAGCTTTTGAAAAGCTATCTCAAGTAGCGTTTGTCTTTGGGAAGGAGCTGTCAATTTTTTTCTTCCGTTTTTGCACATAATAATTCTAATTTTATATCAATAATATTACATGACCTTTTTAGTCATTTAACAAATTTAAGCTAGGTGTACAGCTTCTTTTGCCAAACAGCTCTAGTCAATCAGCTAGCTACACAGCTATCCGCTACAATTTCACAGCTTTCAGCTAGCTCGACAGCTTTCAGCTATAATCTCGCAGCTTTCAGCTAGTTTTACCAAACAGGGCCTACATATTAGCAATAAGACAAGTCTTTCTGCATCTCCATATTCTGTTTGAATAAACATGCAAATTAATAGCACGCCATGATCCTTAAAAGACAATACAATTCCAACATGGAAGGCACCAAAGAGTAAAGCAACACGAAAATATTAAGTTCAATTGATCAAGTTCACAAAGAAATGCAGTTATGCCAACCTCCAATATCTCTCTTGGTAAAGCACTTGCAAAATAAGTCACGGAGAGGGGTAAAAAGTGTCTTTTCTTATTAAAGTGAGACTAGTTTATTAATTATTTTCCACCAGCAAATTGAACGAAGAAAGAATAACTTCACCGGGAACAAATTTGCTAATGTGGATTTCTACTGTGCAAAGTGAACCAGCATCTCACTGTTCAGGTTCTGGCTTCTCAAAAAGCTGCTTCTTCAACCAATCGAATGGCTGCAAATAATATTAAAAGTTAATGAATTAGAAATAAAACTCTAAATAACACAACTGAGTTTCTAATGGGGGCACACAAAAAAAGATTGTTAGAGAAGAAAATTGTTGTCATAGGGATGGAACAAGTAGGACAAGTATAGCACAGTTGAACCATATCGGAAATTTAGATAGTAATTTCTGCAGAAAGCTGACAAGCTGACCATCATTTTCAACTGACCAAACTTGGTTTGGTGAGAATGAGAGCGTCGAGCAATTACATTTTATCTATTATGCTTCTTTATCCTCTTTCTCTGTTGTCATTTACAACTAACTTTTATCTTGGATAACCAATCTACTTAAATTGTAATACCTCACATAATATAAAATGTCATAAACTTATGAAATTATTTAACATGATCATGAGGTAGGATACGCAGAAAATCTCGAATTACTTAATTCACACCCATAGATGATTCCTTCTCATGTTTATTCCAGCTACATTTTGCTCCTTCCTCATTGGTTGTTTAAGCTTAACTGCCATTATGACCCCAAGACGACACAACTTCGTAAAAGCAGTGCCTATGCCCTCTAACCTAAATTAAATAGCAAGACAAATCAAGTAGATCTTCTACCCATTAACTGACCAATATAATATGTCAATTTCCTGCATGACTGCATCTTCCCACTATTTCATTAGTAAAAAACTAAAAATAATCTTGCATCACCAAAAGATCATGGGGGGAAAAAATAAGTATGATGTGGTAGCTCATTTTGCTAAATGAACTCACAGGAGATAAACTTGTGGCGAAGCCCATCCTGGTAGACACAACAAAGAATGTGCACAGCAACAATTCCATCTCACAGCTCATTTTGCTAAAAGAGATGGCAATAGTGTTCCCAAAGTATTTACTTCTTAGTAGAAAAAGTTGGTTAATAATTTTGTACAGCCCTCTGATTATTGTTTTTCTTGGTAGCCTATCACAACATGGTGATGGTGATAGCGACGATTAGTTGCAAATTTTGAATCTTATCATTTAAGACAAAGGAAATAATAACAAAGTTCAGGGATCCTCTCCTCATCAAGGCAACCTTGTTAATGTCTCTTAACTTTTCGTTCTATTTCCAATTTATTAATATCATTATGAAATCCTATCCTCACCAAAAACATTCATCACTCCAAACTGCAAGGCCTTCACTTTCAAGCAGCAGCTGCACGACCATCTTCGCAACAAAATTTTTCCAATGAACCTGGTTCAGATAATGTCCTGCCTGGTTTTCACTAACATTTCTTATCGCTTATGATATACTCTTTCAAAACAAACAAAAACCTACGTTCAAACATCAAAATCACAGCTGACTTCAATTGTTGAACCATTCCACTTATATTTGAGTCTCCAATGCATGAACCACTAAAACTCTACAAGCATATTTACAATCCAACAAACTATATATTATTAAACTATATATCTCTTGATGAATCTTTCCATACTTCTTAATAGTAAAGATTTTTTTCCCCTCAAATACCACAAATTCATCCCCATTTTAAACTATAATAACCCAACGATTTTTTGCCTAAAAATACCCTAAGTTGAACAAAATTAACTTTGATACCCTGTGAATCGATATAATTGAAGGAGACCACAAAGAAGAGTTTTGGTTCCAACTCTTGTCACTTGGCTTGTATCTTAGGGCATGAACCTCCACTCCACTTGCTACTAACGTTTTCTCGTCTGGAATCTTTTCATAATCAGCCTCCACATCCCCTAAGCCCTAAGGCATTATAATGGTATGCTTCTTCCTTACTTCTGTGATGTTTGTGTAGTCTCGAAGCTGCAAAAATTACTCATTGTAGCCTCATTCAATTATATCAAATGCCAAAATTGCTCTTTATGGTTGGTAGTCTCTTTCAATTATATCAATTAATAGGGTATTAGTTTTGAGGAATTTTTGGCACAACGACATTACCAGACTAGCCTATAACATGAAACCACTTTCCCCAATAAGGTCTAAAAACTAATACCGGCGACAACAAGACGTATAAAGTGACATTCACCTAACAAGACATATTTTGATCGTCCGAGTTTTGATTTGAACAGCAAAATTTAAGGATCTTTTCCAAATATATCCCCCAAATCTCCCTCATTTATAGATTACCCTCTAAATTCAAATATTTGCCGAAAAAATCTCTCTCCACCATCCTCATCTCCTACTACCTCCTCTCCCACTCCCCTTCCTCCTCCCTCAGATTCTCACCCTCACTCCCTCTTTCTCCAACCTTATCCCTCTTCTCAACCTCTCTCTCCTTTCTCCTTCCCCAGATCCTCATGTTCACTCTCTCCTCTAACCTTCTCCCTCTTTTCAACCTCCCTATCCTCCACCACTTACATCATCTTCCTTACTCTCTCCTCTCTCCCCTCAAACATTTACGAGAAACACAGGAGAGAGTGGAACGGAGGGGAGAACAGAGGGGACGAAGGAAGGAAAAGGAGGAAAGGAAGGGGAGAGAGGAGAGAGAGAGAAGATTGGTACGGTTGGAGATTGAGGGAGAGGAGGAGGTGAGGGTGATGATTTGGAGAGAGGAGGGGCCGGGGGAGGGAGATCATGGAGAGAGTTGATTTTTTTTGCAAATGTTTGAATTTGAAGAGTAAATCTGTAAGTGTGAGAGATTTGAGAGGTATATATAAAGACAATACTTGAATTACTTATAACTAGAATCAAATCAATTATACTTAAAAAATAGTTACGATGATGACCAGTCTGAATAAATGATATCTATGAGTAATCATCATAGATCATGAAAAAGAAGAAACTTAAAAAAATTGCAATGGAGATTTGTTTAGCAATAAGGTCGAGACCCTGAAGGAAGCTCAAGAGGCATCTAAGTGGTTGCCTGTCGTTAAGAGTAAGGAGCTCAAACTGTTGTAGAGGAGCCAAGCGAGGTGGGAATATCAGCAGACTGCTCAGGAGGATAAGATAAGAGCTTTGATTGAGGCTTCCCAATAGAAGAAAACCCAGCTTGTTGAGGCTTGTCAAGAGGTGTAAACCCTTCGAGAGAACTTTGACCACCTTCGCCATGATAAAGGTGATGCTAAAGGAAAAATCAGATATCTTTAGCTTGTGGTCCAGTCTGAGATGAAGGAAATGGACGATAGTTTGGAGTGAGCTTGGGTGGCTCATCTTGATGCGGAGGGCCTAAGAAAGAGGCTACAGGACGAGGTGGCCTTTTAGGAGTCGCTTCATCGAGAGGTCGCTCAGACTGCTTGGGAGGCCAAACAGTAGCACGATGCCCTCCTAGTACAGATCCAAAAGCTACAAAACCAAGTTGCCTTCCTTTAGTCGGATGCCCATCAATTTGAAGTGGTCAATAAGTATCGTAATTATCCACTCGGTAAGGTGGAGGTTGCCCTTGCCTGAAAAGCCGGGTTCAACTAATTGATGCGGCAGCTTCCTCTTAAGCTTAAGATTCATTCCGGGTGAGTAATTATCTCAGCGCTCTCAAGGAGATCGAGAGATCAGGGGGCGGTTTTGCATTAGCGATCGAGGAAGACAAGGAAGAGTAAGAAGATGATGCTATCTCTAGGAGGTTGGGTGAGGAAGACAGTGAGAATATCAGTGAAGTTAGCTAGTCGTCGGCTGAGTGTTGTGGTCCGAGTTCCAAGCCTAATGTTACCATGAGTTCCGAGTCGGCTCCCTCGAAGCGTCTTTCTTGATCTCTGGCCATGATGATTAAGCCATGATGAGATCAGCTTTAAAAACAAAGAAAATTTCTCCTTCCATCTCTTATTTATATTAGGGATGTTGGAGACTAAGCGATAGCCACCCACGGTCAATAGTAAAAGTGTCCCTCTCTTTTCCTTGACTTGGCGCATAATAAGTGGCCCAAAATCCCATGATCTGGCATTAGGTAATTACATAATTGGGTCTGTTTCATTAAGAAAATAATTTTCCTTTTAAATCTTAAATTCTATGGCAAGCAGATCTAGCTAATAAACAAATAAATTTCTTTTATTTTGACAAGGGATTTTTCTAACTGAAACATATCTTCTACGTGTTAATTTCTTTTTCTAGTAATAAATTTACTATATTATTATTATTTTTATAATTTCATTCCTAGTATTATTATGTACAACAGAATATTTGAGTTATCTAAAATCCTTCATACATTACTTATCCTTAATTTTTTATTTTTCTATAGAATCATAGTTAAATTGGAAATATGGTTAAAAATTATTCAGTAGCAAGCCAACTGAAGAGACCCCTTCACTATAGTGGTTAAGAGGCATGGCCTTTAGCATGGAGGTCCAGAGTTCGAATGAACCTTTGATATTACACAAAATTTTCATTTGGGTCGGTTTTTGAACTCAAACCCGACCCGAATAGGGTCCAATGTCAAAATACCAGACCTGTTTGGGTCTATAACTCAAATTTTAAACCTGTTTGGCTTTTTGCTCACCAAAAACCAAGTTTGTGGATCCCTAGGCTATCGAACCAAACCCATTTGACCCATTTTGACAATAAACAATTATGTTATGTATTTATTTTTTCTCTTGTTAAGATAAATGAGGATATGTTTAATCACTTGACGTGTTTGATCACCTGATGATGTTTGATCACATAGTGACATTTAATAGGGCTGACTGTGTATGAAGATGACTTCCGTCAAATATGATTCATAAACGTGTTATCATGGCATGGATACACCCTCGATATCGATATCCCGGTGAGGATTTTCTCTTGATTATTACTATTATATAATAGCATCAACTAGATGATGCACCCATCTTGATTGGACATGTTTTGGATCATGGTTATTTTTCATAGTTCTACAAAAGCCGTTTCACGGTAACTATGCAGTTAATGAACAAAATTTCATGTACAATCACTTAAAATAAATACATAAATGTGGGGTTTAATAAAAGGGAATTGGATAGAGAATATAAAGTATATATAAGCGGGCTCATGCACAATCTTGATATCATGTATTATATATAAGGGTCAATGGTCAATACCTGACTTGAAGCTGTGTTTTTGGGATGATTTACAGGAACCTGATTTATATATATAAATATTCTTTTTAATTCAAATAATATCTAAAATAATAATAATGTGTTTGTATGCCGTGTGATAGACTTTATCTTAACATCTACAGTTAGCATTTCTTTTATCACATTTAATTGAGATTTCATCTTTTGTTAATACGTGCCACATAAACTTGCACGCGTACAATTTTTTTATTTTACATGCTTGTTGGGAGTTTTCTGACTCCCTTGGGGTTTGCGCACCCCAGACTCGGGGATTGTTATTTTTTAACATGATCGAGGGTACAATGTTACATTAAACGCTGGGCGTTTCTAGGCGTTGGACTTGGCGCCCAACGCTTAGTCGTCTAGGCGGGCGCCTAAGCGGTTTCTGGACGTTTTTTTTCTTTCTTCATTTAAGTGGTGATCGATGAGGTTTTGCTGAAGGTCGGAGGAGGTAGTGGAGGTGTTCATATTTGGAGGTTAATAGAGTTTATAGGACGTGTAGGCTACGACACATAAAATCATAATCAAGGCCTACAGGGTGCAATCCATGTAAGCAGACAATGCTCACCTAAACGCTCGTAATATCTATGTGGGCAGCCTAAATACCGCCTAGACGCTAGACGCTAGTTAGACGGCCTAGGTACCGCCTAGGCCTAGGCGTACGCTTAAGCGGACTAGGCGGAGGTTTTTTAAAACAGTGCGAGGGTATTTTGAGGAGCAGGCTCGGCGACAGTGATCACCTTTTATTCTATCAGTTCTTCAATTTTAGTTGTTTAAGTAGTTATTTGATTCAGATTTTTCCTTACGCCACATGTGACTTTTCTAGACTATGATGTATTTTTCTTACTCTTATTCATTGTGGATAATTGTGGACTATGTTGTTAAACTCTGTCTTTCTCGAGATTTCTTTATCTATAGATTTCTTTTGTTATTTTAATTACATGCTTTGTGGTGTAGTTTTGACTATTTATCTGTATACAGGATAATCTAGAGGTGTGAATGTAGTTGAATGGTTGTATTGTCAGTTGAATCACGTTCCAATTATTATGTTTTGAAACCGGGGCTTCACAGGGTTAAAATTCAAGAAAATTCCGTTCTCTATATCATTCAGGTACAATAGCGGTTCCTAAATGTAAATATCTTCAGCCGCATGTTCATTAAAATCTAATGAATCACTTTATCATTGTATTCTCATAACGGATCTGCACCCAATCCATTGTACATATTCTCCCAACACACGCGTTGGGCATGGGTTATTAACCCCTACCCCGCGGTATCCTTACCCCCAAAGGATCCATATCCTTATTAGGATTGCTCTCTGGTCCGTACTCCCAAAGTCTCAAAATTTTAAATTTCTTTAAGAAAATTGCTAAATTACCAGATTAGGCTATAAAATGACACTTTACTAATAAGGCCTAAAAACTAATGTCGACGACAATAAAACATAAAAAATGATGCACTTAACAAACAAGACATATTTCCATCTTCGTATGAGCAACAAATTTAAGGGTTTTTTTACATATATATCACTCAAATCTCACATATACCCTCCCAATTCAAATATTTGCAAATAAGTCTAACTCTCACCACTATCTCCTCCATCCTCCTCTCCTCCCCTTCCCTCCCCTCTCCGGCTCCCTCTCCACTTTCTCGCCCAGATCCTCACCCTCACTCTCTATCTCTCCAATCTTATCCCTCTTCGCAACCTCTCTCTCCTTTCTCCACTCTCTCTCTTCCTCCCTAAATCCTCACTCTCACTCCCTCCCTACATCAACCTTATCCCTCTTCTCAACCTCTCTATCCTCTCCCTCTCTTTTATCTCCCTCTCCTCCTCCCCTTACCTCCTCTCCCTTCCTCTATTTCCGCTCTACCCTCAAAACATTTACTAGAAGCAAAGGAGAGCGGAGCAAGGGGGGAGAAGAGGAGAGGGAAGGAGAGAAGGAAAGTGAGGGGAGAGATGTTCAAAAGACAGGTAAGGTTGGAGGGGGGAGGAGGAAAAGGGAGAGGGGAGAGGAGGAGAGAAGGATAGAGGAGATGGTGGAGAGGAAGAGTTGGATTTTTTTGCAAATTAGCAATTTTGTACTTGCAAATTATTAAGCCTTATTATTTAAAATTTTTATAAAAAAGACAAAATAAATACAGTTATAAGCTATCTTTTGATGACTAAAAACTTAATTTTTATCTTGTATTTATCAAACTTAATTTTTATCTTGTATTTATCTTCCATTTCTTATGCTGTGACTTTATCGATCAGAAGACAAATCTTACTGTGTTGTCCATCACTTCTATTAATCTATTTAATTAGAAGCAAAATACTTCTTTTTAACTTTTTTCGGTACCCTCAATTTCTTTTTTGTGTCCTATCAAATTTATTTTTTAGCTAGAAGTTTTTAAGCAAAATAACTTGAAAATGTATGTTTAATACATTCTCATTATTTGTATGCTTTTGAAAAAGTACTAATAAATAACATTTTCTAATTGTGTTAAGGGTAATTCTTTCTATAGAGAGAGAAAGAATAGAATTTTTTAATTTAAATTTAAAATTAGAAAGTTCTTATAGTCTTTTGCCCGAATACACTTCTAAATTTACAATTTTATACTTTAATGCTCAACACGGTGATAGAAATTTTATCAACATCAAAAATATTTATTTATGATTTTTAGGGAAGAAAAATAGTAAGGGAAGAAATTTATTTACAAGCAATTTACGATTTTAAGTCAAGTTTCTTTTGTGTAACTTTCAGTAGAAGACATAGTTATCTATTATATCCTTACACCTTTTAATTTATTGTAGATTTATGAAATAGTATAATATTTTTTTTTGCAATTTTATTTTTCATAAGGCTACATAAGTAAAATGACTAGGGAGAGGAGAAAGAATATGGGAGTAGGTGTATTAGGAAAAAAATGATGAGAGTTTGTGAGAGAGAAAGAGCGATAGTGTGGGAGGATAAAGACAAAAAAGATTTGTATGTTATTTCTACTATAGCAACCTATGAAGATTTTTAATATAGTAGCATAGATATTTGAATTTGGAGAGTAGATTTGTAAGTGTGAGAGATTTGAGGGATATATATGAAAACAATACTTGAATTACTTACAATTGGAATCAAATCAATTATGTTCAAAAAATAATTACAATGATGAACAAATCGAATCAAAGACATCTATGACTCACAACGAATCCATACTAAACTCATTATACAGAACCATCAGCATACGTGTTGGGCGTGGGTTATTAACCCCTCCCCCGCGGTACCCTTTCCTCTAATAGATCCATATCCTAATTAGGATTTGATCTCCAATCTGTACTCCCAAAGTCTCCAAAATTTAATCTCTTTAAGAAAATGGCCAAATTACCAAGTTAGCCTCTAAAGCAACATCGCTTAGGTCTACAAACTGATGCCAGCGATAACAAGGTGTAAAAAATGACATACTTAACTAACAAAGCATATTCCAAGTCAGAGTTTTGATTTGAGCGGAAAAAATTAAAGTAATTCTTTTCATATATACCCTCAAATCTCTCACAATTATAAGTATTTAACCGTCTCAAATTTAAATATTAGCAAAAAAGTCCATCTCCCCTCCCCGCCAACATCCCCCCCCCACCCACCATATCTCTCCATGCTCCTCTCGTCCTCTACCCTCTCCCACATCGCCCCCCAGATCCACGCTTCAGCCCTCCAACCTTATCCCTCTTCTCAATCTCTCTCTCCTCTCCCTCTCCTCCACCACTTACCTCCTCGTCTCCCTTGCTTTCTCCCCTCTCTCCCCTCAAACATTTACTATAAGCACAGGAGGGAATGAAGCAAGGGGAGGAGATAGGGGAGGAGGAAGAAGTGAAGGAAAGTGCGGGCATGAATGGAGAGAGGATAGAGGTTGAGAAGATGTGTAAGGTTGGAGAAGGAGGGAGAGGAGGTCAGGGTGATGATCTTGGGGAGAACGAAAAGGGAAAGGGGAGAGGAGGTGAAGGTGAGGATCTGAGGGCGAAGGAAAAGGGAGGGAAGGGGAGGAGAGGAGGATGGATGAGATGGTTGGGTTTTTTTTTTTTTTTTGCAAATATTTGAATTCGGTGAGCAAATCTATAGGCGTCAGATAGATTTGAGGGATATATATGATAACAATCCTTAATTTTGTCACTCAAATCAAAACTTCAGAGACCAGAAATGTCTTGTTCGTTAAATGTGGCACTTTTTAGGTCTTGTATCCCCCGCGTCAGTTTTTAGACCTTATTGGTAAAGGGGTCACTTTATAGATCAATCTGTTAACTTAGCCTTGTAGTGACAAAAAGATCCTTCATGATATCAAAGATAAAGATTGGCTAAACTTTGGGGTTATTTAAAGTACAAATAACCCTAAATGATATGCCAAAGAAAATTCACCGAACGAACTAGTTTACTCTAAACGTGGCAAAAGGCATCGATTCAGTTGCTTATCTACTTACCTTTTGATCATCATACAATTACAACCGCAGATCCACAGATATTTAAATCTCACAGACTTATATGCAATCTAATAGGATATAATTCCTCGATAATTAAAAAGCATTAAAGTTCGACAATGTGTAGATGTATTCCTATGAATAGCTAAGTACAGTTAATGCCAAAATCAGCACATGTTTTCCAAATACTGTAACAAAAGAGAAAACTAATTTTAAATTATATCCTAGTTATCATCGCAAGCATTTGAGAAAAGAAAAATCAGTTGGAGTGAGAAACTCGGATCTAGAAGTCAAAAATCATAAAACAAGATGAGTAGAACGCGGATCTAAAGTTAATACCTGAACGA
>NC_033800.1:14554381-14555627 GCF_001876935.1 Asparagus officinalis
ACTCCAAATTTAAATATTAGCAAAAAAAGTCCATCTCCCCCCCCCCCAACCATCCCCCCCCACCCACCAATCTCCTCCATGCTCCTTCCTCCTCTACCCTCTCCCATCATCTGCCCCCAGATCCGCAACCTTCACCTCCCTCCAACCTTATCCCTCTTCTCAATCTCTCTCTCCTCTCCCTCTCCTCCACCACTTACCTCCTCGTCTCCCTTGCTTTCTCCCCTCTCTCCCCTCAAACATTTACTATAAGCACAGGAGGGAATGAAGCAAGGGGAGGAGATAGGGGAGGAGGAAGAAGTGAAGGAAAGTGCGGGCATGAATGGAGAGAGGATAGAGGTTGAGAAGATGTGTAAGGTTGGAGAAGGAGGGAGAGGAGGTCAGGGTGATGATCTTGGGGAGAACGAAAAGGGAAAGGGGAGAGGAGGTGAAGGTGAGGATCTGAGGGCGAAGGAAAAGGGAGGGAAGGGGAGGAGAGGAGGATGGATGAGATGGTTGGGTTTTTTTTTTTTTTTTGCAAATATTTGAATTCGGTGAGCAAATCTATAGGCGTCAGATAGATTTGAGGGATATATATGATAACAATCCTTAATTTTGTCACTCAAATCAAAACTTCAGAGACCAGAAATGTCTTGTTCGTTAAATGTGGCACTTTTTAGGTCTTGTATCCCCCGCGTCAGTTTTTAGACCTTATTGGTAAAGGGGTCACTTTATAGATCAATCTGTTAACTTAGCCTTGTAGTGACAAAAAGATCCTTCATGATATCAAAGATAAAGATTGGCTAAACTTTGGGGTTATTTAAAGTACAAATAACCCTAAATGATATGCCAAAGAAAATTCACCGAACGAACTAGTTTACTCTAAACGTGGCAAAAGGCATCGATTCAGTTGCTTATCTACTTACCTTTTGATCATCATACAATTACAACCGCAGATCCACAGATATTTAAATCTCACAGACTTATATGCAATCTAATAGGATATAATTCCTCGATAATTAAAAAGCATTAAAGTTCGACAATGTGTAGATGTATTCCTATGAATAGCTAAGTACAGTTAATGCCAAAATCAGCACATGTTTTCCAAATACTGTAACAAAAGAGAAAACTAATTTTAAATTATATCCTAGTTATCATCGCAAGCATTTGAGAAAAGAAAAATCAGTTGGAGTGAGAAACTCGGATCTAGAAGTCAAAAATCATAAAACAAGATGAGTAGAACGCGGATCTAAAGTTAATACCTGAACGA
>NC_033800.1:14555637-14589965 GCF_001876935.1 Asparagus officinalis
TCCATTTTCCATTTTTCTCTTGGTTTCTTCGGATGCTAAAAAACCCTAAGTTTTTATTTTTTTATTTTTTTTTAAGAATTTGATTAGGGACGAAGGACTCTCGAGGAACAGAATAAAAGGTCGTTGAGTACGGGCACCGGCTCTTGTTTTTAAGATAACTCTGACCGATTAGTGTGATAATGAGCTGGAATTTGGATTAAAATATGGGAAAATTATTTCTAGACCCTCTTCTTATAGATATCCATTTCTCCACCCCTAATCAAAAATTAAAATGCCTGGAAGTCTGGAACCCTTTGGACCCAAAGAACTGTTCATTTATCCTGCAAATACACTTTAGTTTTGTACGTGATTTCTAAGAAAAAATCCAATACGACATAACTTAAAATATTTGTATTAGACTTCGTTTGGATACTATGGTGTTTTTCTTGTTGTATTTTTATAAAAAAAAACACCATGGTGTTGTATTTTTCTCTTAAAATGTTTTCAAAACATCATGTTAAGTATTTTTGGTCAACACTAGTTTGACCCATTATAACATTAGTATTAACCATATTATTAATATTTATATATTAATTATAATAAAATATATTATAAATAAAATGTTATAATATGTAGTTTACATATTATTATAGTATTATAAGTATTAAATGTAATGCAATATAATATTATATAATATATTATAATATTATATTGTACTTTAATGAGTTATATTATATTATAATTATTGCATATTATTTTTAAATAATTATATATTTATTATTTTGCTATATTAATTTGTTATTGCAATATATTATATAATATTTTTAAAATAATATTATTTTATTATTACTATATTATTATTATATTATTAATAAAATATATTATTACTATTATTATTATTTATTACCAGCAGTATATTACTTATAAATTGATATTTTTTAAATATTTCAACATAAGATAATATATTATAGTTTCTAATATGTTAGAGTATATTAATAATTACTTTAACAGCATATTAATAATTTATTATATAAATAAACATTTACTATACAATATGTTATTATAATAATATTATTATATTGTTATGTTATTATTTAATATGTTACTATTATATAATATTTTATAATTATTTTTTTATTATAACTTATTTATTAAAAAGTTAATAATATTATAGTGATTATACTATTGTATAGTATATTATTATATCATTATTATATTATTATTTATTATCAATAACTTTTTTATTATTTTTATTAGTTTATATAAATTTTATTATTATTTATTTATTATATAATACATTATTAACATATTAAATATTGGTATTTAATATGTTATATATTATTATATAAGATATTTTATTTATTATATTTTTATATTATTTAATAAATATTACTAATATATTATATTAACTATAATATAATATAATATAATAAGCATGTTGATAATAACTTTATATTAATTATATTTAATATGTTATGTTAGATATTATATTAACGTCTTCTCAAACTCAAAACCAAAACATCAAACTTAAAACACTTAAAAGGTGTTTTGAAATAAGTGTTGTGTTTTTGGTTTGAGGATGATTTAGCTCAACAAACATCATGGTTTCCAAACGCATGGTGTTTTGTTTTTGACAAAAACACCATGGAAACAAGTAAAACGCCACGGTATCCAAACGGAGCCTAAATGTTGCATTTGCCTATTTTATGTATCATGTATTTGTTATATATCATCTTTTTCTGTACGAAATTTTAAGCATCATTTTTTTGTTAGATGTATCTTTTTCTTTACGTTTTCTTTTTGTTGGTAAGTAATAAGCTTTGCCTTTTCTTTTTGTTGGTAAGTAATAAGCTTTGCCTGTATCCTTATTGTCCATGATGATATAAAACATAAAAGCCTCGTGATACCATGAAACTTATGTTTATCATGAGCAATGCAAATTCTTTTCCAAAAAGATTTTGCTTGCATATAGTTAAAAAAATTTATCCATGTACACATTATGTAGTTCATTCAAATTCAAGAGAGTAACAGGAACTCATCATTGAAATCAAAAATCATAGATTAATGGTAATAGATAGCTTCATCATATTTAAAAATTTCGATTCATCTTACTGAAAAATAATGAATAACACAGCATATCATTTTTTAGGACAAATTGTGACGTTGTAAGATTGAAGAATGAATTTCCAAACAGCCCCTAAGGGACGCATACATGGGTTAAAAATCTAATGGACAAGAACTATATGCCAGAGTAAATAAGCGCGTATTACACAGTTAATTTACCAATATAAGGTTACAACAGAGACCCAAGAAAGCTAAGCTTTCCCTTGTAGTGCCCATACTATCTAAATCGATTTAGAAATCTCTTTTTCTTCTTTCTGATTACTAGCATTCTGAGTTCTACCAGGATTTCGCCGGCCTTTATCAGGTCCACCGATGACTCCCCAACTCTCAAACTGCCTCTGCCTTGCTCTCGCCCTCTCCTTCTCTTCTTCTGACTTGGTGGAGAAACAGTATGGGCATGTAACACCATGTTCATATTCTGGATATTCCATGTCTTCATCACTTATAGGTTGCTTGCATCCGTAGCAGAGCTTGAAGCTTCCTTGAATTAGTCCATGGTCAACTGATACTCTTTTGTCGAAGACAAAGCATTCGCCCTCCCATAGGCTCTCTTTCTTTGGGACTTCTTCCAGATATTTCAGAATCCCACCCTGCAGATGATATACCTGGAACAAGTAAACATGGCTTCAGTAAAGATTATCCCATTTGAGTAAGAAGCAGTTAATACTCAGATTCGTGGTAATTTATGTCGTGATTCCAGCAAAGCGCAACATAGAATTCAGGAGGCACGAGTGGCAAGTGCTAATAATGCGATTGACAAGTGCTAGTAAAATAGTTTGGAGGTATAAATCGGCACTCTGTCCCAGTATAAAGGGGATCAACAATTAACGAGATGTTTATTTCAAGGACTCAAATCTCAGTATCAGTATCGGACAATCTTTTTGTCAGTATGGCTAGGTTTGATATTTTCCTCAGTTTCTGATGGAAGAACCAGATTTTAAGAAGAAAACCATATAAAATATAATTCAGAAATAAAACTTGAATCTTTTCGACATAAATTTCTTCCCATTGTTGATGAAGTTTTAGCTCAGACCTGATGGAATATTAGATAATGTAGTCAATAATGCTCAATAATGCATTGCTTTCATTCCTAGGGTTCAATTGTGGATAGACCCCCTGTCTTATAGCCCAATTGCGAATGGCCCACTGTAGATCTATTGGTGCACATAGACTCCCTGGGTGAAACTCTTTTGACTCTTATTACGAATCAAAAGCAAATTCACTCAGGGCGTCTATCTGCACTTGGGCAATAATACAGGGGGTCTATCAACATCAATAGAACTGCATGTGGTCTATCCGCAATTGGGCTATAGTACAGCGGGTCTATCCAAAACTAACCCTAATTTCTATGATGTTGAGTTCTTCTGAGAATAACATAATTAACTATTCAAAATGCTAGTGATACTATTCTATTATGCTTGACTTGACTATATAAAGATTTTAATGAAACTTTATATTTATTCAGGAACATCTCTAATTTATCCGTTATCTTCGTGTAACGATCTATTTGGTTAGAAAGTTCTGGGGATAATCAGCTTGAAATTGCTACTTCATAAAATTGAGAAATTTTGCTAATGACCTATTTGCTAGAAAGTTTTCTTGGAGAAACTTTGATCATGAGAAACTTGTGATGTCCTTCAGATTATTGGGTGCATGTACGATGCTTATGATTCTGAAGATAGAAAGAACAAAGGGAATTTTTTTTCTCTGAAATAGGTCCAGAACCATTTCAATTAGCTTCACTTGGTTTGGGATTCATTTATAAGTACTGTAGTCTCTAGATGCAAAATGGAGATACGTTTCAAATAGAGATAAGCAGCGCAAGACAAAAGTTTTAGAAGGAAATAATGTGGAAATACTTGCCTCTTCAAAACCTTTGCTGAGGAGAAAACTTGAAGCCTTCTCACATCTGATTCCACCAGTACAGTACATTGCTACGCGAGGGAGCTTCTTAGGTCCTCCATTCTCAGTCTCTTCTTTGACACTAGCACTCAATTCCTCAACTTCTGTATCTGACTGCTGGTTTGACTCAGCTAATTCAAACTCATCATCCACCCAAGATGGGAATTCCCGGAATGCTGCGGTCAATGGATCAACTGCTCCTTTAAACTTCCCTATGCGAGTTTCATATGAATTCCTCACATCAATTACCATCTGCACAAATGAACAACACAAGTTAAAATTCTAGAAGCAAAAAAGCATTGATATCACTAGACAAACCACATGCAAGGATGAGCTGTATGTGTAGAGGAAGTGCCTCAAGAATGACCCAATAGCCTCAGTTAATACAGATATTATCAACAATGCAAGCCCTGATATAGAAGTTTGGCAACATAAAGAAATTAATTTGAACCATAAGATATGTACACCAACAGAATTTTTCAACATTGAAATAATGATGTTTATGGAGGCCTAAAGAAGATGGATTAATTTAATTGTGCATTTACACAACGTAAACGGGCTAAATGCCCACAACATACATGGCCCAGAGAAAAGAATATGCCATAAAAACAAAAAACAAAAAAAAAAACAAACTGCTGTGCAGGAGAGTGGAGAACCTATTTTGCCTATGCGGTGTAAGCTCCAACCACATAGCAGACTAGGGAAATTGCCTAGAACTGTGAAAGAAAATAGATAAAAAGATAAATGAAAAGTAAATAGGCTGTTGGAATTTGCATCATGATACTACCCTCACAAATAATAAACCAAAAAACTTATAATAAATAAAACTCCGGAATACTGAGAACAAGGAAAGCCCCTTTAGGAAATTAAGAATATCATTTCTTTGACTTGGAAAAGAAAATATGTATAGCAACAAAACAGCATAGAACTATGAAGGACAACATGTTTCTGGCATCAAAACACTCACAGTATCTGGATCACTTATCAATGCATTCCAATCCTTTGGATGCACATATTTCCCAACTTTCTCGGTGGGCATCACACTTGGATCTCCAAATGAGACAATCTGCTTGTACAAAAACAAACATTGAAAGCTAAACACGTAAGAATTATGCAAATGCACAGACACATTTAAACATCATAATAAACATAAAAAGAAGAAGGAAAAATGCTCTCAATATATCAAGAATACCTCTTTCTTTAACTTGACGCGCACATGATCCCATCGGAAAGGTGCATCTTCCCCTGCTCCAAGGGGGGAATGACTAGTGTGACCATGATGGATGGCTTCTTCCTCTGGAGTAACAGGAGACTCGACCAATCTTAGACCCTTAAGACGCTCATCAGCTTGAATAAATTCTAGTACCTTCTCCACTGATTCACGTGTCCCACAAATGCTGCCATTAATCCCTTCGGGTGCAAGGATTATGCCACCTGAAACACGCTGGACAGAATCAGCTCTGTGAGAATAAATTTTCCACTATATAAGCAAATACCAATATGGTATACAAGAAACTAGTAAGTATGACATCCTCATGAGATTAATAATGTGTGTAACAATTTATGCTAACCCCAAGATTTTTGGAAACCTTAATAATCTCTCTATTCCCCTGATATTTAAGTGGCATAACTTAAGGGGCAACCAAGCCTTATGAACCAATTACTCAAGAACAAATAAAGATGAAAACAACAACAATAAGATCCAAACACAAATGGAGGACAAGTAAATGAAAACAGAAAGCTAAAACTTAATGAGCTCAAAATTCAAGTTTGACAATCTACTTATTATTCTTTATAGACAATTAATTTTTAGGAAATATGTTGGTTAGATTGTCCTGCTATATGGAAATTAGACAATAGAATTTGATCAGTCTCTGAATATTCCTACAGTTAAGGTCTGTCCCAAACGGAGTCTATCATGATATGGGTTGATTACCACTCACCATTGCACTTTGTTCACTCCATAGTAGAGTCAACTATATATGCGCAGCAAGTACCATCAGAATAATTTTCACATATTCTTTATCAAGGAACCTTAGATGGTTGAATTTCAAGGATGGACAATCAAATTGAGGTAACAAATAACTAGTGAATTAGTTACAATTATGAATTATCAGTCACAACATTTGCTACAAATTTTCAACTAAAGAATAGAGGTACACTCATCTCAGATCGAAGACTATTTCCTTTCCAATTTCAGGAGTTTTGGTTCTCCCAACAATTAAAAAAAGTGATATTTCAAAGAAATTGAATCAGGCGGAGAACAGCCGGTGGAGGCAGTTGACTCCTTTAGAAGGCGTTTACTAAAACTATCATTAAATAAATAAAATGAACAAATGTGAGACCCCATCAAGCAACTAATTAACTTACTTGATTTTGTCTATCCAGATGTCTCATAAAATCAGGTTACTGCCAACCACAAAAAAAAAGAAACTTAATAACTGATTGGTATTCAAATCGATCAAACAAATCCCTACATTTAAGGCAAAGGGCGTTATAACCCAAAGGTCTCATCTTCTGTCCAATTATCTGCCCAAGATCTTCGAACTTTGAAAATCAATCAAACACCACATTGTCGAAATTTTGTCTTTGTTTTCCGATCTTCAACGTCGTGAGCCAATTTTATAAGACATACTATACCCTCAGGTAAACAGTTCATCTAAACCTATAAATTCCCTATCCAACTACAAAATTTCACAGCCAAGATATCCCAAGCCAAAAAAATTTGCATCTCAATCACAGTTGATCAATGTGCTCAATCAAATTGCAACCTAACAAACTTACTCCAGTAAAATAATTAAAAAAAAATACTTTTTTAGGGTTTAGATACTCACTGCTTGTTCACAGAGATCCTTCAATGGCTTCCGCATCTCCGCATGATCAGGAAAATCCGCAAACTTATAGAACGAAACCACAACCAAAGTCGAACCCGAGCCCTCAATTTCCCCCGTAACCGAGATTTCAACCGGCGAGCTACGACTGGAAACGCTTCTAACTCCATTAATGGACCTTGAAGCCGACGCTTGGAGGTGCTGGGTAGCGATTTGAGAAAGAGGCCTAGGGTTTGGGAAGTGAGAAGGATTGGGGATTAGGGTTTTGTCCGAGATGGCGGCCATTAGGGATTTAGGGTTTAGGTTGCGGGTTGAAGAGGAGAGCATTTTGGGGATGACTGCAGCCGTCCTGCTGCTGCTGATGGTTTTGGTGATGAGGAGAGTGGGCATGAAGAACCGAGGGTGGTGGTTTTCTGTGGGCTGGTCGGGATTGGGTTTTAGGTATCAAGGTTGGGCCTTCATGCCTAAATTGGGCCGCTCTTTGGATAGGGTTGCCTTAAAACCCTCGCATTTTCAATACTTCCGTATTATTTCTTTTATTGACCAAAATGCCCCTCAACTTGTGTGCCCTTAAACACTGGATTTTTCGTGCGGAAGGGTACGGTGGGTGGGGGCATTTTGATTAGAAAAATTCCTCAAGGACCCAAAATATGAGACCAATAGAAGGGACAAATGAGGTGTCACCCTCCTATTGGATAATAAGTTGACCATCATTAATGATGACCAACTCATTATCCAATAGAAAGGGGACCCTTCACTTGTCTCTTCTATTGATCCCATATTCTGGGTCCCCGTAGCAAAGCTCTTTTGATTATTGAGGGACTAACTTGCGAGACCCCATCAGATTTGAGGGGCTGATGAGCATTTCAGGGATCTGAGGGAGTAATATGGAATTATTAAAACTTTGAGGGGCTGATGAGCATTTCAGAGATCTGAGGGGCTAATATTATGGGATAGTTTGAGACAACTCACGAGAATATGGGAGCTGATATGAATCTCAATGACCTGGGAGACTAATTTCATTGTGCAAGATTAATATTTTATTTGGGGGGGCCTATCAAGTTGTCGGATGTATCTGTCTTCATAAAGATATGCGTGTATGTTTGTGCAGAATCTTTTTTGCTACATATAACATCAATGAAATGCTGAATGTTTGAAAATATCAGAGATTGAGGAAACGTTGATAGCTGAAAAGTTTTCGGATTTGCATATAAGAAACGTATTTTCATTTCAAATCAGGTGTTTGTTAATTTGTAATTGTACGATAGTCTACGTTTGTTTGAGTTTGAAATCACTAATAGACAATGTGAAGTCGATTTTTTATTTTTATTTTTATTTTAATGCAACTTGCAGTGTTTGTTGCAGCCAAATCGACTATAACAAATACCACACCATTTCTACAACATAAACGTTCAACTATCATCACCAATCACCTCACTGCTAACTAAATGCTGAAATTAAAAATATATATTTCATTAAAAATACATATTTGACCTGTAGCGTTTACTAATGCGGCTCTATTTCATGTCAATCAAAGTTATCAAACAACTACACCTTTAAAAGAAGTAACAGGAAATGAGGTGCAGAACCAGTAAATTGTAGTATTGGCGAAGGGTTCGAAAAAGAACATGTTTTGGGAAACAGAACCATTTTGGAAGCTTCACGGTCGACTGTGAGTGACGCGACGGTCGACCACGAACGTGCACAGCACAGGGAAAAGTCTCTGGACTTTTGGCGGTTGACCGCAGTGTCAAGTCCGGTCGACCGGCCAAACCCTGCAGTGATTATTGGTTTCTTTCATTGGTTTTGGTCGACCGCACGTGTCTCTGCGGTCGACCACGAGTCAGGTCAGGCCCAGTTTGGGTTTTTCTGTTCTGTTTGGGTTTCTGTTTTGATATAAATAGGAACACGTTTTTGAGGGTTTGGTAGGCTTGTTGTGGGGATATTTGGAGCACTGAAAAGATGTATTTTATGAGCTATTAGTTAGGATTTTAGTGGAGAGAATTAGAGATTTGTTGGTGAGATTAGTTGGTTGGTTTGAGTGATTTGTAATCTCAGTTTGTACTCTTCTTCTCAATTAGTGAAAACCACATCCCTTTCTTACCCCGTAGACGTATGCAACTTGTCGAACCACGTTAAAATTGGTTGTTTATGTTTTGTGCTGTTATTTTGATTTGGTTGGCCTTTATCTCGGCGTTTGCTTTGGTTCCTCGAAGCACATCGGTTTGGTTTTGGCTTTCGCGCGCACAACAAGTCAGAGCTTGGGCTACGCTTGGGCTAATGGAAGGAGTAGATCATTTTGGAAGTTCGTCTAGGGCTTCAGTTGGTGATAAAGGTGGGATTTTTCCTATTTGTGGATCTCGTTTCCATCGTGTGTGGTGAGATCTTTCGGAGGCCCTTGTTAGGGTTTCAGTTGAAGATAAAAATCTCTCTTTTTCAGTTTGGATCTATTCTTTATTTGTTCTGCATTGTTTTGTTGGTGCTTTGAGAAAGATGGTCGAGAAAGAAGGAGTTGTGGGTAGTACTTCCGGCGTGAAGACCTTTCAAAGTCTGAATATCCGCTCTATAATGATAGATGTAGAGAAGTTTAATAGCATAAACAATTTGGTCTTTGGAAATGTAAAGTCTTTGATGCACTCAACGCGCAAAATTTGGAAGATACATTAGAGTTAGACGAAAAAACGGACGACATTGAAGAGAATGTTTGGAAAAAGATGAATAGAACGGCGTGTAGTGTGATTAGATCTTATTTAACTCAAGATTGGAAATTAATATGATATAATCAATAAGACTTCGGCTAAGAAGATTTGGGAGATCCTAGAGATCAAGTATTTGACCAAGAGTGTAGAGAACCGCTTGCATTTAAAGAGGAGGCTTTTATCACTTCCAATTGAAGAAGGGGGCCTCCATTGGTGATCACATGAATCACTACACGAAACTTCTTACGGATTTGGCGAATGTAGATGTGATGATTGAAGATGAGGACAATACGTTGTTATTGTTGAGTTCCTTGCCCGACGAGGAATATGAGACATTCGTTCTTACTCTTATTAATAGGAAGACATCTCTTTCGTATAGTGAGGTCATCAATGTACTTGTGAATTATCAGCTTCGAAAGAAGGATAATGAGACTTCAGTTGAGCCGGTAGCGGGAGTATTGGTCGCAAGAGCAAAGAGTCTAAACCGTGGTAGGAGGTTACAGTCTAGGGGGCACATCCTAGAGTTCGTAGGAATCAGTGTGCCTTTTGTAAATAGGATGGACATTGGAAAGTCGAATGTCCAAAGTTGTTTGATCGAGCCGGAAAGAATAAGGGGAAAGCTACTCAAGTTTCAAAGGTGAATATTATCAAGACTAGTGGCGATAATTCAGATTCAGATTCTTCGGGCTACTCATTAGCACTACCATTAGTTTGTGTTGCCGACTCTACAGAGTGGATATTGTATTCGGGTGCTTCTTACCATATTTACCCTTGGAGTGATTGGTTCTCCAGCTTTCAGGAGTTGAAAAGAAGTGATGTCATGCTCATGGGTAATAATCATGAATGCCCTATTAGTGGTATCGATATCATTCGTATTAGGATGTGTGACAGAGTGAATCAGGAGTTGGATGAAGTGAGGTTCGTTTCTCAGTTGAAAAAGAACATCATTTTACTTGGAGTTTTGGAGGCAGCAGGCTATCGGGTGACCTTAGCGGATGCATATTTGAAGGTCATATTTGGGTCCATGATTATGATGAAGAACATCAAGAAAAAGAATTTATATTATTTGATTGGGAGCGCGGTATTTGATAGAGAGCTGACAACTTCTTTGGGTTTGGCTAGACTGTGGTATTTGTTAAGGCTGAAATATTTGATTGGTTATGTCGTGCATGGTTTGTTAAGGAGTTCTTTGACCTGTAGATTGAACTCTTTTGAGCATATTGGTATGAGCGAGAAGACCGATGTGGAGTTTGGCACTTCTATCCATCGATCGATGGGTCTTTTAGGTGGTGTTCATTCAGATATTTGGGGGCCTTCTAAGGAGGCATCATTGGTAGGTAATCGGTATTTTGTTTTTATAGTTAGGGACTGTTCTAGGCATTGGTGGGTTATAACCAAGTATCGTTGGTGTGAAGTCCTAGAAGTTAATGTAGGTTGTCTAAAAATTACTGCTTATAGCTGATCCCCATCAAACACCGATGATAGAAGTTATAATTTGACGGCTTCCAGAAGGCTATAATTAGAAAAATTTTACATAGATCGATGAATGTTATAATCTAATAACCTTCACAATAACCAATAAAATCTCTAATTCAACAGCCTTCATAATCAACATCGGGAGATACAATCTGATGATTCTCATATTTTCAAGAAGCCAAGACGAAAATTACAAGATGACGATCTTTGCAACGCTCTAGTAAAAGAGACCAAAAATTGATGGTCTCTTCACATCAAAACGCAAAGATCATCACTGCGTTACAATATCAAAATGCATATGTCATTCATGCGTTATAACATCAAAACACAGAGGTCCTCCCTGTGTTGCAACATCAAAACGTAGGGGTCAGACCCACATTTTTTGCGTTTGACTGGTTCAAACAGAACCTGAATGATTTCAAAACTGTATCTTCACTTAATGGGTTCGGTTACACCCCATTATTGAGAGATTTCAGGGGGAAGATTACACACCTTAAATCCTTGAACGGTTTCAAAATCATTTTCTGTTAGCCCTTATGTTTTGATGATGTTTTACAACCACCATTATCGGTACTAATAGCTTATTGAGTGAAAATGTAGTAAATTCATTTATCAAGCTCGTTTGTGCCATTAACGGAGGATGGATGGAATATACGCTACAACGAAGATATCCAAAGGAGGTGGAGGCCAAGAGATGAAGCAACGTTATTTTAAGAACGACAAATTCGAATACAAGCTCCATCCGATTCAAGCTATATCAAAGCTCAAGTATTGTTCTTTATATATGAGGATATTAGCTTTCTTTTGTTTCTCTCTCTAGTGCTAGAATGTAGGCAAAGAGTTACTGATCTTACTTGAAGCTATTGGGAATCACACACACGATTTCATACTTAGGTTTTTAAACGTTTTTCACAAAATACTATTTTTCATAAGTATGAGGACCTATCTATAAAATTCATTTTCTAAACAGTTTGTTTTTAGTATTAAAAACATTTTACAAAGTTTTAGATTTTTCAGATGTCAAATAAGTATTTTGTAAATATTTCAAGTTGGTCAAAAACTGTTTTCTGCAAAATGTCAGAAAGCGGTCAACCGGTCCGGTCGACCGCTCCCATGACCTTTCCTTACTATTTTCCAGAGAGGTCGTCGGTCGACCGGTACGGTCGACCGAAACCTCGACTTTCAAATCGGTCGACCGCGCCGGTCGACCGACGGTGTCTCTGCTTGATTTCCAAGTTTTCTAGGTTGTTAGCGGTCGACTGAAATTTTCGGTCGGTCGACCGAAGCATTTTTTCGGTCGACCGAAATTCCCTTCGGTCAACCGATTTGTGTCTTTGGTCACCCGCGACTTTTTTAAACGGTCGGTTTTTGCCTCGTTCGCTGTGCTTTCACTTATTAGTGTTTGGCACAATCTGAGCTGAGAGTCTGAAAAGAAGATTATCTTTCTAAATAGAAAGATTGGGTTTTTGTTTTTAATTGGTTTAAACTCTTTTATAAAAACCCCCCAGACTGCTTCTTCTTCCCTAAGCCCTAACGTTTGCAAAAACCAGAGAGCTCTGTTTTCCTGAGAAAATTTTCAAATCTGTTTTTCTCTGTGTTTTTGTGTGTGATTCACTTCCCAATTTCAGTAACCTTTCTCTTTGCCATAGGGGCTGTGTAAAGAGAGAGTCTTGCATCTTTTCTTCTGCTGTGAGGGTGAGATCTTGTGTAAGATCTACTGTGAGGGTGTGATCTGTTGAGATCAAACTGTGTAGTGAGAGAGATCTGTGGAGATCGCTGTGTAGACGAAGTTCCGGCTTCCAAACCGGGTGTGTAGTGGATTTCTCCTCGAGAGTGGGGAGCGGGGACGTAGGCCAGAGGGCCAAACCTCGTTAACACATCGCGCGTCAAGGATAACGAACTCCTAACCCTATTTCTCTTACTTTTATCGCATTTTTTGTTTTGTGTTTTGCTTGTGCTGAATTTTTATTGCATATTAGAGCCTCTTGACCCTAATCACCCCCCCTCTAGGGTCCAACATTTTCAACGAAATGAGGTCGGTTATACCCCCATTAAAGGGAGATTTTAGGGGGCAGTTACACCCCTAAAAACCCTATAAATAGCAAAAAACTCAGGTGAGTTTGGGGATCTTCGATCTGAAATTTTGGAGATAAAAAAAACTGCGCAAAGGAGAAGTCGGCATTCTTTGACCGAGAGCATCCTCGGCAACAGAGAGTTCTTGGAACTTTCATCCTTAGCTTATTAACTGATTTTTGGTTCAAATCAACTCTTTTTTAAGAGTTTAAACTCGCTCTGAGTTATCAACTCGTCAAGAGTTTTAAACTTACCATATAAGTTCTCCTCAACGTCAATCAAGAGGAATCAACCACGTTCTATAAAGCGAGATGGTCGAATCGTCAACGAGAAACAAACTCGGCACGAACATCGAGGGAGGCATCTCATCGCTACCGTGAAGAACCCAGTTTTAAACAAAGGAAATGATCTCTATCGATTCCTTCTCTCTTTTATAAATCGGGATTCCGATTTAGAAGACTATAATTTCTTTTTCTAAGTCTGTTAGAAAGAAATTGTATTAAGAGAATTGTATTCATTCTTTGTCTAAGCTGGTTAGAGGGATAATATAATAAATCATATTCTCAATTGTCTTCTTATAAAATCCCCACCAAATAGTCAACAACAGATGGAGGAAGTGTATTGGCAGAAAGGTAACATGTCGTTCTGATTTTGGTAGAGGTTTTTTCTTGCGTTTGTGTCGAGCTCATGATAGTTTGAGACACTTCATTGAAGAGGAAACATTAGGGCGACGAGATGAGATGACAGTTTTGATGGGTCGTTCCTTGCTGGAGGAGGATCGATGTTTGATGTCGAGCATTGGTTTTGGTGTTCGGGCTTTAATATATTTGAGTTATCATAGTCATAGGTTACTGATTGCTGCGTGTGGAGATTATGGATTTGGTGGAGCTGCTTTAGATTTTGGGTTGTGTCGGATATTTGGTTGCCCAACATTTAGTCACATCGAGGACGTGAGATTTGATCGGATTGCACATTTAGGGTTCAGAAGCGTATTTGATTATCAGGTATTTGCTTCTGATTTTGTTTTGAGCAGGTATGCCACTTTTGACTCTCAGCAGGTAGAGAGTGTTGATCAGATCATTGGGATATCACAACGGGTGGAGTGTGATGCTACTCCACATTAGGTAGAGATTGATCCACATACTCCAGATCATACTATATCGTTTGAGATTCCAGTTGAGGCAACACAGTTTGGGAATCATATTAGTTTGGATACAGATGATGAGTTGGTTGATTCGAATGCAGCTGGTAGACATAGTCTGGATTTGGATATGGCCGTTGGTTCATCTCAGTTGGAGGTGTTTGGTTTGTTTCACTTTGAGGCCATTAGGAGAGCTGTCAGCCATAGATTTGTTGGTGAAGAGTTGAGAACTCTTCTATTAGATTGAGGGCCTTTGGAGGCTGTTGTGTGAACTACGTGAAGGCTTGATTCCTTGGGCAAGAGGATATGTAGGCAGTCATTTATGATGCAGCCGGTTTGGTGAGTTGATACCGACGTTTGGAGAGTAATCACATTCTCATTTAGTTCTCGACTTGTTGTGGATTGAGTCTGTTATCGTGTTTTGTTTCACTTCGTACTAGACGCAATAAGTGAGACATTTGTTTTTGTTTGTGTCGGCTCAGTTTTGAGAAAACTTCGCCGAGGTAGAGAATTGTTGATTTGGCGAAGGGTTCAAAGAAGAACAAGTTTTGGGAAGCAGAAACATTTTGGAAGCTTCACGGTCGACTGCGAGTGGCGTGACAGTCAACCGCGAACGTGCACAGCACAGGAAAAAGTCTCTGGACTTTTGACGGTCGACCGCAGTGTCAAGTCCGGTCGACCGACCAAACCCTATAGTGATTATTGGTTTCTGCCGTTAGTTTCGGTCGACTGCACGTGTCTCTGCGGTCGATCGCGAGCCGGGTCAGGCCTAATTTGGGTTTTCCTGTTCTGTTTGGGTTTCTGTTTTGATATAAATAGGAACACTATTTTGAGGGTTTGGTAGGCTTGTTGTGGGGATATTTGGAGCACTGAAAAGATGTATCTTATGAGCTATTAGTTAGGATTTTATTTGGAGAGAATTAGAGATTTGTTTGTGAGATTAGTTGGTTGGTTTTAGTGATTTGTAATCTCAGTTTGTACTCTTCTTCTCAATTAGTGAAAATCTCATCCCCTTCTTGCCACGTGGACGTAGACAATTTGCCGAACCACGTTAAAATTGGTTGTTTGTGTTTTGTGCTGTTATTTTGATTTGGTTGGCCTTTATCTCGGCGTTTGGTTTGGTTCCTCGAAGCACATCGGATTAGTTTTGGCTTCCGCGGGCACAACATAAATCCTCAAGAAGAGATCTTGTCCTTTAGCTCTAAAGGGAAGGAGAGGATGAATTTTCTCCATTTATTGTTCTTATACGTAGGCAGTAGACAACAACTTCCTAAATTTTAATACATGCAAGTTGAGTTTTTGTTTACAGAATCTTTGATATATATCTCCCAACTACTTTGGCCCTTTCTTGCTTATAATTTTCCATGAAAGCTCTCTATATATAAAAACATTTGTACTAGATTTATGCTGCAGGATTTCTGGAGACATATATATCCACTGCCTGCCCTTTCGACAATTTAAAATTATGATATAAGTACACCTCAAAGGATGCGTAGGGGGTTAATGTTAGACACGTTTTTTAGGGTTTCTTGGCTTTGATTGGAGATTGGTTTGGAGATATTAAAGCACAGAAAAAGGAGAGTTTTCTGAGCTATTTGTTTAGGGTTTTATTTGGAAAGATTGAGAGCTTTGTGGTGAGATTAGTTGTTCATTCGAATGATTTGTAATCTCAGTTTGTACTCTTTCTCTATTAGTGAAAACCCCATCCCCTTCTTGCCCCGTGGACGTAGGCAATTGCCGAACCACGTTAAACTATTGTGTTTAGATTTGTGCCGTTATTTTGGTTGTTTTGGTCTTTATCTCGACATTTGGTTTGATTTGGTTCTTGAAGCACGCCCGTTTGTTTGTCCCGCTTCCGCGCCGCGCACAACAGTTAATGTCTGTTGAATAAATATATTGCTCAAAGACCCCAGGTAGGACAGCAGAACGGGTCTTTTTAGAAAGAGACCAATTGTTTATTTGTACAATTTTTTGGCTGGGTTTTCTGCAAAGTTCACTCTATGTCAAATTACAGGTTCTTTTCAAAGCAAACTTAAAGGAAGAAGCTACTTCGATTAAACTAATGCACTCTTTTAGATCAATTCTCATCTTAGGATCTTCCGACATTAACAAATCTTTATTTTGTTCTCTCAAAAAAACAAATCCTTACTTTGTCTTGCACTCAAGGGATCTTTTTGTGATGCCTATTTACTGCCCTTCGAAAGAAAAATGGGTATGCTAGGTACCAAGCATAAATTTTGTGTTTGGTAGTGAGGTGATATAATCCCCTCCACTTATTCAAATGGGGAACCACATGAGAAAAATTGGTATGTTAGGTACCAAGCATAAATTTTGTGTTTGGTAGTGATGTGACATAATCCCTCCACTTATTCAAATGGGGGACCACATTCATATGAGTTGAGAAATGCATGTGGATATGCAACCATTTGAATGAGTGGAGAGGGATGTGATACCTCACTACCAAGCACAACTTTTTGTGCTTGGTACCAAACATACCCATATTTCTCTCTCTCTCTCTCTCTCTCTTTTTATCCTCTCTATGGTTTGGATCCTCTTCAACCTTCAATGGCGTAGCTCATGCTTTTGTGATTGGTGATAATTAAGAAAACCATGATTAAGACTAACACTCTCTAATAAAAATTAACATGTTTAAATTCTTAAAGGGAATGCCTCGAAGGCAAAAGGGTACGGAGAGGCATTATTATTTAACCCATCATCCTTATCCACGCTATAGGGTTTATAGTGGACTTGAGAAATATTTCTAAAGTTCTAATCAATTGCAGAGAAATTAATCATGCAAACTGGTGTTGTGCGCAGCGGAAATTTCGGCAGCACCTCCGGTGCGCAAGGTGCACAACAAGAGATTAGATCACAACGGAATTCTAGTTTCTCAAAGGAAACAAGAACCGAAAGCCAGATATCTCATCAAAGTGAGATATCAGCTCTTCCTCTCGTCAGCTCTAGGACTGCGCGTCGAGGGAACCTACAAGCTATTACAAATCACGGCAAGAACACAAATTTTACGTGGTTCGGCAAATAGCCTACGTCCACGGGGCAAGGAGGGGGAGATCTACTAATAGAGGGAGAGATACAAATGGGGTTTACAATCTCACAAATAAAACCCTCTCACAAACTCTCAGATCTCTCACATAAAAATTCTCTCAAAGGGATGCACAAATCAAAGAACAACTACAAAAAGACTTTGCTTCTTCTCTATGAATAGCGAAGTTCTAATCGGATGTGGGCCTTTGCTGTACTGTTCGTGGGCATTCTCTTCACGCGGAAACAAAGTTCACAAACTTTGTTGAGAGCGTGGCCCCCACCCACATGACATCATTCACAATTCTCCACCTCGGTGAAGTTTTCTCAAAACTGAGCCGACACCAAAGCAACCAAAAGTCTCACTTGTTGTGTCTAGTACGAACTCAATCCACAACAAGTCGAGAACCCGAACGAGAGTCTAAACAATCTCACCCCCATCAACTAATCCAAACCGGCTGCATCGTAAAGACTGCCTACGTATCCTCTTGCCCAAGGAATCAAGCCGCTCGTAGTTCATCCAATGGCCTAGAAAGGCCTCAACACTGAAGAATGTTCAAAAGTTCCAAACAATGACCAAACTTAACACCTGAAACAACTTTGGTCAACATATCTGCAGGGTTGTCCTTCGTGTGGATCTTCTCCAACATGACGTCTCCTTCATCCAAAACGTCACGAACAAAATGAAATCTGACATTGATATGCTTCGTGCGTGCATGATAAACCTGGTTTTTCGCTAAATAGATAACTGACATGTTATCACAATATACCCGAAGGGTCTCCTGTGCAATCCTCAAGTTCTCCAATAATCCCTGCAACCACAAAGCTTCATTCACAGCTTCAGTCAACGCCATATACTCTGCCTCCGTAGTGGAGAGAGCCACTGTAGGCTGAAGTGTGCATCTCCAACATACCGGTGCTCCTGCTAGTGTAAACACATATCCACTAGTAGACCGGCGCTTGTCCAGATCCCCCGCATAATCAGAATCCACGTAACCAATACAATCCTGTCCGTTCTTCTCATTCTTCTGAAATACCAAACCAACATCCACGATACCTTTGATATACCGTAGAATCCACTTCACGGCCTCCCAATGACCCTTCCCGGGGTCGTGCATGTACCTGGATACCATGCTCACGGCCTGTGATAAATCTGACCTTGTACACACCATCGCATACATCAAGCTACCCACAGCATTGGCATATAGAACTTTGGACATGTATTCTCGACCCTCAATTGAAATAGGTGACATCTTAGCTGATAGCTTAAAGTGGGAAGCTAATAGAGTACTCACCGCCTTGGCATTGCCATCATAACTGAATTTTTTCAGCATCTTCTGCAAGTAACTCCTCTGTGTAAGCTTTAATCTCCCCTTCGTCCTGTCTCTCTCGATCTCCATACCTAATATCTTCTTTGCTTCTCTAAGATCCTTCATTTCAAATTCGGATGACAGCTCCTTTTTTAACTTTCTAATAGCTGAAGTATTCTTGGAAGCTATGAGCATACCGTCAACATATAACAGCAAATATATATACTCACCATTCTGTAACTTGTGCATGTAAACATACGGATCATATGGGCTCCTCGTGTACCCTTGGCCAATCATAAAGTCGTCGAATCTCTTGTACCATTGTCGCCGCGATTGCTTCAATCCGTAAAGAGGCTTCTTCAGCTTGCATACCAATTCTTCCTTTCCTGCAGCTTTGAACCCCATAGGTTGTGTCATGTAGATCTCCTCTTCTAAATCTCCATGTAGAAAAGCTGTCTTTACATCCATTTGGACCAAATCCAAATCCAGCTGTGCTACCAATGCCAACAGAATCCTAATCGACGAGTGCTTTACAACAGGTGAGAATACCTCGCTGTAATCAACGCCCTCAAACTGTGCATAACCCTTGGCAACCAATCTGGCTTTGTACCGAATGTCCCCAATAGAAGATCCTTCTTTCTTTGCATATACCCACTTGCATCCAATAGCCTTCTTACCCTTCTGTAGCTTTGCAAGTTCCCAAGTGCCGTTCTCATGAAGAGACCGCCTCTTCTCCTCCATTGCTTCCCTCCACCTAATCGAATCAGAGCTTGACTCTGCTTCCTTGAATGTAGAAGGAACCAAATCATCAACGACTTCTGCTGATAAAGCATATGCAACCATGATATCGTTATATCTAGCTGGCCGACGAATATTTCTTCTTGGTCTATTAGCTACAATGGACTCCTGAACATGACACTGTTCCTGAGTCTCAACATCCACTGTATCCTCTTAATGCCCGGCTGTCATCTCATCTCCTCCCAGTGTCACCTCTGTAGGAGTCTCGATGATACAATGCTATCTGGAGTGGGTGGAGTCACATCATCCTCCACCTGCTGTGATATCCCAACTGTCTGGTCTTCCTCCACCTGCTGAGGAACTTGAGGCTTCATCATGTACGTCTCGTCAAATGTGACATCCCTGCTAATAACTATCCTCTTATACCGTGAATCCCATAACTTGAAGCCTTTAACTCCATCTCTAAATCCCACAAAGACTGCTTTCCTCGCCCTCGGATTCAATTTACCATCATTGATATGGTAATAAGCTGGACACCTAAATATCTGAAGCGACTCATAGTCACTAGCTACTGAACCAGACCAACGCTCCAACGGAGTCTTCCCCTGTATCGCAGTACACGGTAACCTATTCACGAGATGGCTCGCATAAACCAACGCTTCGGCCCAAAAGGATCTTAACAATCTACTCTGCGTCATCATACATTGCACCTTCTCCAGCAAGGTACGGTTCAATCTCTCAGCCACCCCGTTCTGTTGCGGTGTCTCACGTACTGCCAGCAAGGTACGGTTCAATCTCTCAGCCACCCCGTTCTGTTGCGGTGTCTCACGTACTGTGAAGTGTCACCCAGTACCGTGATCCCAGCAAAACTGCAGAAACGGATCACTCTTATACTCTCCACCGTTATCTGAACGTAGAGTCTTCACCTTTCTACCTATCTGCAGCTCCATTTTCTTCTTCCACTCCACAAAAATATCCAAGACCTGATGTTTATGCTTCATCGGGTATACCTAATTCCTCCTGGAATAGTCATCAATGAAAGTGACAAAATAGTTGGCCTCACCAAGTGATGTGTGCTTGGAAGGGCCCCAAACATCTGTGTGAATGTAGTCCAATATACATTGGGTATTGTGAATAGCGGTGCCGAATTTCACTCTTGTCTTCTTCCCAAGTATGCAATGTTCACACAGCTCCATCTTGCAGGTCTTTGCACCCTTCAATAGCCCCTGTTTCGCCAATACCTGCAGGGACTTATCACCAGTGTGTCCCAATCTCATGTGCCATAAGCTGGTAGTATCTTCCTCTGTGGTAATCGAAGTTGCCAGACATCCTGTTACTGTCTTGCCCTTCAAGTAGTAAAGGTTATTTTTCCTGACACCTCGCATCACCACCATGGACCCTTTTGTGACCTTCAGAGTCGCATTCTCCAAGATCACCTTATAGCCAGCTACCTCCAAAGTTCCAAGCGAAATGATATTCTTCGTCAATTGAGGAACGAATCTCACTTCCTTCAGCTCCCGAGTCACCCCGTCACACATCCGGATCTGTACTGTATCAATACCACCAATAGGGCATACGTGATCATTACCCATGAGCACGACACCCCCTCTTTCCAACTCCTCAAATCTGGAGAACCAATCCCTCCTAGGGCAAATATGGTATGTAACACCAGAATCCATCATCTACTCCGTAGATTCAGCGTAATAAACTGACGGTAATGCAGAGCAAGAATAGCCTGAAGAATCCGTATCTGAATTGTCGTCACTAGCCTTGACAACATTCACTTCCGAAGCTTGTACAGCTTTCCCTTTATTCTTCCCAGCTTTATCTTTCAACTTTGGGCAGTCGTTTTTCCAATGTCCTTCTTCTTTGTAAAAGCGACATTGATTACTACCAACACTCTTATGGCCACCTCTATTCCTCGATTTTGAGCGGTTGAACTGGAGACGGTTTGGATCATGGCCTCGAACTGCTAATGCATCTCCCGATGCCTTCTCAATGCTCTTCGCCATCACTCTTCCTCAACTCATAATTCACCAAAGCTGATGTCACCTCCTTATAGCTAACCGTAGTTCTTCCATTTATCATAGTAAGAACAAACGTATCAAAATCATCCTCCGACAACAAACACAATAGTAGCATCGCCTTGTCTTCATCCTCAACCATGATATCTACATTGGCCATATCCAAAATTAGCTTCGTGAAGTTGTTAACATGCTCCCGAATGGAAACTCTCCTCTTCATCTTGAATTGGTAAAACATCTTCTTCAAGTGAAGCCGATTCTCAATGCTCTTCGTCAGATACTTCTCATTGAGTGTTTCCCATATTCTCTTCGCCGACGTCTCGTTCATTACGTCATAAATAAGATCCGGCGTCAAGCATGACCGAATAACTCCACAAGCCCTACTATTCATCTTCTTCCAAACCTTTTCCTCCATATCAGCGGGTTTCTCTTGTAACTCAAGAGTTTCCTCCAAATTTTGTGCATCCAAGGCGTCCATCACTTGACACCTCCACAAACCAAAATTGATCTTGCCGTCGAACTTCGGAACATTAATCTTTGTATTATTGATGCTCAGACTCTGTATCGCCTTCGAAAGAGACGATCCTGATGTGCTTGTTTCTCCCATGTTGTCGATCTAATTCTTCAAATAGGAATCATTCAGTGAATCCTTCGAACAAGCTCCAAATCCAACCCGGAGCTCTGATACTACTTGTTGTGCGCAGCGGAAATTTCGGCAGCACCTCCGGTGCGCAAGGTGCACAACAAGAGATTAGATCATAATTAAATTCTCGTTTCTCAAAGGAAACAAGAACCAAAAGTCAGATATCTCATCAAAGTGAGATATCAACTCTTCCTCTCGTCAGCTCTAGGACTGTGCGTCGAGGGAACCTACAAGCTATTACAAATCACGGCAAGAACACAAATTTTATGTGGTTCGGCAAATAGCCTACGTCCACGGGGCAAGGAGGGGGAGATCTACTAATAGAGGGAGAGATACAATTGGGGTTTACAATCTCACAAATAAAACCCTCTCACAAACTCTCAGATCCCTCACACAAATATTCTCTCAAAGGGATGCACAAATCAAAGAACAACTACAAAAAGACTTTGCTTCTTCTCTATGAATAGCCGCCAAAATCTCTGTTCTTTGCTACTTGCTACAGTCTTTTTCCTTGCGCTCAAAATCAGCCCCCAAAATTCCCTGTAGCCGCAAATCCTCAAAACCTAGTCCTCTGCCTCAATTTTCAAACCCTAGGAATAGGTATATATATATATATATATGTGTGTGTGTGTGTGTGTGTGTGTGTGTGTGTGTGCTCAATGCTCTTCGTAAGATATTTCTCATTGAGTGTTTCCCACATCTTCTTCGCCGACGTCTCGTTCATAACATCATAAATAAGATCCGGCGTCAAGCATGACCTAATAACACCACAAGCTCTACTGTTCATCTTTCTCCAAACCTTATCCTCCAACTCAGCGGGTTTCTCTTTTAACTCAAGAGTCTCCTCCAAATTCTGTGCATCCAAAGCATCCATCACCTGACACCTCCACAATCCAAAATTGATCTTGCCATCGAACTTCGGAACATCAATCTTCGTGTTATTGATGCTCAGACTCTGTATCGCCTTTGTTAGAGACGAACCTGACGTGCTTGCATCTCCCATGTTGTCGATCTAGCTCTGATACCAATTGTTGTGCGTGGCGGAAGCTTTCTAGGACAACACGAACAATAACTCGAACTAAAACCACAAACAATATGCAAACCACAATCACAGCAAGAACACACAATTTACGTGGTTCGGCAAGTTGCCTACGTCCACGGGGCAAGAGGGGGGGAGTTCTTTCTACTAGAAATCAAGAGAATACAAATAGGGTTACAAATCTCTCAGACCAAACCCTAAAACAAAGCTCTAGATCTCTCAAAGCTCTCTCACAATTGGATGCAATGATTCTCTCTCTTTGGCTGCTCAAATTCGTCCCCCACCTTCCCTAAACAAACAGGTTTAGGTATATATATAGAACTTACAAAACGAACCGGGTCGAAAACCTGGAAAAACTGATATCCGCTTCGTCGGTCGACGGCCCGGTCGACCGCGATCAATTCCGGTCGACCGGCCCGGTCGACCGATCACCATCCAGCAGAACCCCTAAAACTCCAGAGAACCGTCGGTCGACCGGGCCGGTCGACCGATCTCCTTGTGCACGAATGCGGTCGACCGGACCGGTCGACCGCCGCCTGCATCAACTCCGAATCCCAGTAGGTCTGTGTGCACGTTGGCGGTCGATCGCGACGATCGACCGCCAGTCTTCTGGGTTGTTTCTTCAGCTGTTTACTAATTCTTCAATTCTTCACCTCGGCGAATGTTTCCACCAAAACTGAGCCGACACCAAACCATCCAATAGTTCCTCAACAGGTCCAGGAACAATACTCGAGCTGAAACACGATCTCCCCCCATCTTGATCAACTGATCAAACCGGCTGCATCTAAAGACTGCCTACGTATCCTCTTGCCCAAGGAATCAAGCCGAACGTAGTTCACCCAAATGGCCGCCAACGGCCTCAGCACTGAAGGATGTTCAACAACTTCAAACAATGACCAAATTTCACTCCTGAAACAACTTTGGTCAACATATCTGCAGGATTGTCATTTGTGTGGACCTTCTCCAATATGACATCTCCATCATCCAAGACGTCCCATACAAAGTGGAATCTGACGTCGATGTGCTTCGTGCGAGCATGATAAACCTGGTTCTTTGCCAAATAGATAGCCAACATACTATCACAATATATCCGAATAGTCTCCTGAGCAATCCCCAAGTCCTCCAATAATCCACGCAACCATAAAGCCTCCTTAATAGCTTCAGTAACTGCCATATACTCTGCCTCTATAGTAGAGAGAGCCACTGTGGACTGAAGCGTGCAACGCCAACATACAGGTGCACCTGCCAATGTAAAAGCATAACCTGACGTAGACCGACGTTTGTCAAGATCTCCAGCATAGTCTGAATCCACATATCCAATACAAGCCTGCCCATCCTTCTCATCCTTCTGAAATACTAAACCAACATCCACGGTGCCTCGAACATACCGTAGAATCCACTTCACGGCCTCCCAGTGACCCTTCCCGGGGTCGTGCATGTATCTCGATACCATACTCACGGCCTGTGACAAATCTGGCCTCGTACACACCATCGCATACATCAAGCTACCTACTGCACTAGCATATGGGACCTTCGACATATAATTTCTGTCCTCAACTGAAACAGGTGACATCAACGCTGAAAGCTTAAAGTGGGGAGCCAATGGTGTGCTAACTGCTTTTGCATTTCCATCAAAGCTGAATTTCTTCAATATCTTCTGCAAGTAGCTCTTCTGAGTAAGCTTCAAACTCCCTCTCACCCTGTCTCTCTCGATCTCCATACCCAATATCTTCTTTGCCTCTCCAAGATCCTTCATCTCAAACTCGGATGATAACTCCTCTTTTAGCTTTCGAATAGCTGAAGAATTCCTGGAAGCAATAAGCATATCATCAACATATAAAAGCAAATATATGAGCTCACCATCCTGTAGCTTGTGCATATAAACACATGGGTCATATGGGCTCCTCGTGTACCCTCGGCCAATCATAAAGCCGTCGAATCTCTTATACCACTGTCTTGGTGACTGCTTCAAACCATAAAGAGACTTCTTCAGCTTACAAACCAAATTTTCCTTTCCTGCAGCTTTGAAACCCTGTGGTTGTGTCATGTAGATCTCCTCATCTAAATCACCGTGTAGAAAGGCTGTCTTCACATCCATCTGGACCAAATCCAAATCCAACTGTGCCACCAATGCCAATAAAATCCGAATCGACGAATGCTTCACAACGGGTGAAAATACCTCGTTGTAATCAATGCCCTCAAGCTGTGTATACCCACTTGCAACTAATCTGGCTTTGAACCGAATGTCCCCAATAGAAGATCCCTCCTTCTTCGCATATACCCACTTGCAACCAATAGCTTTCTTACCCTTAGGTAGATGTGCAAGTGTCCAAGTGTCGTTCTTCTGAAGAGACCGCATCTCCTCCTCCATAGCTTCCCTCCATATAGGTAGTTTTCCCTGACACCTCGCATCACCACCATAGAACCCTTCGTGACCTTCACTGTAGCATCCTCTAAGATCACTCGATATCCTGCTGCCTCCAAAGTCCCAAGAGAAATGATGTTCTTCGTCAACTGCGGCACGAACCTCACTTCCTTCAATTCCCTCACTACACCATCATGCATCCTGATCCGGACTGAACCAATACCACCAATAGGGCATACGTGATCATTACCCATAAGCACGACATCCCCTCTTTCCAGCTCCTCAAAGCTAGAAAACCACTCCCTCTTAGGGCAGATGTGATATGTAGCTCCCGAATCCATCATCCACTCCGTGGAATCCGCATAGCAAACCGACGGTAAAGCAGGGCATGAATAGCCTGAAGAATCTGTATCTGAATGCTCACCAATAGCTTTTGCAACATTCACTTCTGAAGCTTGTGCAGCTTTCCCCTTATTCTTTCCGGCTTTTTCTTTCCACTTTGGGCAGTCAATCTTCCAATGTCCTTCTTCTTTACAATACCGACATTGATTTCTACCAACACTCTTATAGGCACTCCTATTCTTTGACTTTGAGCGGTTGAACTGACGACGGTTTGGATCTCGGCCTCGAACTGCTAACGCATCTCCCGATGCCTTCTCGGAGGGTTCACCATCACTCTTCCTTAACTCATAGTTCACCAAAGCTGAGGTTACCTCCTTGTAGCTAACTGTAGTTCTTCCATTGATCATAGTGAGAACGAACGTACCATAATCATCTTCGGGCAACGAACACAGAAGTAGCATCGCCTTGTCTTCATCCTCAACTATAATATCAACATTGGCCATATCTGAAAGTAGCTTAGTGAAATTGTTGACATGCTCCCTGATGGAAACCCCTCTTTTCATCTTGAACTGGTAAAATCTCTTCTTCAAGTGAAGCCGATTCTCAATGCTCTTCGTAAGATATTTCTCATTGAGTGTTTCCCACATCTTCTTCGCCGACGTCTCGTTCATAACATCATAAATAAGATCCGGCGTCAAGCATGACCTAATAACACCACAAGCTCTACTGTTCATCTTTCTCCAAATCTTATCCTCCAACTCAGTGGGTTTCTCTTTTAACTCAAGAGTCTCCTCCAAATTCTATGCATCCAAAGCATCCATCACCTGACACCTCCACAATCCAAAATTGATCTTGCCATCGAACTTCGGAACATCAATCTTCGTGTTATTGATGCTCAGACTCTGTATCGCCTTTGTTAGAGACGAACCTGACGTGCTTGCATCTCCCATGTTGTCGATCTAGCTCTGATACCAATTGTTGTGCGCGGCGGAAGCTTTCTAGGGCAACACGAACAATAACTCGAACTAAACCACAAACAATATGCAAACCACAATCACAGCAAGAACACACAATTTACGTGGTTCGGCAAGTTGCCTACGTCCACGGGGCAAGGAGGGGGGAGTTCTTTCTACTAGAAATCAAGAGAATACAAATAGGGTTACAAATCTCTCAGACCAAACCCTAAAACAAAGCTCTAGATCTCTCAAAGCTCTCTCACAATTGGATGCAATGATTCTCTCTCTTTGGCTGCTCAAATTCGTCCAACCTCTACCCTAAACAAACAGGTTTAGGTATATATAGAACTTACAAAACGAATCGGGTCGAAAACCTGAAAGCCCAGCCCAAAACAGCGTCGGTCGACCGGACCGGTCGACCGCGATCAATTCCGGTCGACCGGCCCGGTCGACCGATCACCATCCAGCAGAAGCCCCAAAAATCCAGAGAGACCGTCGGTCGACCGCACCGGTCGACCGAATCATCTGCGGTCGACCGGGCCGGTCGACCGACCTCCTTCCAGACGCACAGGAACCCTTGTGCACGAATCCGGTCGACCGGACCGGTCGACCGCCGCCTGTTTTTCCTGATTCTGCTGCTGATGCTGAAATTCCTTCACTACTAGAGTATGACTCTTAAGCTGTTTGTCAGTCATCGTCAATGTAGGCTGTTCAAGAATAACTCTCTCCCTTTCAAATATACCTTCGGCTAGAAATTTCCAATACTTTTCTCAAAGAGGTAATGGATTGATTACTTCACAAAACAAAAGAATTTTAGAGAATAGATTTCTCATTTGTTGTCCTGTTGAGATAAAAGACGCTTCTTCTAGTATAAATTTTCATTCTTTATCATCGTCTAATAATCATCAAGCTTGACATGTTTCCTAATACGCTTCGTATACAATTCCATCTTTGGTTCTTATTTGAGCATAAGACGTAGGGCCTTTGATGATATTAAGCAACAAACGATGATAAAATCGCTCTCTAGAAGTTGGATGCGAATAAACAACCTGACCAATACTCCATCCAATTTTTTTTGGTTTCTAAACTTTTCAGTCTAACTTCCAAACAAAGCTAGATGAGAATTTAGCATATGTTGAGTGTTTGTGCTTCAGGGTATATTTTGTTTGCCTCCATCTACAAATTGAATTTTGATTTTTTTTTTTTAGCATAAAGGTCATCAACAATTTCATTCAGATTTGTCAGTGTCTTTGAACAGAATAGATTCTTCATCAGGTAGGTGGTAAGGGTGAGGAAAGGGAATTTTAAAATTACTAATTGACCTTGTTGATAATGGTGACTAATTATTTTCATTGGTGAACTTGTCGGTGTCCTATTATCGCGTGCGTGTTGCAGAGTCAGAGTCTTGGTGGCGTGGTCCAAGTCCTGCCCTTTGTGTGAGGAAAGGGAATTTTAAAATTACTAATTGACCTTGTTGATAATGGTGACTAATTATTTTCATTGGTGAACTTGTCGGTGTCCTATTATCGCGTGCGTGTTGCAGAGTCAGAGTCTTGGTGGCGTGGTCCAAGTCCTGCCCTTTGTGCCACGGGGCTTGCAAATTGCAATGAATTTCTTGATGTAGCAGTTTATCAAGTTCATAGATCAATGTTACGTAAGAGCAAGTAGATTAAATATGAAGTTTCATACGTTCCCTTTTCTTTTGGGAGTACTTGTTTCCATGTCATTCATACGTTATAACATGGGTAAATCGCATATGATCTCCTTCATCTATTTTATTACCGATCTCAACTATTTAATTTATTAGCACTTATCACTGATCTCAACTATTTTATTAACACTTAGCATTTAACATCACCGAATTCATAAAAAAAAGAAGTGTTTATCCGAAATTTAAGCCTGTGAATCTAGTCGGAATAAGATATAGTTGAGAAAGGTTGTTTTCAATTTACGCTTGAAGCATTTTTTAAATTATATTTCATACGCTTCCTTGTTATGTTTTACTAGCCCTAGCAAATTCAGAGAGAAATCAGTCATTTTGTTTAACAAGAATTGAATATATCCCCTATTTGACTTTCTTGACATCACAACTCTTTATGATATACAAAACTTGCTTACATGTTTGAGAGCCAGTGACTCCAAAATTTATTAATATAAAAAATGTACAATAACACAACATATTGAATTTCAGGCTCAGCGCCTTCTCTAACAAAAAAGCAGAACATAGTGAAAGATAAAACCAAGCTCTATATATACAAGCGACCCCCAGTTAAAAGAATATGAAATCTTAGTTCATCAATTTCCGAAGAGAAAGAATTCATCCTCATCAAAACTAAACATTTCATCATCATAATCATTTGAAAGAGGGGGAACTTCATCCACATACTCCAAGGGATCTAAGTCGAGATCTCCATAATAATCTGAAGCCATTCCCATATTGAGCATAAACCCTTCATCAATTTCAGGATTTGGGTTCATCATAGTATTTTCGGACATTGGACTATCCGGTTTCATATCACTGAGAATTCCTGAGGTTAATATAGGGGAGTTTTGAGCAACATTAATGTTATAATCACTTGATTCAAAGCTAATCATGGATTGATTTTTAAGACCACAATGAGAGCTTTGGCCTTGATCAGTAGCATCCCGTTTGCATGTGTGTTGGCCAATATAAGTGATTATAAACATAGAATTATCATCTTCTGCTATTTGGACGTGCCTTTTTGCATTGCAGCCTGGATCTCCTTTGTGTGAGCAACAGAAATAGCTCCTGGATGTTTGTAAACAATTAGCGATAACGTGTCCAATTGAGACTTACAAATATCAAAGACTAAACAGCATAAAATATATAAAGGGTTTTTTTAATCCCTCATAAAAACCACCTTTGAAATAAGTTGAACTGAAAAAATAACCCACCTTAGAAGTTTTTTTTACATGTATAAACCTCATAACTATCTTTAGTTTTCAATCGACCACTTTTTGTCAAATTATGCTCCATTAATATCCTAAATATCCAACCGACCCTCATTAATCACAAATGTCTGACACATGTTTCCCAAGTCACGTGTAATTAATGAGGATAGTTTGGACAATTGAGGTATTAAAAGTGAAAAGAGAAAGAAGCGGAAATAATAAAATATAAAAAAGTGAGGATAGTTTGGATACACTAAAATAGCTACCTTGAAATAAAAGAACTAAAGAGCAAGCACTCTTCAATTCAAATAGCTAGTAATAGAGATGGAAAGGGTGAAGTAAATAAATGACCTTCTATGTGTAAAGCCTTTGATTGCTTTCTCCCCATATTTGTTCCATTTGTATCCATCATCTTTACTCCTTGATTTCACTTGTCTACACGGAGACAACACTATTCTGCAAGAAACATAGTACTTTACTATACAATACTAGATACGAGGAATAAGAGCAGCTTATTAGAGGCTTTGATAAAAGATGTGGCTTTTATTAGAAGGTCATGATTGTCAGAGCAACTTTCCATCATACATTGATAAAGGATCCAAGAGACCCACCAACATACTTTACATGCTTAGAAGTTGTATATTTCAACATTTAATATGGTTGTTTGTTTATTTGGGAAATGATCATTGACTTGGGCTAGACCTCGTGCTTCTCACAATGAATCACTTTATAGATATTTAGGCAAATTTACATCAAAATTCGAAGTCAAACAACCTAATTAAGTGGAGTAAGATTTTGATTTGGACAAGATTCTGTCAAAAGATCGATACACGTGCATAAAACAAAGATATTGTGTGTGTTTGGGGAAATATCAAATGATTCACAATCCATGACATTAAATGTTCACCTAACAGATGTCAATTTTTAATTTCATTGGATTTTAAGATTCATGCATGAATCTAATTGTTGATATCGCTATAGTGAACCAAATATGTTAGAAACTTTAATTCTTGTATGTTTGACAAACAAAAAGTAAATAAAAAGTAACATGTAAAGATCTTCTATTTGCAAAGCTTAGTTAAACAATATAAAGTGAAGGAAAATATGAAAAGTTGATATGACAGCTAATGTACTGTACACTTTATCATATGTCATGTTTCATTATTATGGGAACTGAATGCTAAAAAAGGAAAGTATAAGATAATATGCAATTTCAATTCACTTTTTCAGAAAGTGAAAGAGACTAAAAAAATTGAAAAAAAATTAAAAGTTTCTTTTTAATTTTCGATTCACTTTTCGTTTACTTTCAGACTCTCAATCATGCGGAAACGTGAAGAAGAAACAGATTAATTTACTAGAAAGCGCCTTACCTCTTTCCATGTTTCCCTCTCTTGCAGTCCTCTGCCAAATTCTCAATCTCCACTTTTCCAGCAGAATTCTGATCCTCTCTCACATCAGAGCTCGACGAGCCAACTGCAACAACATTCGCAGCATCCAAAAGAGCAAGACTCTTTGACAACGAGCCCACGATTTGATCAACAAAGTGGGCTATCTCCGTGTCTTTTAGCTTGTTTCCAAGCAAAGCAGCAGCAAGTCTTCCTCTCATCAGCTCATCTCGAATCGCCTTCTTAGGATCCAAAGGACCGCAACAGTTTTCACAAGGAGATGCCATTACTGCAAAATCTCAAATTTGATGAGACACCAAATACTTAGCCAACAAATTAACCAAAAGGAGAGAAAGGGGATATATGCATGGAATCTTGGATATATAGGCACTGTTGTGTTACTACCACTCCTCTATTTTTATGTTTCAGTCGGGATTAGAGATTATTTTAATGGAATCCTTGTCAGCATTGCAAGACTTCAAAGCTTGCTTCAGTCGTCGTGGTGTCGCCGTCATTTTTAATAAAGAACCGCCTTTGACGGCCGGCTAAAGTCTAGTTGGCAGTTTAGCAAGGTAACAAATATTGCAACAGCAAATAGTGCGCTTTCCAGGATCGTATTGCATAAAATCAACTTTCAAACTAATTGTTTGGATATATGTGATTTTCCCATGGAAAATATATTCTAAATGTCAAGTTATGCCTGGATTGAAAAACAGTTAACACAAAAGCTACATAGCTTGAAGTTAGAAAGATTTTTGATGATGTGTTATTGTTTTCTTATTTATTAATTGCCTTTTAATTAAAGAAGTTGCAACATTTTTTTTGATGTAAAAATAGGGCAAAATGTCCTATCATAGATAAGTATATAAGAGCAAAAGAGAGAGTATTACAAATGTAGATATCTACTGGTGATTGGAGCAACAACTCCGAGATGGAGTAAAAAAAACCAATCACGAGTAGATGTCTGGAAGATATATACAAAAACTAACACGATGCTATGAATAGCTAAAAAACAAAAGAATCAAAAGAGTTAGGAACCGCAGCTCAAGGATGTCCGTTGCTGTCCTCGCTGGATTCGATGATGTCCGCAAGCCCAGAGGAACGAATGATGCTCTTTAGCTTTATAGCCTTCTTGGAGGAAGAAGCACCTGCCTAGAAAAGAATAAAGTAAGCTACCTTGGAGATGATTTGTTGAGAAGTGGTGGTGGAGTTTGAAAAGATGCGATCATTGCGAGCTTTCCAAAGGATCCAACAGGCAACTGGAAAACATGTGCCCCAAAGAAGACGCACAGAAGCATGGACGGAGTTGTCAGAGCATAAAGCTAAGCACATAGGAATGTCAGGAGGAATGGCACTAATGCCAATCCTCGGCAAGAGCTGGGGCCAAATTTGGCTGGCGAGGTTACATGAGAGGAACATATGGTTATGTGATTCTTCTGCATTACAAAATACACAAGAAGTGTCATGTAACCAATCCTGGAAGGCTAATCTGTCCTTAGTCTTCAATCAGCTCATACTCAGTAACCAGAAAAAAAACTAAACTTTGCTAGGCAATAAGCTATTCCAAACTATGGAAGTGTGAGGGTATCGGGTTCCCCCATCAGCCAAGAAAGAGTATAGGGATTTAACTTGAGAAAGACTTAGAAACAGTGAGAGACCATGAAGGCTTGTCGACAGAAGAGGAGGGAGAGGTTGATGTCGGTCAGGAGCTGGTTAAGGGCTTGGACTTGCCTTCTCGTAGTCTCATGAGTAGGCCTCCTAATGATAGGTCTCCAAGACCATCCCACCCTAAGAAATTTGCCTTGGGATTCAACAGAAGTGTGTTTGGAGAAGGCAAGGAGGTAGGCCAACGTGAAAAGACTAGCCAAGGAGTTGTCACCTATCCATTTATCCTTGTAAGCTATCTAAAAATTACTGTAGATAGTTGATCCCCATCAAACACCGAGAATAAAAGTTACAATTTGACAGCTTCTAGAATGTTACAATTTAAAAAAACTTTCACGTAGATCGATGAAGGTTACAATCTGACAACCTTCACAACAACCGATGAAAGCTCTAATTCAACAATCTTCACAATCAACATCGGGAGTTACAATCTGTTGACTCTCATATTTTTAAGGAGCCAAGACGAAGGTTACAAGATAATAATCTTTGCAACGCTCTAGCAAAAAAGACTACAAATTAACGGTTTCTTCAAATCAAAACGTAAGTGGCCTCGTTCCAGAGTCAAAGTAATACAAACGCAGCTCAAACCTGGCCGTAAACACAGCTCACATTCAACTTCAAATGCTGCAAACGCAGCTCAGATCCAACTGTCAATGCATATCATGTTCGGCCACAAACGCAGCCTCCGAACGCTACAGACGCAGCTGAGATTGAGCTGCCAACGCAGCTTCCAAGCACTACCAAACGCAGCTTCCAAGCTACTAACGCAGCTTCCAATTGCTACCAAATAAGCTTCCAAGCTGCCAACGTAACTTCCAAACCACTACAAATGCAGCTTCTAGACGCTGTGTCTGAGCTTCCAGATACTGCGTTTGAGCTTCCAAATGCTGCGTTTGAACGTAGAATTTATGTCAGAACGTATTTCTTGTGTTTGACTCGTTCAAACATGATCTGAACAGTTTCAAAACCGTTTCCTACGATTTGAGGGGATCACAACTCCACTCAGGAGTGATTTAAGGGGCGGTTACATCCTATAAGCCTCACAAAGAAGCAATTTTAGGGGCGGTTACACCCCCAATAGCCTATATATAGCTAAAAGATCATCTTAGTTCGGATCTTTGGATCTTTGAGCATTTTCACATCTATAAATCAGCAAAGAGCTTGGAGCGTTCTTTAGCAACCGAGATCAAGGAGCTTTGATACTTGACTTATTAACTGAATTTCGGTTCAAATCAACTCTTTACAGAGTTTAAACTCGCACGGAGTTCTTAAACTCATTAAGAGTTATTTTTAAACTTGCCACACAAGTTTTATTAACTCTAATCCAGCGAGGTAAAACGTCGGATCATCAATGAGAAGCAAACTCGACACTAACATCGAGGGAGGCATCTCCTCGCCACCGTGAAGAACCCAGTTTTTTAAACAAAAGGGAGGATCTCCGTCGATCATCTTCTCTTTTATAAATTAGGATTTCGATTGAGAAGATCGTAATTTCTTTTTCTAAAGTTTGTTAGAGAGAAATTGTATTGAGGACGTTGTAATCATTCTTTATCTAAGTCAGTTAGAGAAAATAACACATTTTTGTTCTTAATTTTCTTCTTCCAAATTTCCCACCAAACAATCCTCCCAAAATTGAATCCTAGAACCATTGCCCAAAGACCATTTGACAAAGGATGAGAAGTAG
>NC_033800.1:14589975-14599904 GCF_001876935.1 Asparagus officinalis
TGAATGAACATCCTTCCAGAATTTGGAGCATTGGTTGGGACATTGGGGATTAAGAACGTTGGAGGGGTAAATGGACCGGAGAACCCTGCCCACATGATTGTTGTTGTCAAAGAATTTCCATAACCATTTAGAGAGGAGGCAAGAGTTGAAAAGATGGACGTTGGGAACCCCCAGCCCTCTGATGGCTTTAGGAGAGCAGGCGTAGGTCCATCTGACAGAATGATTGCCCTTAGAGCAATCGGAAAACCTTCCCCAAAGGAAATTACGTCTGATCTTGTCGATATCTTTGATGAGCCAACCAGGGAGTTTGAAGAAGGACATATAGTATAGAGGCAATATTTTTAGATGGATTAAAGCATTTGCTATTGTTTTTTTCTATTTGGGCATGTTTGTTTGCACAGAAGTAGCTGAAGTAAGGAAGTAGGGATTATTTCCGATTTTTACGAGTAAAAATGTGTTTTGTTTCTTTAGGAAAGCTATTTTCGATACTTCCTTAATTGCTAACTTGGCACTCGTGTCATTCCTACTTCTCGATTTTTTTTCTCTCCTAAGGAAGTACCTTGGAAGTAGCCAAGTACGTGATATTTAGTCAACTTAGAAATAAAATTATTTTTTATTGTATGGGTAATATTCTTTATTTGTAAGCAAGATTCCGAAATATCATCTTTCTCTTCTAAACAAATATTTATAATTGTTGTCCAAACAATAAAAGTGAATGAAGTAGAAGAAATATTATTTTCTCTACTTTCATTACTTAATTCCTATTTTATAATCTTAGAAGTAATAGATTTGATTTATTTTTTATTTCTGAAACTTTCTGTCAACAAAATAGACCCAACTATATTTAGTTTCAGTAATTATTACGTGGCTAACTAAAACATTGAAAATATAAATCTACTGAAATATTTGCTTCTACAGCTCTATTTTCTTTAGACGAAACAACCACTTAAGTGCATAAACCTGTGCGCGCAACTTCTTGTGTTACTTTCAACAAAACTTGGAATCTTCTAAAATAAGATGTCAAACATCCAATATTCGCATCTCGAATCTTGAGTGGGCTTGTCTCTTTGTCAGCTCAAAGTGGCAACGGAACATGACTCGTTGGCCTGACATTGAGACTCGACTGTTCTTGACCCTAATGAACGCCGGTTGTCCAATTTGATAGGTAACGAATAATATTTATTTCATTATTTTTCCATTTACAGTGGAAATTTATACCGCGTTGTTCTCTGATGACCGAATGCGCGTAAGATACATGCACAAAATTAAGTACATAACATAGAATGATAGAAGACAACAATAATCGTATGAATTTTACAAAACGCGAGGACTTTGGGGGTTTTCTCTACAAAAACCTCACTGAACGTAAAAAGAACGTAAGAAAAACGCCCTTTCTTCCGAACTTCCAAAACTATGCTATACCTTTCAAACTACTCAAAGCCTTACTAATGAAATTAACAGGTACGTAGAGTAATAAGTTTAAACCAGAATAAGTTAAATTTATGATGCAGATTTTAAACGAAGAGTATTCATGTGTGAGAACAACAACAAGTAGGTCACATTTATTTTTCAGTAATCTAGAAGAATTTAGTATACTTTTGAAAGTTCGGAGTAAATTTTCTAATTAAATTCAGGAGGTTTCTTTAACCCCCTGTAAGTTCAGGGTTTCTTTTGTTAAATTTACCTTATCAAGGTTATCACTTATCAGTTATCAGCCTTCTAGAAATGTGCTATTCTCAATTCACAAAAGATACTCTGTGCGGTAAACGTGACCGGTAAATAAAGCTTTCAAGTCAATGTGGACTACTGTTTTTATTTTATATTATATATGAGAAAAATGGGTATGCTTGGTACCAAGCACAAATTTTGTTCTTGGTAGTGATGTGTCACATCCTCATCCACTCAATACCCATATGAACGTTGTCCCATATTTGAATGAGTGGAGGGGGATGTGACACATCACTATCAATCATAACTTTTTGTGCTTGGTATCAAGCATACCCATATTGCTCTCTCTCTACAAGTATGTAAAATGATTTTCTCGTTTCTTGGTCGCCAAGAAAGTAAAACAGAGAAAAGAACCCTTTGATAGTGAGAGGCTGTGGAAAATGCATTCATATCTCCTTAAAAGCGCGTAGATTTTTTTTATTTTATTTATACATCTGCAAAACGCTGTAAGTTGGGGAAATCACCAATTAGCTTAGGCTTGGTTGGCTGTTGAGAAAATGAGGCCTAGATTCTCATAAAATAAGAAGTATTTAGAATCTTAGGGGTTGTTTGTTTCATTGCATTTTACGGCTTTGCATTGAAAAAATGACCTGCAAGACCAAAGTCTTAAATTTGAACTAAATACAATTTTGGTTAGCATTTGTTTATTATAAAATTGGAGTTGCCACGTAGGATTAATTTATCAATTCCAATTCCCTAAAAATATGTTAATTTTACTCTGATTTTTATTGAGGCTTACCTAAAAATGAAAATAGAGTGATATTATACCATATTATCCTCAATAAATTCATATTCAATCAAACAAGAGTTTTTTGCTTGGATTTGTCATTCATCAAATCCTCTCTAATATGCATGCAAACAAACAAGATTATTTTTTTTTGACTGAAAACAGGGTGAGATACCCTGCATTAAAATATATATATATATATATATATATATATATATATATATATATATGATGTTTCTAGTAACAAATTACAAATCTGACAACTGATACAAGTCTAACCAAGGAGTGGTCAAAAACAAACTAGACTCAATAAGACTTGCTACACATAAGCACTGGAGAAGCATCAAAACAAAACAACAAGTGCTCCAAAATAGACTAAATGCTTCAACCTCTGCCAAGCATCAAACAAAACGCGAAAAGCTCCAAAATAGGCTGAGTGCTTCAGCGTCTTCAAAAGGAGGCCAGAAAGACAACAGAGAGGAGGATAGGAGGATCAACCCGCGGTTGAGAAGTTATCACCCACATCAGCATCGTTGTTAGATTGTGCGATGTGCTTCAGTCCCAGGTTGATTGCCGCTTGATGGAGCTTAGGTCCAGATTTACTAGCATTAATACCTGTCCAAAATAGAACATGTCTAGCTACATTAGAAGCAATGCGATGATGACTGACTTCGATCCCATTAAAGACGAAGTTGTTGCGGCTATTCCATAAACACCAGCAGAAGCACGACAAAAGGACTCTCCATAATAAAATGATGTCATGATTGATTGCTGAAATGAAATTGAGAGAGATCATGTCATCCAGGTTATGAGGCCGATCAATAGATGGAATGAGTGGAAGAAGAAGAAGAGACCACATTGAAGACGAGATGGCACACCTAGTGAATAGGTGATCATGAGATTCGATGACCTCATTGCAAAGAGGGCAGAGCGGACTACCTTCCCAACCTTTAGCAGCCAGATTCTCCCTGGTATTCAACTTGTGCTTGCTGGCAATCCAGAAAAACACTTTAACCTTCAAAGGAGCAGGGGAGTTCCAAATGATTTAGTAGAAGCGAGAGGTAACTCCACCCGAGGTTATGAGATCGTAGAATGATTTGGTAGAATAAGAACCTGAAGGATGATAAGGCCAGTGAAGCTTGTCGTGAGAAGCTGAAGGTTGGATTGAGAAGTAGGCTAGGTGGTTAAGGAGAGCATTTGTCTCGTCCTTAGCTATTTGAGTGATACCTCTCCTCAGGATTGGATGCCACTGCCAAGTAGAAGATTGCATTAAGCCTTGCGATAGGATGGAGCAGTTTTTAGAGAAAGCCAAAAGGTGAGCATTTGGGAACATACTACTCAGGGAGTTGTCTCCTGTCCATTTATCCCTCCAAAAATTACAGGTTTTACCATCCCCCAGGGTCCATTTCACGTGGCTGAAGAAGGGAGAACTGATGGAGTGCAACTCACGAAAGAATTTGGATGCCTAGCTTTTGGGAGGTTGGCCAAGAGGATTGGATTGATCTTTAGAGTATAAAGAGAAGAAGACTTTGCTAAGAAAGGAGTTTCTCTCCAAGATTTTCCAGATCCACTTTGATAGGAGGGCAATGTTAAAAGAGGAGATGTCTTTAACCCCCATACCCCCTTCAGATTTGGCTTTGCAGACAGACCCCCAGCTAACTAGACATTTAACTTTGGAGGAGTGAGCCTGACCACTCCACAGAAAAGATCTTCTAATACTGTCAAATTTTTTTAACCCATACAGGCAGTTTAAGGAAGGACATATAATACAAGCGGAGGGAGGAGAGAACTGAGTTGATCAATGTCAGTCTCCCCCCGATAGACAAAGTTTTATTTTTCCAAAGAGCAAGTTTTTTAGAAAAAGAATCTAATAGAGGTTGCCATTCTCTTCTTGAAAGAGAACCTTTTTTCAAGGGAAGACCAAGATAAGAGAAAGGTAATTTACCCACAGCATAATTGAAAGAACTGGCTAATCGAGCACCCTTGAAAGGAACTTTACCTAGGTAGAAGAGGCTGGTTTTGGACTGGTTGATCTGAAGTCCAGAAATGTAAGCAAAGAGCAAGAGGACTGTTTTGAGAGTTGTGATATCGGAATGAGCAGCTTTGGAGAAAATGATAGTGTCGTCCACGAATTGAAGAGATCTAATGTGGTTTAGTTCACCATTGAGGTGAAGATTGGAGAGGTCACCTGCTGCAGCACTACTCTTTATCATCTTACATAGGACGTCCACTACCAACAAGAAAAGCATCGGTGACAGAAGGTCACCCTGCTTAAGACCACGGTAGCAATTGAAGAATTTTGTCGGGGAACCATTGACTAACACTGATGATTTGGACGAGGAGAGTATGGAGTGGGTCCAAGAACACCAGTGAGGTCCAAAGCCTCTGGCCTTGAGTAGGCTCAAGAGGAAATGCCAATTCACGCAATCAAAAGCCTTGGAGAAATCAACCTTGATAGCACAGATCATGAATATGTATTTTTTTAAGATCATGAATATGTATTTTTTTTAGATCCATGATATGCATCAAAACTAATTCGTGAAACCAAACAACTACTTAAAGTTTTTAAACTTTTTGCCTTTAGTTTCTTTGGATTTGATGGAGAATTGATTGTGGGATCTCATTTCTTTTTATGCTTGTTTGGATACTAGCATTACATTTTAATTCTAGAGTTTCGATGTAAAATATTTGAGAATATGATATCTATTCAATTTTGCTTAGATTTCAACATTAGTGGTCTAAGATTTCGAAAATACCACTAAACGAGTGTCATTTCAATTTCTGATATTTTCTCTAACGCCTCATTTAGTACGCGGGATTGGAGTCAATTGAGAATGGAAAGAATGTAGGAATTGAATGGAATAGATATGAGAATGGAATGTGCATTCTCATTCTCATGTTTGGGCGCGGTTAGAGAATGAAACAAGAATGACAATCTTATTCTCATTCCCATGTTTGGTATCATTTGTTCACAAGTGAGAATAAAATTTAGTTTTCTAGTAATGCCCTTACAAAAACACAGAATTTTAAAAACATAAAACTATTTTAAAAATAACTAAATAATTTATTTTTTTAGAAAAATAAGTTTTATAGAAATGATAATTTTTTCTTATAGAAATAATTTTTCAGTTGATAGTTATATTTTGGTACACCTCCCAGAAACAATTTTGGACTTTTAGTTTACTAATTAAAAAATAATTTTCATAGAAACTATTTTTGATTATAAATAATTATAATTCCATATTTATAACTTCTAATGCTACATGTCTACTATGTGTATGAGCAACTAATCCTACTAGTGTTGTGGTGCCGAGGGCCAACACAAACGCCGAGAGAGAAGGCCAAGCACAATCACAATAACAATACGAACACAAACAACCAATTTTTACGTGATTCGGCAAGTTGCCTACGGCCACGGGGCAAGAGGGGGATGTGGTTTTCACTAATAGAGAAGAAGAGTACAAACTAAGATTATAAATCACTCAAACTAACCAATTTAATCTCACCAACAAAGCTCTTAATCTCTCAAACAAAACCCTAACTAATAGCTCCAGAAAATACCTCTTTTTTGTTCTCCAAATATCCCCTATACTGATCCCCAAAAACCCTAAAATCGTGGTTGCTATTTATATCAAACAACAAACCAAAACCAAATAGGAAAACAAAATCAGGCCCAAACCCGAATCGCGGTCGACCGTACTTGACGCCGCGGTCAACCGGACAGAACGACAGAACCCAAAATTTAATTACAGTGTCTGGTGGTCGACCGCCGAAATCATCACGGTCGACCGGCCAAGAATCCAGAATCTGTACTAAGTCGTGCACGTTGCCGGTCGACCGTGCCAAAGCTTTTGGTCGACCGGAGAGCACTCGAATGTCTGTCAGCTCCATTTTTCTGATCTTCTCCAATGTTTTCGTCGTTTCTACAATTCTCTATCTCGGCGAAGTTTTTTCAAAACTGAGCCGACACCAATACCAACCAAACGTTCCACTTATTGTGTTTAGTGCAAAGTGGAACAAATCCACGATAACGAACTCAATCCACAATAAGTCAAGAACCCAAATGAGAATGCGAACAAACTCCAAATGTCGGTATCAACTCACCAAATCAGCTACATCATAAATGACTGCCTACGTATCCTCTTGCCTAAGGAATCAAGCATTCACGTAGTTTACCCAATGGCCTCCAAAGGCCCTCAATCCAATAGAAGAGTTCTTAACCATTCTTCAACATCACCAACAAATCTGCGGCTGATAGTACTCCCAATGGCCCCAAAGTGAGACGAACCAAACACCTCCACCTGAGGTAAACCAACGGTCATATCCAAATCCAAACTATGTCCACCAGCTACACTCGAATCAACCAACTCATCATCTGCATCCAAATCAACATGATCCCCAAACTGTGTCACCTCAGCTGAAATCTCAAACGATGCAGTATGATCTGGAGTATGTCGAGTAATCTTCACCCAATGTGGAGTAGCATCACCCTCCACCCGCTGTGATATCCCAACGATCTGATCAACATTCTCTACCTGCCGAGAGTCAAATATGATATACCTGCTCAAAACAAAATCGGAAGCCAATACCTGATAATCAAACACGCATCTGAATCCTAAATGTGCACTCAGATCAAATCTCACATCCTCGATGTGACCATATGCTGGGTAACCAAACATCCGAAGCAACCCAATATCTGAAGCAGCTCTACCAGATCCAAAATCTCTAAACGCAGCAGTCAGCAACCTATGACTAAGATGACCCAAATATGTCGAAGCCCGAACACCAAAACCAATGCTCACATCAAACGTCGATCCTCCTCTAGTAAGGAACGACCCATCAAAACTGTTATCTCATCTCGTCGCCCCAATGTTTCCTCTTCAATGAAGTGTCTTAAACTACCATGAGCTCAACACAAATGCAGAACAGACCCTCTACTAAAAACAGAACAACATGTTACCTTTCTGCTAATACACTTCCTCCATCTGTTGTTGACTACTAGGACTTCATACCAACGGGACTTGGTTGCAACCCACAAATACCTAGAATAGTCCCCAACATAGGAAACCAAATATCGATTACTTTCCAATGATGCCTCCTTAGAATGCCCCCAAATATCTGAGTGAACACCACCTAGAAAACCCTTCGCCTGGTGAATAGAAGTGCTAAACTCCACCTCGGTCTTCTTGGTCATACCAATGTGCTCACAGGACTTTAATCTGTAGGTCAAAGCACTCTTCAACAATCTATGCACGGCATCAACAATCAAATATCCCAGTATCAACAAATGCCACAGTCTAGCCAAATCCAAAGAAGTTGTCAGCTCTCTACCAATCATCGTGCTCCCAATCAAATAGTACACATTCTTTTTTATGACGCCCTTCATCACAATCATGGACCCAAATGTGACATCCAAAAATACATCCTCTAAGGTCACTCGATAACCTACTGCTTCCAAAATTCTAAGTGAAATGATGTTCTTCTTCAACTGCAGAACGAACTTCACTTCATCCAACTCCCGAATCACCCCGTCACACATTCTAATACGAACGGTACTGATACCACCAATAGGGCATTCATGATTATTATCCATGAGCATGACATCCCCTCTTTCTAACTCCTAAAAGCTGGAGAACTAATCCCTCTTAGGGCAAATATGGTAAGAAGCACCCGAGTCCAATATCTACTCTGTAGAGTTGGCATAACAAACTGATGGTAGTGTTAATGAGTAGCCCAAAGAATCCAAATCTGAATTATTGTCACTAGTCTTGGCAACATTCACCTTTGAAGCTTGAATAACTTTCCCCTTATTCTTCCAGGTTCGATTTGTCAACTTTGGGCATTCTGCTTTCTAGTGTCCATCTTCTTTACAAAAGGTACACTGATTCTTACCAACTATAGGGTGTGCTCCTCTAGACTGTAATCTCCTACTACAGTTTGGACTCTTCCCTCTTGCAACCATTACCCCCGCTACAGTATCAATTGAAGTCTCCTTATCCTTCTTCTCAAGCTGATAATTCACAAGTACAGCGATGACCTCACTATATAAAAGGGATGTCTTTCTATTAATAAGAGTAAGAACAAATGTCTCATATTCCTCGTCGGGTAAGAAACTCAACAATAACAACGCCTTGTCATCATCTTCAATCATAACATCTACATTCCCCAAATCCGCAAGAAGTTTCGTGTAGTTATTCATGTGATCACCAATGGAGGTTCCCTTCTTCAATTGGAAGTGATAAAACCTCCTCTTCAAATGCAAGCAATTTTCCACACTCTTCATCAAATACTTGCTCTCTAGGATCTCCCAAATCTTTTTAGCCGAAGTCTCATTGATCACATCATATTTCAAATCTTGTGTAAAATAAGACCTAATCACACCACACGCTGATAGATTCATCTTCTTCCAAACCTTCTCCTTAATATTGTCCGGTTTCCCGTCCAACTCCAAAGTGTCCTCCAAATTTTGCGCATTGAGCGCATCTAATACTTCACATCTCCAAAGACCAAAAAATATTAGTGTCGTTAAATTTCTTCATATCTATCTTTATAGAGTGAATATTCAAACTTTAGATGGTCTTCACATCAGAATTACCCTCCACAACTCCTTCTTTCTCACCCATATTTCTCAAATCACCATCAAACCAATACCGTAATGACCGTGAAATTTTGATACTAGTTAAAATAATTTTCTAGTATTTTAAAATATTTAATTATTATTTTTAAAAGAGTATTTGTATTTTTCTTGATTTTCTACAATTTTCTATGATTTAAAGTCTAAGTTTTATATTTATTTAAATAATTTAGATATCTATAAATTTATTTAGTGTAATAAATTTTTTTGGAATTTATCCGTTGTGTTATCGATACTATTACGTATTATTTTTAAATAATATATTGTATTGTTATTATTATTACATATATTTTCATATAATACATTGTATTATTATTATGTATTATTTTATATAATTTGTTGTATTATTACTACTGCTGCATATTATCTATCATATTAGTACAACTGGTACGTTTTATTGTGTAGATAATCCTTCCATAATTATTTGATTTTAAATATAAGTAATTATATTTTTATTTAATTATTCTCATTTAATTATAAAATTAGTTGTATTATTTCTACTATTGCGTAACAACAGTTGTATTAGCACAACTGGTACGTTTTATTACGTAGATAATTATTCCATAATTATTTGATTTTTAAAATAAGTAATTATATGTTTTATTAATTATTCTTATTTAATTATGTAATTTCTTGTATTATTTCTACTGTTGCGTATTATCGGTTGTAATACTACAACTGGTACGTTTGATGTATAGATAATTTTCACGTGATTAATTAATTTTTTCGTGATTATTATTATTTTTAATTAAATTTCAAAACCCTAAAATTCCTTTATATATATATATATATAGAGCAAAACTTCTGTCAACTTAAGTGGACGTCCACTAAGTTTCTTAT
>NC_033800.1:14600810-14603784 GCF_001876935.1 Asparagus officinalis
GCCCACTGTCCAGCCACCCTCGGCTTAAATCCGTCATCAATCAGACCTTTGATGACCCGCGCCATCATCGGATCCGCTGCCCTTCACCGTTCAGATTCGGCGCACCGCGTTCGCATCGGCCCCGCCGCTCGTCATAAGGCCCTTAGCCACGCAGGAAAGATCCCTCTTGCTCCTCACCTCGTCAACTTAATATTTATATCTATGATGAATTGTTTTGATTATTTACTAGGATATATGTGAAATTATTTGATTACTGAAACTAATAACATAAAACATGATCAGAGAAGAAGAAAGAACAGAAAAAGAATAACATGATTAGGAAAGAATATTGTTTGGACAGTGCCTGAGTCGACCTGACCTGACAAGTCGACACGTGTGAGTCGACACGAAAGACGGAGTGCGACGACCGATCTTCGAGTCGACGCCGTAAGTCAACTTGAAGGGTGGTGAGACCCGGCCCGACAAGTCATAAGATTTTATTAGGAGTAATGACGACATTTCATACTGTGATTGAGAACCTTAGTAGTTTATGGCTTAGTGGCCTTGTGCGTCATGAACAGACCTAGTGACATGTGTGGGTGTGTTGACTAAATTTAGTTGGTGAACCAGAGATATAGTAAGGATTATGTTTGACTTGGAAAAGCGAGAAGAGTTGGGATGAGGAAGTCATGGTTCATGTAATCAGATAAGGCTGTTGATACATCTTCCAAGCTCGTACCAGTGGATTAGTGTCGCCACTAGGGTTGGTTTATTGGGTAAAAGTAGATCGGTGTCGCTACTTTGGTCCGTGAATTTGATATTCACCCGAGTTTAGCTTGAGTCCGGACTAGGCTAAAAATGAATTACGTGTAGCTCTCTGACCGAATTTGTATAGCGGTATTGGATGCACGTAGGGGATTTGTGAATAGTCAGTTATCCGATGATATGAACGTTGACTTTGTGTGAGATGTGAACTAGTGACATGTTATAGGATGGTTAGTTACATGACCTCGTTTCTTAGCTAAGTATGAATTCTTGTGAGATGTAGGATGTTGTATTTTCTTTTCATACATAGATCATGATTAATATTTAATTATCTATAATTTGAGACATATGGTATATACATGAGGGTTTTCTTGTTTGGATTATTAATATTTAATTATCTATAATTTGAGACATATGGTATATACATGAGGGTTTTCTTGTTTGGATTATTTTGCTCGACGTACTACGTCTCTTGTTGTAGATTTTTAAATATTAATTCTATCTAGTTGTATGACCTTATTACTTGGATGATTGTTCTGATCGCTAGTTGCATGATCGACTTGTTACTTGATTGATTTTGTTAAATTTCTAGTTGCATGTTCTTTTGTCATTTCTATTATCGTATTATTTTTCGCTTGGGTTTTTGTTCGCTCTATTTGTTTTGTGGGATCTTGTCGTGTGCCATGCACGCTGATGTACACCTATTTTCTCTGGTGTACGTCAGACTTAGAGGAAGAATAGGTCCAGCTAGGAGATCGTTAGGAGCCAGAGGATTCTTAGCATGGGTGCCTTACAGACAGAACAGAAGAAGAAGCCGAAACTTAGTTATTGGTCCTAGTTGTTTTTGTAGTCTTTTCCCTTCTATTTCTATTGAACAATGTATTTCCTATTTCGTCAGTATTCATTTGTCCAGTTATGTATAAGGGCATGTTTAACCCGAATATTATGTCTTGGATGATATTCACTTGTGATATGGATTATTTTATTATGTGTTGTTAATTATATTCTTGCTACTGTGATCGGGGACCTGTGCCTTCATTTTATATTGCTTGACGCTTAGCGTATTAGATTGAGTAGAAGGTCTAGTATTTTTCTCCTCAGTCTAATACGTCACGGGCTTGTTCACGTTCCGATTCCCGGGTATTTTGGAAAGTGGGGCATGATAAATACGAAACAAACGAAGAATAGATACAAATTGAAAAAGAGAGATTTTTATACCTCCAAGTGAAGCCCTAATAAGAGCCTCCGAAAGATCTCAACCCCACACAACAGAAATGAGATCCACAATAGTAAAAATCACATCTTTGCTGGCCTTCTTGTTTTGATGATGTTTAACAAACAATTTACCACTAATGTTGTTTGTCTAGTATTTGTATTTTCTTATTTATTATAGACAAACAACGTAGTTGGAGGATGGATGGAATCGAGCATTCACGATCATATCCAAAGGAGGTTGGCGGAATGTTGGGTGGAAGTCTTGCAATTCAAGTTAAAGATCAAGTTCAAGCTTCATCCGCATGTGTACCAAGTCAAGCTTATTGAAGATCAAGATCAAGCTTGGGTAATTTAGTTTAAGTTTATATTATGTGTGTTAAGTACTTTAAGCTCAATTATCTATACATACACATTTATTGGTTTCTTCGTATATATGTATAGTTATATATATATACATAAGTTTTGGTTTCTATGCATATATATAGTCATATATATACATATATGTGTTTTTGAGTTTTCATGTTTATAAATATGAAATCACATGTTTCATATTTATTATTGTGTTTTTAGTATATATTGCATAGAATATGCAATTTTGTGAAAATATTATTTTCTTAGTTTTTGGACTTAACAATAATCATATATATATTTTATTAAGTCTATATAATCATTGTGCAAAGTTTCAAAACATGGTTTAGCCTAAATGTCAAAATTCACATGTTTACATTTTCGTGTTTTGGACTATTTTTGCAAAATGATGATTTTTCACAAATGGGAAATGCAATTTGGAAAATTCCTTTTGTAACATGTTCATTTACATGTTTATATACATTTTCCAAAGTTTCATAATTTTTTGACTTCATTTGTTATTTTTAACATATTTTCAAAAATCTCAAAATCAGCTTTAAAACCTGTTTTTCTGTAGTATCTGTTCGCGGTCGACAGCCACGATCGACCGCCCAAGAGTTCAGAACTCACTAATGTTTTTATTGGCTCGCGGTCGACCGTGGCGGTC
>NC_033800.1:14603810-14609922 GCF_001876935.1 Asparagus officinalis
CGCTTGTCCAGAGCAGTAATTTGGTTTTTTTGTTGCTCGCGGTCGACCGCCGAACTATGACATCAGCTCTAACGGCTAGTTTTCCAGCCGTTGCTGATTTGGTTTTTTGGTCATTTCTTGTTTTTCTCTTGCCTTTGGGGTTTCATATAAATACCCCCTTACCTCAGTTTTTACACAACAACAAGAGAATGTTTTTCAAATAGTTTAACAAGGGTTTAAACTTGTTTAGTGTTTGTTTAAGTTTGTTTTAAGAAGTTTTTAAGCATTTGATTGTTTCGATTTTGTGAATCAATTCCACAAGAGCTTGAGGAGATTATCTATTGAAGTTTGAGCTTCCAACTATCCTCCCTCCATCTCTTGTTATCAATTGAGAAGTTTTCTAAACTCAAACTCTAGCTTTACATTTATATACTTGTTTGATTATCATTGTTCTTAAGCTAGATTTTATATTTGAGTTTAGTTGATTTGATTTTATTTACTCATTGTTACACACACCCACTTTGAGCTTATTGTATTTGCATACATAGTATATTAGGGTTGTGAGAGATTGTAACATCGAGTTGTGCTTAATTGAGCTCTTATCTATTATATAGAACAAATTTATATTTGTTACATTGTGAGTGTTGTTAGATTTTCGGTGAGCTAGAAAACCGAGTGTATTGTTGTGAAGCTTTCGGTGAACTAGAAAACCGAATGTGAGGAGTGAACGTTGATCGGTGAGCGTTGAAAACTAACACTGTGAGGTGTAAACGTTATTCGGGTGAGCGTAGAAAACCCGGTTGTGATAGTGGATTTCTCCTCGGGAGTGGGGAGCGGAGACGTAGGACGGAAGGTCCGAACTCCGTGATCATTTGATTGTGTTTGAGTGTGCTTTGGCGTTTATTTATATTTGTGCTCATTGCTCATATCGCCATTGTCTCATTATTTATATGATCCACTATCTAGCTCATATTGTTTACCCCTTTGTGTTAGTTTCATATCCTTGCATATATCTTGTTGTATATATCCTTGCATATATATTTTATCATATAAGATATATCTCATTGTTTACATTGCTTATCCTAGCTCATATATCTTGTGGTATTTCATACTTGCTAGGATAACTTGTTAATTAATTTTAATTGACATAAAATCGGATTAGATTAGCATAAGACCCTAATCATCCCCCCTCTAGGGTATAACAATTAGTATCAGATCTTGGTACTCTTTGATTTAAGGTCTAATCGCCTTGAGTTAAAGATCCAAGTTATCTTTTTATGCTAATCTTGCTTTGATTATATTTGTATCTTGCTTGCATATTTTTACAAATTATGGATATGAATGATGCATCTTGTTTAGGCTATGATTCTAGTATTGCTCCTAAATTCAATGCTTTCCCCTATGCTCAATGGTGTTTTAGATTCAAATTATTTGTTCAATCTAAAAATATCAATTTATGGAAAGTTATTGATTGTACTTATATTGTGCCCACATTGGAGAAATCCAAGTGGAGCAAACATGATAAAAAGATGTTTATTATGAACAATCTTATGTTAGAATTTTTATTAAATGCATTTTATTCATTATTGTCTAACAAGCTTAATTCTTTTGATAGCGCTTATACATTGTGGAAATTCATAGAAGCGCATCAAGGGGACTTGGATGCGATCCGACAAGCTTTGGAGGATCCGGCTTCAAGTTCATATGGAGCATCATGCACACGGCCACTAGGCGATAGCCCTAGTGAGGTTTGCGAGTTCGAAACCATAAATGATTTACCTAATGATGAACTTGCTTGTGCTAGTGAAAAATTATTACATGCCTTTAACAAATTACAAAATGATTTTATTGATTTAAAAAGCAAGCATGAAGATTTAAAATCCGATCATGAGAAGTTAGCTTCCAAATTTGATATCATTTCTCAAGAAAATATTGCTCTTCAAGAAAACAATGATATGTTAAATTTGGAAAATAAAAATTTGAAATTGAATATTACTAACTTGACTCATGATAAAAATAATGTCAACTTAGAAGTAGAGAACATACAAAATGATACTGCTTCCTTTATAAATGACTATTTATGTTCTACTTCTAAAAATGCATATGTGCCTGTAGGCGTCAAAAAATGCTAATAGATATCCCGCATTTCATCTTTAGATTCAACTTTGAAAACATGCATTAATAATCATAAGAAGCTTATGGATATGTGTGCCAAGTCTAAAAAATCATCTACTCATTATGCACACATGTATAGCAAAACTTATAAGTGTTCTATTTGCGGCCGTCAAGGTCATTTAGCTAAGTTTTGCTATGATGCACACAAACATAAGAATTCTAATGCTCCTTGTGCATCTCATATAGCTTCATCATCTTGTACACTTACACATTCACATGCTCATTCTCACAAAGTTCATCATAAGCATGCTAGTGTGTTCAAGTGACTTCTGACGGGGATCGAGCATATTTTCGAGCAATCCAGAGCAGAGAGAGCAGATTTGAGATTTCGTGCAACTCCTTGAAATTAAGCTTTGACTTGATTTTAAGAAGAACGACTATCTTACTTTGATAAGATATCGTTTCAAGTTCTCACTTCGATAAACGAAGTCAGAATCAGTAAACCCCCTTCATGATCTGTGATTCGACGGTCCACGAACCAAAGCGTTCCCGGCACAGGCAAAGTCCCACAAAAACAGGATTCGATAGACGACTTCTGTGTTAGTTTCTCAAGAGTTGTAATTTTCTAATTTTTTATTGTAATTCGTTGTAAACGACTGAAGTTCAATAGAATTATCAATGGAAGCAACTTTTGATGCAAACAAGCTGGCGACCACAGTGCGAGCCAGCGGCCTCGCTGCCGAGGTCGCGGTGTCGCAACCGATCAAGATCGTTGTCAATGAAGAGATCGAATACGAGTTCGATCAGGCGAAGTTTGAGGAGTATTTGTCGTCCTCATCCGCGAAATCTTCCTCGTCTCACAAATATAGGAAGATTTCGTCTTCTAAGAAAACTTTCAAGTCTGCAATTCCAACGGAGACCACAGGCGAAGATTCTTGCCCGACTGCTGCTAAGGAATCTCCTTGCAACATTCCTGCTCAAAACGACTCTACACCCATTACGGAGTCGTTGATCAATAGCTCACCGGTGCTGACGAAGAGAGCTCGTCACCGTGCTCGACAATTGGCTAAAGCCATGCAACAAGCCGACGGGGTCCATTACTATGCGGACCTAGAGTCGAGGAAACAGAAAATGACTCAGTTGCCTCAACGGCAAGATAATCATATTTCTGCACAACTTACGACGGAGGAGTGGACTCTCGTCAAAAGGGCCCGTTCAACCCTTAAGGAACGGATACAAAGGCGTAAGGCGAAGGCCGTCCGTGCTCGCTCTCTTCGTCAACAAGCACAAGAAACCAAGAAGGAGATGGTGTCTGAAAAGCCACCGAAGAACCGTAGAGTTTGGATGCCGAAGACGCCGCAAGCGTCTGTTCCGGGCCCGTTTACTGCATCATCAGTGAAACCCTGGGTTAGCCCAGATTTGTCTAAGTTTAAGATCACTATGGCGGATCGCCTCGGTCCTTCGGCTGACGATCGAGGAAAAGCCCCAGTTAAAGAACCGTCAGATCTTGTAAATAAACCCGTAGTGGTTTCATATACAGGGGGTCGTAAACACCCTCCTGTCAGAACTGCACAAATCCAGAACGAGAGAATATCAGTCCACTCTCGTTTAGGACCTATGAAAACCCCACTCCCGCAAAGGGGTGGATTTAAAAATTCAACTTTGGATCGCCCAGAGGCGACGACCAGTCGTCCTGTGCATGTTAACAAAGTTCAAAGGCAAAAGATAGGTTGCTCGAATCACAATAATGATGAACTGTACTATCAGAAAGATAACTCAAGAAAGAGAGTTGTCAGAGAAAACGAGTCTCATTGCGCTTGCGAGAGACTCATTAAAGCAGTGTTGACAGAATGCGGATGCTCTAAGAATAATTCAACAAGAGTCTCCGTATTTCAAAGATTGTCCAATGAAGCGTCAAGACCCAAAATGAGACGTTTCAACAAAAAGAAACCTGCAATCCGACAAGATGAGTTTCCTGAGGTCACTATCAACATGACCAATAAAGGAAAGCAAAAGTCAGTTAACTACGACCCTGATTTCTCTCCGGGAGGGAGAGTTGAGCGGGGTCTTTCTCAAAGAATGTCGTGGTTACAAAGAAGAGCCAACCTACGTCGAGATTACAAGAGAATGCACGAGGGGCTCTCTTCAGATGAAGAAATGTCAGATACTTGTTCCGCCATTGCATCGGACGATACCGCGTCCAGTGTTGGGCAAGTCAGAGAATCATTTGCAATCACGCCGGATCAACTGGCTCATATCCTGCAGGAGGCGTTGGCTAAACAACGCGAAGAAATTAGAGCTGAGTTCAAAACCGAAATGGAGTTGACTATGCAGCAGATGCGAGACTTGCATGTTCAGCAACACCAACCGGAGTCGAGCCAGAAGGCGGAATCCAGCCGGTGTAATGAAGAGGATGAGACTATCTTTGACGATCCTCCTCCAGATAAAGACAACTCCGGAAACGGTCCGACCAAGTCATCCACTGAACCTCCACAGATCTACTTGAAGAAAAGCGAGGAAGAGGACAAGAAGATGCATGATCTCGAGAGCAAAGTCAACGCTCTGATGACGGCTCAAGAAGTGAAGAAAACGGGCATTCCATACCCGTACCCGAGGGAGTGGGACCTGATTCCTTATCCCCAGAAATTTAATTTGATTAACTTTACTCCTTTTGATGGCAGGGGTTCACCAACTCAGCACTTGATTTATTTTAAGTCGCATCTCGGCGCAATATCCGGGAACGAAGCCCTGATGGTCCGGTCATTCGTAGGAACCCTTCGTGGGCCTGCCTTCGATTGGTACCGACGCCTTAAGCCCGGGAGTATCACTAGCTGGGAGGATATGGAAGAATTATTCCTCACCAATTTCTTCGACGATGACACAGAGGTCTCAATTGGCACGTTGTTGGATGAGAAGCAGAAAGATGGGGAATCGGTCGATGTCTTTGTCAAACGATTCTGGGACAAAGCGGTGAACTACAGAGATCCACTCACAGAGGAATTTATTCTGCAAACATGCCACAATAACTTGTCGCTGGATGTATTAGAGGTCATGGGGGTTGTGCCCTCTAAAACTTGGAAGGAGTTGAAAGTGAGAGGTGAACAGGCTGAACGCTTTCTCAAGAGAAAGAACTTGGAGAGAGGTCTGCCACCAGCTAATAATCAAAAGCAGAACTTTAATCCTCGAGGCAGAGGAAGAGGGTCCACGGCAGCTGTGGATGCACATCAAACGTCGCAACAGCCGCCGCAACAACAACCGCAGCAGTCATCCTTCCAACTGGCGCCAAATCAGAATCAGCAGCCCCCTAGGCAGCCCAAGACTTCTGAGCCTAGATTTCCGAAGGAATACTCTTTCAAAGATGATGAAGTTCCAGTCATCTTCAAATACTTGTTAGAGAATAACAAGATCAAGCTTCCACCGGTCACAAACCAAGAAGAAGCAACGAAGATTAATGACCCGAAATACTGTGCATATCACAGAAGGGTCCACCATCCAACTAAGACGTGTTATGTCTTAAAAGACAAAATACAAACCTTAATTGATGTTGGTATTGTGACGCCGAAGCCAAAGGAAAAGAAAGTAGGCGCAAACGCAGTCTCAATTAGCTTCGGATCAGTTCCTTTGTCCTGGTTTCAAGCAGAGCCAGTATCAAAGGTCAAAGTGCAAACCATCAACGATGACCCTCATGGACAGCGCCAGAAGGGGCTTGTATCTCACACAACCCCCAACGGCGAAATCCTTTGGGTTCATCCGGATTTGCTCGAAGATGAACAGTGGACAACATCCACATCAAAGAAGAAATCAAAGGGCAAGGGAAAAGAAAAATCTTGTTACGGAGCCTCGGCGATTCCCGAGAAGAACGATGAAGAGATAGCAGCTTTATCACTTTCTGATAGAGAACAAGAATTTTTCGCTATAAGAAGTGGGAATGAGTACCATTATAAATATCCTGAGACTTCTAACCCAAATGCTACAACTCTAAAGGAGCTGGGGATAGTTACAACTCCTCCAGTAGCTG
>NC_033800.1:14614655-14616652 GCF_001876935.1 Asparagus officinalis
CGAGACAGCAAACACTGTCTCGCCCAGCGAGACAGTAAACACTGTCTCGCCAGTCTAATTTCGTCGTTTGTTGAGTTTTTCAGTTATGAACCCCAGAGGCTATAAATACCCCCCTAGGGTCACTACTGACGAGGATCGAGCATATTTTCGAGCAATCCAGAGCAGAGAGAGCAGATTTGAGATTTCGTGCAACTCCTTGAAATTAAGCTTTGACTTGATTTTAAGAAGAACGACTATCTTACTTTGATAAGATATCGTTTCAAGTTCTCACTTCGATAAACGAAGTCAGAATCAGTAAACCCCCTTCACGATCTGTGATTCGGTGGTCCACGAACCAAAGCGTTCCCGGCACAGGCAAAGTCCCACAAAAACAGGATTCGATAAACGACTTCTGTGTTAGTTTCTCAAGAGTTGTAATTTTCTAATTTTTTATTGTAATTCGTTGTAAACGACTGAAGTTCAATAGAATTATCAATGGAAGCAACTTTTGATGCAAACAAGCTGGCGACCACAGTGCGAGCCAGCGGCCTCGCTGCCGAGGTCGCGGTGTCGCAACCGATCAAGATCATCGTCAATGAAGAGATCGAATATGAGTTCGATCAGGCGAAGTTTGAGGAGTACTTGTCGTCCTCATCCGCGAAATCTTCCTCGTCTCGCAAATATAGGAAGATTTCGAAAACTTTCAAGTCTGCAATTCCAACGGAGACCGCAGGCGAAGATTCTTGCCCGACTGCTGCTAAGGAATCTCCTTGCAACATCCCTGCTCAAAACGACTCTACACCCGTTACGGAGTCGTTGATCAATAGCTCACCGGTGCTGACGAAGAGAGCTCGTTAGAGACAGCGCCAGCGCCGTGCTCGTCAATTGGCTAAGGCCATGCAACAAACCGACGGGGTCCATTACTATGCGGACCTAGAGTCGAGGAGACAGAAAATGACTCAGTTGCCTCAACGGCAAGATAATCATATTTCTGCACAACTTACGACGGAGGAGTGGACTCTCGTCATTCATCAGCGTCGCAAAACCACATCTGCAGTTCCATCGACACCCAATCCTGGTCCTTCTACTGCAACAGCGTCTACTTCATCACCGGTGAAACCCTGGGTTAGCCCAGATTTGTCAAAATTCAAGATCACTATGGCGGATCGCCTCCGAAACCCTGGGTTAGCCCAGATTTGTCTAAGTTTAAAGTGACAATGGCAGATCGCCTCGGTCCTTCGGTTGACGATCGAGGCAAAGCCCCAGTTAAACAACCATCAGATGCTGCAAATAAACCCATAGTGGTTTCATATGCAGGGGGTCGTAAACACCCTCCTGTCAGAACTGCACAAGTCCAAAACGAGAGAATACCAGTTCACTCTCGTTTAGGACCTCTGAAAACTCCACACCCGCAAGGGGGTGGATTTAAAAATTTAACTTTGGATCGCCCAGAGGCGACGACCAGTTGTCCTGTGCATGTTAACAAAGTTCAAAGGCAAAAGATAGGTTGCTCGAATCACAATAATGATGAGCTGTACTATCAAAAAGATAACTCAAGAAAGAGGGTTATCAGAGAAAACGAGTCTCATTGCGCTTGCGAGAGACTCATTAAAGCGGTGCTGACAGAATGCGGATGCTCTAAAAATAATTCAAGAGTCTCCGTATTTCAAAGATTGTCCAATGAAGTGTCAAGACCCAAAATGAGACGTTTCAACAAGAAGAAACCTATAGTCCGACAAGATGAGTTCCCTGAGGTCACTATTAACATGACCAATAAAGGAAAGCAAAAGTCAGTTAACTACGACCCTGATTTCTCTCCGGGAGGGAGAGTTGAGCGGGGTCTTTCTCAAAGGATGTCGCGGTTACAAAGAAGAGCCAACCTACGTCGAGATTACAAGAGAATGCACGAGGGGCTCTCTTCAGATGAAGAAATATCAGATACTTGTTCCGCCATTGCATCGGACGATACCGCGTCCAGTGTTGGACAAGTCAGAGAATCATTTGCAATCACGCCGGAT
>NC_033800.1:14617652-14619033 GCF_001876935.1 Asparagus officinalis
AATGGTTTTACACTCGTGGCGGGCTAGTGGACGGTGCCCGAGCCTGGCTGTGGAATGTAACGGGATGTACTGGTGCCAAGTTTTGTCTTTCGAATACTGATCGCCACTTAGAGCTCACATATCTATGTTACAAATGGATCATGGCTGCTAACGAGCCCGTCCCCCTGCGGTTGATTGAGGATCTGAGGGCGGTAGCTGCATCGTGTATCGCTGTGAGATTAGTCCGAGAAGATGCATTAGAACGAAGCAGACGAGATAGCAAGTTTGCTGGTCCCTCAGGCAAAGGCAAGCGGAAAATAGAGGAAGTCGAAGAGGAGTCATTTGCTTCTGAGGAGGAAACTTCTGAAGGAAATGAAGTCGTCGCTGGTGGTGCTACAGAAGTCAACAGCGACTTCGAGGAATATGCGATAGGTTTGTCTGAATCTTTTTATAAAGAGCTATGGGATCTATCGATCGCTGATCGAGTTCGCCGACTTAAAGATCGAAAGAAGTGAAGAATTTTACCTACTTATAATAGAATGATGGTTGAACTTTCAGATGTAGGTTCCGAGGAGGAAGAGGAGAGAGGTGGCCTCATCACCCGTGCTCTATCTCGGGCCATAGCTCAGGCAGGATCGCAAATTGAGCCGCATGCCACATCAACACAGGATAGACCTGTGGATCTCAAAGAGACCCGTCCCACAAAACGGCTGAAGTTGACAATCAAGCGTCACGCTAAACCTCAGGCTTCTCAAACGGAGGCGGCCGACGATGCACACATTGGTGGGGAAGGTAATGTTCTAACTCTTGTCATCTTTTCAATCTTTTTTTCTACCAAGCTTTAAACTCAGTAAGTTTTATATTTTAGAGGGTCGTGATGAAGGCACAATGATGTACGATCCCCTTCTCCCGACTTAACCTTTTTTGGAGAGTCATGCTTTGTGCCACAAGCGGATGAGGCCGTGGGTCAGGATTTGGCAGGTGTTGGAACTGATTTGTCCACGATGGTTGTTAGCCTAGGTACTCCTATTACCGGTAGTACACCTTTTAGATGGCAATCTCGGGTATTAAACGACTCAGAGTTCGTCCTTCCTCTAATTGCTTACATGCTTCTGGCTCTTTTAGAAAAGCTACAAGAGGCGATTGTTGACGTTGGGATTGAAGAGCGCACCATCATCACCGGAGGTGAATTTCTTTCTTTCATTGCTGATTTTTGACTTCTCTTTCCACGTCCTAACACTTAGAATTTTCCTCAGATGTTTCAATGGAAGGCCCAAGTGATAGAGAAAACTTTCATCATATAGCCGGTGCACTTCCGTCTGATCCCATACAGGACCCTTCGGGCTCTGGCGATAGGCTGCTTGACGAGATGTTGTCAGAACAAACTTACCGAGATGTTATC
>NC_033800.1:14619049-14637862 GCF_001876935.1 Asparagus officinalis
CTGGTTCCTCTGCGGGTATGAATTTTGCCCTTGCAACATTTATTCTCATATCAGATTTAATTAACCGTAAGGGAGTTATACTTGTAGGACCAGTCGTTAAGACTGATGCAACTACTATTGTTGGGATATCTGACGATCCTGAGGGTCTTGATTTCTTGCTGTTGGCAGGAACTATCATAGAAGCTCAATCGTTAGTTGCTCCAACTCAGCTCATAATCCCTATGATCGAAGCGACTACTACAGCTGCGGGGGTTAATCCTGTTGAGCAGGTCGTGAGACCAACTGATGTGGTTGGTACATCAACAACTGCGATATTGACGACAATCTTAAAAGTCCAAGAAGTCATGCCGGCAGAACCAAGTGCGGGACATCAACTTGAGGAGACATCACTTGGTTTTGGTAAACTTTACTCCGGCCCTGATTTAGAACTTTGCTAAGATTTCAAGGGTGTTTATATCCTCTTTTCCCCATAGGATCGTCTTCTCGGCTTAGTGGTATGGTCAAGGTTTTGCTATTTGACAATGACCCAGATCAGGCTCTGCTTTGCATAGAAGTCGGCTCTCTTTTCTTCTTTGTGAATGTGATGATTGATAAGCTTCTCGTCAAGGGATTCTCCTTTCATCAATTTAGACCAGCGTTGGCCAACAAAATAAGTTATATAGAGAAAGCGGGGTCTCCGGATCTGGTGCAAGCTATTGCTGATGATTTGGACCGGTTAGAGCGTGAATTCCAATGGCTACAAGAGTTAAAGACTGCCGATACGTTAACGTACATAGCCGACCAGATGAAGTCTCATCTACAAGTATGGCGCGACACACGAGCCTCTGTTGGACTTGAGGTTCAAATGCAACAAAGTCGAGTGGATCAAATGGAGGCCGCCCTTGCTGAGAAACAAACATCTTTGTGTCAACTCAGATCCTCCATTACGTCGGGTGAGGCTAAGATAGAGCGACTCAAAAAGGAGCTCAAGGTAGAGGAGGAGGCCTTGGCTATCTTGGGAATGATGAAGGATGACTTGGAGCGTTTACAAATTGTGATATCTAAAAAATTGGAGCTCTCGAAACAGAAGTTAGTCGAGATCAAACAAGAGGCTGCGAAAACATTATCCCTTACCGAGGAATCCTTCAAGGTCGAATTGTAGTGTGAAGATCAAACAAGAGGCTGCGAAAACATTATCCCTTACCGAGGAATCCTTCAAGGTCGAATTGTAGTGTGAGCTTGAGCGAACTTATACAGAGGACATTATCCCTTACCGAGGAATCCTTCAAGGTCGAATTGTAGTGTGAGCTTGAGCGAACTTATACAGAGGAGTTAACTAGACTTGAGCAGCAAATCCGTAGTCACAAACTTCATGTAGATTGATCATAATCCATGTACCTGCAAACTCAATTTCAATTAATAGAAGATATTTCTTTTTTTTTATTATACCTCTTTTATTATGATGTCCTATTCCGTTTGGAATAATCAACCATAATATTTATAGGATTTTTAGCAAACCCTCAGCCTTCAACGGGTTTGATGAGTCTTTACCGACTACCATTTGAGTCGGGCTAGTATGCGGATTGTTTTGGTCCATTCTGCATGCAACGTTGTGCTAAGAGAATTAATTTACTTAGATTTAATGCTATGACTTTGAATACATAGACTTCACTATTTCTTACGGAAATATGGCATCTGGCAACGCGTGTTAGGTGCAGACTTAGGATTTTTAGCAAACCCCCAGCCTTTAACAGGTTTGATGTGCCTTTACCGATTACCGTTTGAATCGGGCTAGCATGTGAATTATTAAAACCCGTTTCACATGTAACGTTGTGCTAAGAGAGTTAATTCTCCTAGACTTGATGCTATGATTTTGAATACATAAACTTTACTATTTCTTACGAGAATATGGTACCCAACAACGCGTGTTAGGCGCTGACACATCCCTACTTAGGATTCGGGATAAAAATCCCCAGACTTAGATTCTGGTATCTTTTTCACTCGGCGAAAGACTAAACCGGCAACGCGTGTTAGGCGTAGGCTTATCCCTATTTAGGAGTCGAGATAAAATTTCTCGTGCATGAAGTGCGCGGATTAGAAGTTGAGAATTATGTCTTTTCTTAGGGTAAAGACAAACCTGATGCTGGAGAGGAAGAATTTTATATTCTTGGCTCCAGGTCTTATTTAGGGTAAAGACGAACCAAAAAAATAGAAGAGGAAGAATTTTATATTCTATCTCCCAACACTAAAGAGGAAGAATTTTATATTCTATCTCCAGTTAGAAAGGAGACCCGAGGTAGAATCTCCACCCCTAGAATCTGGAAAGATGAAACTAAGAGTGGGATCTCCACCCCTAGAATCCGGAAAGATAAAACTAGGAGTGTGATCTCCACTCCAAGAATCAGAAAGATTTAAGAAAACCTAACTTTTATAGGATTGGTTGCTTGATCAAAAAAAAAGTTTCTCATTTATTGAGGGGAAATTCCGATTTCGACCCTAACTTTTATAGGTTTGGCTGAAAAGGGGAAAAAAAATAAAAGTCTTTCGTTTATCGAAAGGGATGACTCGATCCTAGTCCTAACTATCTGCAGGTTTGACTAAGTGAGTCGAAAGGGATGACTCGATCCTAGTCCTAACTATCTGCAGGTTTGACTAAGTGAGGTTGGAGACAATCCTAACTTTTATAGGTTTGATCTGCAGGTTTGACTAAGTGAGGTTGGAGACAATCCTAACTTTTATAGGTTTGATTGCTCAAATTGAAAATGGACCTCTCGTTCATGGAAGGAATCGAGAGGGGAATTTTGCTTTGGCCCTAACTTTTATAGGTTTGAACGAAAGCAAAGAGAGTGGGATACAAATAGCAGTAGAAATACCAGCTTGTACCAGCCACTCGATGGAGGATTTTGATGTTAAGTGATCAGGACTTAACACGTCAAACTTTAAGAATTGCCATGAATTGACGGATAGAAATTTTGGTGGGCCCACTGTCGATTGATTCGATCGGTGGGGGATTTTGCGAGGAAAGGTTGATCTGTCAAAATGATCGAATCTTATTCATCAATAATAAAACACACTTTAACTTTGAATACATTCAGAGTCCAAGTGTGGATTTTTTTATTCATTATTTTCATAGCAACTGGGTTATCCCTAAGAATACCACATGCAGTATTCTTCTGGGAACTTCCTGATACATTGATTATCCTGAATATACTAAGGGTAGTATTTTTTTAGGAACTTGCCATTTATCGGCATCATAAGCCAGTCGCCTTCCTTGGTAATAAGGCGATATGAGCCACTCGAGTAGACTATCTCTACTACGAACGACCCTTCCCATTTGGGTTCAAATTTGTCTTTCTTTTTGGAATTAAGGATCATAGGCCGTCGTTCAGTTAAGACTAAATCTCCTTCTTTAAAACTCCGTTACCGAACCTTTTTATCAAAAGCTCGGGAAATTCTAGCTTAGTAGAACTCAATGTGCTGTTGAGCTTCCAAGCGTTTTTCGTCGAGCATCTTGAGTTCTTCGAGATGTTTCTGATGTTGTTCTTCGGTCGTCATCTTGGTTGTGAGAGCGATTCGAAGAGACGGAATTTGTATTTCCAATGGAAGGACGACTTCACACCCGTACACCAAAGAATACAGGGTTGCGCCAGTAGGCGTGCGAACTGTGGTGCGGTAAGCCCATAGTGCTTTGCCGAGTTTATCATCCCAATCTCGTTTGTTAGTCTTCACGAGTTTTGATAGAAGCTTGATAATAGTCTTGTTAAAGACTTCAGCTAATCCGTTTGCTATGGGATTATAAGTTGTTGACGAGACGTCTTGAATTTTAAACTTCTTGCAAAATCTGATGAATGCATTACTGATGAACTGAGGACCGTTGTCATGTATGACTCGTCTTGGAACACCATATCAGTAGATAATATGGTGCTTGATGAATGTGATAACGTTGCTTGTCTTAACTTCTCTGAGCGGAATCGCTTCAGCCCATTTGGAGAAGTAATCGGTAATTGCGAGAATAAATCGATCACCTTTGACTGACGGGGGATTTATAGGACCAACAATATCCATTCCCCAAGTCTCAAAAGGCCATGATGTAGACGAAGGATACAGATGCTCCGGGGGTTGGTGCATATAATTCGCGTGCACTTAACACGCGTGACACTTTCGGGCATAAACAACCGCATCTTTGATCATGGTGGACCAATAATATCCCATTCTTCTAATGCGGTCATAAAGTTTGGGGCCAGGCTGATGTGCACCACAAACCCCCTTGTGCATCTCTTTCAGGACTTCTTCTGCTTCTTTTATCAATAAGCAACGTAGTAGTAAGCCATCGTACCCCCTGCGATATAGCGTTCGACTCTCCGTATTATAGTAGAATCTTGATGCTCTCCATCAAATCGAATCTCTTTCCTTCACATCTTCTGGTAAAATCCCGTGCAGGATGTAGTTTATGATAGGAAAACGCCAATCTCGGGGTTCGAACTCAACTTAAGTTGAATGTACTTCTTTAATATCCTCTTCCTTGTCATCTTCATCGTAGATTGGCACGAAGAGTTGGTGAGTTCTCACCGTAACGAACTGTTTCGTTTTAGGAGGCTGCGCCAGGGACACGGCTAATGCTGCCAGCGCATCTGCGTACGTGTTTTGTAAGCGTGGAATGTATTCGATGAAGAACCCTTCAAATGATTCTGCCATCTCACGGCCACCTTATGGTACGGTATTAAGTCTTGATTTCTAACCTCATACCCTCCCTGAATTTTTTTAACTACTAGTTGAGAATCACCGAAAGCTTCGAGATACTCGACCCCCAGCTCTTTAGCAAAGCTGAGTCCAATAAGCAGCTCATTATATTCGGCTACGTTGTTCGAGCACGGCTCGGTCAGCGAGTAGGCTCTAGGCATCACATGTTTTCCCGGGGAAACTAAGACAACTCCAACTCCGGAGGAAATCTTAGAATATCCAGGAGCAGTTGCTACATTAGTTACCCGAGAAGCACCATCGAAATACAAATGCCACACCTGTTGATGGGAAGTTATGTTGACTTCGTGGGTTTCATCTGGCAGATCGTCGTATACCTCGGCGGCATCCGTAGTTGGGTTAGCCTCCAGGAGATCACAAATAGCTTGTCCCTTGACCGACTTTTGTTATTTAAAATATAGGTCGTATTGGGACAGGAGTAAAACCCATTTCACTAACCACCAATTCATGAAAGCAGGCTGTGTCATGAATATCCTGACTGCGTTAACATTGGAGATGACGTAGATAGTTTGCCCAACCAAGTAGTATCGCATCTTTTGGATAGCGAATACTAAGGCGAGACACTCTCTTTTGATCATTGGATATCGAGATTCGGCGCCTACAAGGGTCCGACTCAAGTAATACACTGCTTGTTTGTGACCGTTATCGTCGTCTTGTGCAAGTAATGCACTTAACGAATGGTTCGTCGCCTTGACATAAATCAAGAACGGTTTACCCGACTTCGGTGCTACGAGCACTGGAGGTTTTGAGAGATATGCTTTGATATCTTCAAACGCTTTTTGGCAAGCGTCATCCCATATAAATGATACGCCTTTCTTTGTAAGCCTGGAGAATGGTTGACATTTTCCCGAAAGGTTTGAAATGAAGCGACGAATATAAGCCAACCGTCCTTGTAATCCTCTGAGTTCTTTAAGGTTTCTCGGGGGTTTTAGCTCATTGATCGCCTTCACTTTGTCAGGGTCAATGTGAATACCCTTAGTGGTGACGACAAATTCAAGAAATTTACCGCTGGACATTTCGAGAAAAGATTTGATAGGATTCATCTTCAATTGATGAGTCCGCATCAGATCGAACATTGTCTTCAAATCCTTGATGTGATCATTTTTGTCACGACTTTTCACGACTAGATCGTCCATGTAGCATTCAACGGTCTTCCGGAGATGCTCTTGAAAAATCTTTGACATGGCTCTCTGATAGGTGGCACCTACGTTCTTTAAGCCGAAGGGCATAACCGTGTAACAGAAAATACCGAGGGGTGTCCTAAATGCGGTATGTTTTTTATCATCTGGGTGCATCTTTATCTGATTATAACCAGAGAATCCATCCATGAAAGACATTCTCTCGAATCCACACGTATTGTCGATGATAACATCTGTGATGGGAAGAGGGAAATCGTCTTTTGGGCAGGCAGTATTAAGATCTCTGAAGTCGATGCAAATCCTAATTTTTCCGTTCTTCTTCAGAACTGGGACAATATTGGCAAACCACTCGGGATGTTGTTCCTCCCTGACGAAACCCGAGTCGATAAGCTTTTTGACTTCGGACTCGATTGCTTCCATAATTTGTGGACAAAATCGTCTTTATTGTTGTTTGATGGGTTTGACATCCGGCTTAATATTAAGACGATGCATTGCTACATTTGGATCGAGCCCTGGCATATCTTCATAATTCCAGGCGAAAACATCGATGTATTCCCTAATGAGAGAGATCAACTCTTCTTTCTCATCCGACGGGAGGCTGTCGCTAATGAATATTGGCTTCGGATTATCCTCATTACCCATATTCACCTGGACTACTTGATCTTCGGTAGGAGGTTCTCTTTATTCAAACCTATCACCGTATTGCATACTCAAGTGATGAACCCAAGGGTCCTCCCAAGTTGGCATTTGATCGTCTTCCTCTATTGTAGCAGGGTCGACTGTAGCTATATTTGACATTAGCCTTTTGAACATTTCTCTAAGACTAGCGTCGGAGTCCTAGGCTGAAGAATCGAAAGAATATCCATCTTTGCCCTTATTAGAGATTTGATCGATGACTTGCCAGCAACATTCGTCGTCGGATGAGGAAACATAGCCCAAACTTTTTCGGTATCTATAATAGTCATCGAGCTTTCCTTTTGGTACATAGGCCATACGAGGTGGAACTCGCGGACCTCGACCAAAACAAAGACCTTCCCCAAGTGCGAAGTCATATCTATATCTCTCCATGAGATTACGTGCTTTTGTGTCATACCTGAATAAATGAGGGGCAGGTTTATCATCATCATTATCTTCTTCCAAAAAGTGGTCTGGCATCGAAGGTTCTCTTCCTTTACCATAGATAACTTCCTTTTCACCCCCTGCCTTTGCAAGAATAACAAGTGTCGTTCCAAACGAATCATGTACCTACTTTTTCATCATGCAAAATGATTGAAGTGGCATATACAAGCCGAGGTTATCATACAGCCCCTTCATGACATTATCAAGACACAACAAGTACTCTAAATCATCATTTATTGCTATTTCTTCGGCAAGTTACCAATTATAACTAATTTCTGATGATTCTTCATCATCAAGATTGATTACAATAGGTACAATGTCATTAAGTACAAAACCGCCATCATAATCAAACCCAGCTTCAGTATCGGCCTCTTCCCCGCTATCCGTACCTTGGGCCGATGGTTCAGTATCGGATTCGGCACCGTAGAGAAGGGAATCGGTAAAATAGTTTTCCAACCCCTTAAACGGTTGCTTATCCACGACCACCGTCTTGACTTCGTTATTGGTGTCCACATATTTGAGACACTGATGAAGAGTTGATGGGACTATAACGTTACCGTGGATCCAGGGTCGACCCAACAGTAGGTTATAGGAGGTCTCCGCGTCGATCACATAACATGTGACTTTCGACTTCAAATCTCTGATCTGGCACTTCACTCAGATTTTACCCAATGGTCTGGACCCATTGGTGTTGAATTCGTAGATTGTAGTACCCATAGAGGCTAGCTTACTAGCTGGTATTCCGAGACTATACATCAATCGAAGCGACATGATGCTGACAGCGGAATCCGGATCGACTTGGATCTGCTTGACAACGCTGGAGCCAATGTACCTGGTAAAATACAAGGGCCGGTCATGCTTTGAATTCTTCGTCTACATGTCTTCTTTCGTGAAGGAAATGCAAGGAAAACGGTGCGTCGTGAGGTCACAATGTTAAACCGGCGGCTCTGGTTCTTCAGGAGATGGCTTGATCCGAGTCAGAAAAACTTCGGAATTGGCCAAGGCTTCTTGTAACGCTTCCCTGGTATCTTTTGATAGACGTAATAGCTCATATAGAGTTATTCTAGCTGGTATATTAGCTAACTGCGTCATAATATCAAAATGGGGTGGAGCGCTTGAACTTCTCGATTTGTCTCTCCCAATCGATAGATTTAATAGAGACTGCTTCGGGTTCTGACCCTCTTGGTATAAGGGTTCTTTCCCTTTTTGCTTTTGTTGGGTCTTCTCCGCAACTACGGGTGCTGGACGAGTTGTGACAATTCTCATTTCCGCCAATGTCTTGGAGGGAACGGTTTTGGTTACCCCCTGCTTAGCCAATTGCTCGGAAGCATCCGGATACTTGAAGTGATATTCATTTCCACTCCGGGTTGCAAAGACTTATTGTTCATCTTCAGAAAGTGAGAAAGCAGGAATTCTTTCATCATCTTCTCCTAGAATAGCAGAGGCTCCGTGACAGGACTTCCCTTTTCCTTTTGACTTCTTCTTGGATGATGATCCGAGCCACTGCTCATCTTCGATCAGATCGGGATGAACCCAGAGAATTTTGCCATTCGGGGCTGTGTGTGGCACAAGTCTTTTCTGACGTTGTTTGTGAGGATCATCGTTCACGGTGTTCATCGCAACTTTCGTCATGGGCTAGGGCTGAAACCAATTCAAAAGGACAGATCCGAAGCTGATTGACACCGCATTCACACCCACCTTCTTCTCCTTAGGTTGTTTCATGGTAATCACCCCCCACATCGATCAAAGCTTGGATTTTGTCTTTGAGGGTGTAGCATGACTTGGTAGGGTGGTGAACCACTTTGGGTCATTAATCCTCTTAGCGTCTTCCTGATCTTGGATCGGAAGCAACTTAATCTTGTTGTTCTCTATGAGGTATTTGAAAATACCGGGAACTTCATCCTCTTTGAACGAGTAAACCTTCAGGAATTTTGGTTCCGAAGCCTACTGTTTCTGAGGCTGTTGTTGCCACCGTGACTGCTGAGGCGCCTTCTGCTGCTGCGGTTGCGATTGCACTTCGAATGTTTGGTTCGTGTCCACTGCATTCGCTTGCACTTTCCCTTTGCCATTCGGAACAAAATTCTGTTGTGGGGCTGGTGTTGCTGTTTGACCCCTCTCGGCATTTTTCCTCTTGAGGAAACGTTCGGCTCTTTCCCCTCGGACCTTCAAATCTTTCTAGGTCTTAGACGGTGCCATTCCCATGGCTTCGAGGATATCCAACGAAAGATTGTTGTGACAAGTCTCCAGGATGAAGTCCTCACTAATCGGATCCCTACAATTCATAGCTTTGTTCCGGAATCGTTTGATAAAATTTTCCACCAACTCTCCGTCCTGTTGCTTCTCGTCAAATAACGTTCCGATTGAGACCTTTGTGTCGTCGTCGAATAAATTAGTGAGAAACATGTCCTCCATGTCATCCCAACTGCTAATACTCCCCGGCTTGAGGCGGCGATACCAATCGAAGGCTGCTCCGTGAAGAGTGCCGATGAATGATCGTACCATCAGAGGTTCATTGCCGGAGATTATCCCCAAGTGAGACTTGAAGTATATTAAATACTGAGTGGGGGAACCCTTTCCATCAAACGGCGTGAAATTGATTAAATTGAATTTTGCCAGATACGGGATTGACTCCCACTCTCTTGGGTATGGACATGGTATTCCGGACCTTTTCACTTCCTGAGCACTCATTAACGCATTGATTTTGCTCTCTAAATCCCTCATCTTCTTATCCTCGCTCGTATCTGTCTTCGAGCGATTTCGGGGAGAGGCAATGTGGTCCTCCTTCGCATTGTTATCATCCGAAGGGCCACCCCCAATATTGTTTTCGACGGGAGGGGTGTTCATGTTGGCATTCTCCTCCACTTCCCGATCATTATCAGTTTGGTCGGGATTATTTCGACGCCTAGACTCTCCCTGCTGATTTGTCAGCACCGCGATTTGCTGGTCATGCATCTCCCTCATTTGCTACATAGCTATTTCCATTTCAAATTTAAAATTCTCCCTCTGCTTAGTTAAAGCGTCCTCAAAAATTTTATTCATCTGCTCTGCATTGATCATGAATGACTCATAGGATTGTCCTGTGCTTGATGCCATATCATCGGAAGCCATTGCTGAACAGGCATCTGAGCAAGCATCTGACATTTCATCATCTGAGTGTAGTCACTTTTGTATCCTCCGATAATTCTTTCGTCTACTGGTTCCCGATTGTAATCGAGTTATCCGTTGGGATACTCCTAAAAATTGGTCAGGTCTAAAGAGTCGTGTTGACTTTCCTCTACCCGTCATGTAGACAGATACTTCTGGAAACTCATCATCTTGAGGAGTAGCTCTCTTCTTGCGGAAATGCCTTGGTTTGGACTCAGGCGTTCTGGTAGAGATTCTTTCAAATACTGAAACTCTCTCAGGGGCGGCCTTGGAACAGCAACATTCTGACAACACCGCCTTAATAATTTTGAAACACGGACAATGGGAGTCCGGTTCTTGGTGATTCCTTCTCCGAGACCTATTCGTACCTCGGGCCCGATAGTATATCTCATCGGTCGGATGACCGGAGCAACCCATCATATGTTGGCACGAGTCCCTAGGTGTAACGTCCTCGTCTGACGAGTACGTTCTCTTCTGGGAATTCAACGCTTTGTTAGCGTCTTCAGAAGTCGCATGTCTGAAGATACGTTTTCGTGAACGTAGGCTTTCAACAAGCTCCTGGACTTCGACACACAGTCCAATGCGGTTAGTTATATGACTTTTCCCGTTATGCGTTCTCCTCCACTGCTTAGGAGGACGATCACGACCTCCTGCCTAAAAAACTGCTCGAGATCCGTTCAACGGGCTTGAGCGCTCTCTAACTGGAGCTTTGCCTCGATCATCGTGTGACGGGCCAAGACGATCTTTGATGGTTATCTTAAAATGGGATAGATCCACACTATCGCGGATCTCCACCGGAGGTGTGGAACTTGATGGAATCGAAGAAACAAGTGCGGGAGATCTTCTGTCTTAACTCTGATGCGGGTCAGACTTGAGTGACCCGCGGGTTGGAGGGTCGGATCTAAGTGACCCGCGGGTTGGAGGGTCGGATCTGGGTGACCTGCGAATTGGCGGGGCGGTCCGAGTGACCTGTGAATTGGCGGGTCGGCTCTGGGTGACCTGCGAATTGGCGGGTCGGATTTGAGTGACCTGCGGATTGGCGGGTCGGATCTGGGTGACCTGCGAATTGGCGGGTCGGATTTGAGTGACCCGTGTTTTTCGATCTTTTTGGTCGCCGTCTTAGACTTTAGCCTCCATACTTGGTGCAGTCTTTGTGACTTCTTTTTCACTCCTTCATCTTCTAATTTCTTAGCCTCTTGCATGTGTAAGCAATGCGCGGTGTTTCTGAATCCGCTCTTGAAGAGTCGATCGGGTCCTTTTGATGCGGACCCATTCGTTCTTCCCTGGTTTGAAGGAGGAGGGGTTGTCCACTCTCTGTTGTGGTGGTTGGCGCCTCCTGAACTTCAGATCCGCCTCATAACGGATTCCATCAACTGGTTCCAAGGCTTTGGCCAGTTGGCGTGCGAGGCGTTGGCGTCGCCTCTGACGTGCTCTCTTTGATAGAGTTGGCACGTCATCAACAGTCGACCCCTTGCTCAAGGGGTTCAGATCTGTAGTTTTAGCCTCGTCGGATACCGGCGGGGCGTTGTGAGCCACAAGTGCAGCGGTGGTGGGAAGATCTTCTTCTTGGGCTTCTATAGCTGAAGTCCAACGGGTCTTCCTGGAATAGGCCTTCCTGCATCTGCGAGGAGAGGCCGCTCTGGAGGAGGAGGACAAGTATTCCTCGTACTTCTGCTGGTCGAACTCATATTCGACCTCCGTTTCAACCGGGATAAGGATCCGAGGTTGCGACACGTCAGCCTTCACAGAAAGGCTGTCGGCTCCCACAGTGGTCGCTAGTTTTTTTTCGTTGAAAGTTGCCTTCATCATTGACTTCATTAAACTTTAATCGTTACAAATGAATTCAAATAACGAAAATAATAAAATTACAACTTTCTTAAAAATAAACACAAGATCCGTTTATCGGCTCTTGCTTGCGTGGGTTCTTCGTCGGTGCCGGGGTTTATCTGTGGACGATCGCGAATCAGATTCGGTTGTCGGAAAATTGGGCAGAGCTCCTACCTCACCAAGGAGGTATTTGCTTGAAGCGCTGAGATCGACCAAGCAAAATCAGGGCTCTTCTCGAAATTAAGACCAAGCCTAATCTCAACGAACGGACGTACGGGCTTCAGATCCTTCGAATGACTTCTCCTTTGTACCGAAGTTCTCCGGGATCTCGTTAGCCTTTGCTGAAAATTCGTGCTCCTTGACTCCTCAATCCAGCAGCACCTCATCCTCTTGATAAAATTCCAGATCTGCAAAATGGAGGCCTTTAGCTCATATTTATAGGCCTCGGATGCGGTTATTTGGATGAGAACAAGTGATTTGGCTCTATGTTCAGCTAACAACAGCCTAATCACATTTAGGAATGATATCAAGTCAGTTAGGAACCCCTGGAACAGACAAATCCTGTGAAAAACCACTTTAAAACCGTCAAAATGCTTTTCGGGTCTCAGACTACGCGGCGCGGGTCGGACAGATCCGACCCGCGCATGCGTGGGTCAGAATCATCCGACCAGCGCTTGCGCGGTTCAGAATCAACCGACCCGCGCTTGCGCGGGTCGGTCTGTCTCGTCTTGCGCTAGCGTAGGTCCGTCGTCTTTTTCTCTTTCTGGTATTTTTCTTCCGGGTCTTGTTCTTTTCGCGTATTTGGTTGATTTGTTGACTTGTACGCTTTGTCGCGAGACTGACCGTCTGATACGAGTTGCCGTGCGAGCACTCTTGATCGTGGAATTATCAAGAGTGGGTAGAGAAGAAAACGACAGAAGAACACAAGAGTTATAATTAGGGCGAAGGAAAATACCTTCTCTAGATTATGAGAATCAATTGGATTTACAAAATCTCTCTCTCACAATCTCTCTAGATCAAAGAACAACCTCCCTGATCTCTTTTATGATTACAATCTGAGTGATAAACCCTAAAAAAGTTGTGTTTCTATTTATACTAAATAGAAATCCTAAACGGTGCAGGAAACAGGCCCAGGCCCATAACCGCTACGTGGTCGACCGCAGTGACCAAGTCGGTCAACCGGCTAGAACATTGATTTCTAGAAAAATCACTTACAGGGTTTCCGGTCGACCGCAGCGCCTACAGCGGTCGATCGCTCTCAGTCCAGAGACACAGTCTGGGTCTGTGCACTACGCGGTCGACCGCAGTGACACATGCGGGCGAACCGGACAGAGCCCAAGCTGTAATTCCTGCAGTTTGACGAATCCTTCGACTTCGCCGCCTCCAATGACCTCGTCCACGACTCCTCTACTCTATTCTCAAGATACCATGAGAATCATCTATCCTCAAGCTCCCATGAGGATCGCTATGCTCCCAAAGAGACGATACACACGTATCATGGGTCCCCCTTTAGGAACTTGAAGTCCCATTCAAGTTAGAACTTCAGCTGAGGGAACTCGCGAGCCCCTCCTTCTCTGTTGAACCACTTAGCCTTGCTAGGAACCTGACCTTGACGTCCAATGAGAAATGACTCCTTCGTCCCCCGCCTCGTCGTGGTCGTCTTCCGTTCCGAAATGCAATCTTCTTTCAGTAGCTCCTCTCTATCAAACCACAAGTCTTCAACATGCGGTAAGATCATCTTGTCATCACCTTCATCATCCAATAACAGAGGTTCAAACAACTTCAAGTACTCGGCGTGGCAAATCTAAACGAAAAGCGTTGTCGCCAATCTGATCGATAATCCGAAATGGACCATAACGAATAGGCTTCAACTTCTTCCCTTCTTCTTTTAACCTCTCCTTACTCAATTTTAGTCATACCATATCGCCTTTACCAAAGTTACAAGGAACCCGATGTTGATCATGCTTCGCCTTGTACTTAGCTTGTGATTTCTTCAATTGAGCTTCAACCGTGGCATGAATATGTGCAATCTTCTCGAGAAATCGCCGAGCACGTTGTCTTTCACTCCCCTCCTTGCCGTCCACTGTGGCTTCACACGAAAACACAAGATCGAACGGGCTCGGTGGTAAAAATCCATAACAAGTCTCAAATGGTGACTTTCCGGAAGATCCATGAATCGCCCAATTAAAAGCAAACTGCAAATATGGTAAACTCTCATTCCAAGTCTTAGGATGTCTGGAATTATACCCCGGCAACATGTGCACCATAGTCCAGTTGACTACCTCCGTTTGTCCGTCTGTTTGTGGATGAAAGACCGTGCTCTTCTTCAATTTAGTGTCCATCAAACTCCACAAGGAATCCTAAAAATGCCCGAGAAAACGGCTATCCCGATCCGAAATAATCGAACTCGGCAACCCAAAGTGCTTCCACAAATGCTCAAAGAACAATTGTGCTGCACTCGCTCCCGTCACGGTCTTCTTACAAGGAATTAATATCACCATCTTGCTGAATCGGTCCATCACAACGTACAAATAGTCATGCCCGCACTTCGTAGTCAGCAACCCTCCTAGAAAATCCATAGAAATGCTCTCCCACGGCCTAGAAGGAACCGGTAATGGTAGGTACAATCCCCTCTTCCTGTTAGAAGGCTTCGAAATATAGCATAACTTACACCCTCCAACATACTTGGTCATAACATCGAGCATCCGTGGCCAAAACACATGTCACCGTAGATTGAGAAGCATTTTCTGAATGCCAAAATGCCCTTGCACACGCGAGGTATGTGCTTTCCGAATCCACTACAACCTATCACCATCCTCCGGAATGCATAGTGATGTCCCACGATACAACAAGACATCTTCTCCAAGTGCATACTCCCCCCTTCGACCAGCCTTCTCCTGCTCAAACACACTACCAAAGTCTCTACTGGATGCGTACAGCTGTACATACTCCAAAGGAACCAATGGCTGAATACGCGTCGCCACCAATAAAGACTTTATCGACGGACGAGATAACATATCGGCCAACTTGTTCGTCGTCCCCTTCTTGTACCTAAAAATGATGTTGAAAGCCATCAAATAAGATATCCACTTCATGTACCGTGCCTGCTGTAGCTTCGTCTGGGCATGTAAAAAATCCAACGGCTTGTGGTCCGAATGCACAACCACCTCCTTCCCCAACAAGTACACCCTCCAATGCTTAATTGCTTGATATAGTGCATAGAACTCCTTGTCGTAGGTTGGGTAGTTCGCAACAGCACCCGAAAACTTCTTAGAATGGTATTCCACCAGCTTCCCATCCTGAATCAACAACGCGCCCATCGCATAACTAGACGCGTCGGTCTCCACCTCGAAAGTCCGCTGCAAATTCGGCAACGCCAACACCGGTGCCTCCGAGATCTTCCTTTTTAGCAACTGAAAAGCCTCCTCATGCGTCCGCCCCCACTCAAACTAAACTTTAGCCTTTGTGAGGCCATGTAACGGTGCCACATAAGTTGCAAAATGTCGAATGAACTTGCGCAAATACTGGCAAGCCCCCATGAAGCTCCTCACCTCAGTCACTATCTTCGGCGTCGGCCACTTCGTGATCACCTCCACCTTGCCTGGATCTATCCTCCGCTGGCCCTTCCCTACAATGAAGCCGAGATACACCAACTCATCCTTCCCGAACTCACACTTCTTCCCATTGAGCTTCAGCTGTCCGTCCTACAACACTTCAAATACTCTCTCAACATGAACGAGATGCTCCTCCCAAGTTCTGCTGTACACCAAGATATCATCAAGGCAAACTATCATAAAATCCTCTATAAAAGGTCACAACAAATCATTTATAAGCCTCATAAAGGTAGCCAGAGCGTTGCACAATCCAAACGGCATCACCAACCACTCGAACAGGCCCTGCTTGGTCTTAAACGCAGTCTTCCAAGTGTCTTCCTCCCGAATCCTCACCTGATGGTAACCAGACTTCAAATCCAGCTTCGTGAAAAACCTCGCTCACTCCAACTGGTCCATAAGATCATCGATCTACGATAATGGGTAGCGATTCTTGATGGTTATCTTGTTAAGCGCTCGGTAATCTACGCACATGCGCTAGCCTCCATCCTTTTTGGGCACCAACAATACTGATGACCCGTAAGGCGAACAACTCGGCATAATCACTCCCGTCTCCAAGAGCTCCTGAACCTGCTTCTTGATCTCCTCGGACTCCTGTACTGATGTGTGGTATAGGCCTATGTTAGGTAAGGAACTCTCCCCAGTCAACATAATCTCATGCTCTACACCTCGACGTGGTGGTAGTCTCGTGATCTCCGAAAACAAGTCCGCATACTTGGCCTTTAACCTGTCAAGATCTCCCTCCTGAAGCTTGCTCAAGGTGGACAAGCACATCCTACTCAGCTGCTCTTCATACGGCCGAATGAACAATAAAACAAACTTCCTGCCCGCATTCACCAACCTCTTAGCGTGAGTCACCGTCACCAAGCTCATCTCCTGTGGAAGAGATGCCGAACGAAAAATGAATTGCTCGCCATCCTTGGTGAACGTATACTTTTGGGCTCGCCGATCATATACTGCGTATCTATCCTACAAATAAGGATTGCCCAAAATAACTTGGCAAACATCCAATGGAACCACGTCGCATGTGACCTCGTCAATATACGACTCATGGAGTGCAAATCTGAATGAACACTGGTTCACCATACTCAATCCCGCCTCCTTCTGAATCCACCTTAATGGATAGGGCTTCGGATGCTTCACCGTCTTCAATCCCAGCTTCTGTACTAATGCCTCAGATATCAGATTTTTCTGGCTCCCTGTATCTACAATAGCATCCACTAAACTGGTCTTGACCTGCAACTTTAGAACAAAGAGCTGCTCCCTCGGGTCATCATCTTCTTTAGTGACATGCTTCTCCGCCATAAGGTTGAGGCTGCTATTGGGTTCAGTCATCCCGGGAACCTCCTTCGGACCCTGTGCTATCACGTACGCCTTCTTCTCCTCCTTCTTCTTCAACCCTTTTGGTTTCAGATGAGGATACTTATCCCAGCAACGATCAGCCACGTGCCCTGTCTGTTTACAGTGATTGCATGTTAATCCTGCTTTCCCCGAGTCACCCTTCTTCTTCTCATCCTTAGACTGAGAGCCACCCGTCTTGCTCCCCGATGGTTTAGAATCCCCCTTTGTCTCGTTGCCCTTCTTCTGCCTGTCCTCAATGGCTATGGCCTTCACGCTCGCCTCTGCGATTGTCTCAACCGAAAATAGCTTCATCTCCTTCCGGATGTAATCATTCAGACGCGCCATGTACTTCATGAAGATGGAGTACTCGTCCGTTGCGATGTTTAGAACCATCGCCTGCTGCTGGAACTCCGTCGTGTACTCTTGAACGGTCTGATTAAACTTTTGACGTAAGCCATACCACTTGTACCAATGCTCCTCAAGGAACCCCACTGGATAGAACTGTTTCCGAAGTAGCTTCTTAAACTTGTTCCACGACGCCGCTTTCTTCTCTTGTTTGCAATAGGATTTCCACCACGTCAACGTGTGCCCTGAAAGCTTTAATGTCGCGAATACTATCTTCTCTTTGGACGATTATCCGTAGAGAGTGAAGTACATCTCCATACGTTCGATCCAATCATCAAGCTTCTCCACATTGATACTCCCATCATAAACAGGAATCTCAACCTTGAAGTCAATCTTCAGATTCTGGTAATTATTCTTACCCCCTTGACAATCTCAGTCTCCCCCTCTGAATCAGCTTTCTCGCTCTCCTCATCGGATTCGTAGAGTCCTTTCTTACCCTTCGAAGAAGATTCCTCCTTTTTGTCTCCTCCGTTGATGAGACCCACGAGTTGAGTAAGAGTCATCCCGATCGTCTCAATCTGCTTCTCCATGGCATCAAGTCTTGCTGAATTATCTGCTTTAGTCATCTTCTCCTTCCTTAATTTCTCGACTCCCTCCAAAGAAATAAGGATCTCGCCAAGCTTCTTGTACTGTGAGCGAGTAAGGACCATACACAGGTTCCCCCTTCACAGGTTCTAGGTGTTCTGATACCAACTTGATACGAGTTGCCGTGCGAGCACTCTTGATCGCGGGATTATCAAGAGTGGGTAGAGAAGAAAACGACAGAAGAACACAAGAGTTATAATTAGGGCGAAGAAAAATACCTTCTCTAGATTATGAGAATCAATTGGATTTATAAAATCTCTCTCTCACAATCTCTCTAGATCAAAGAACAACCTCCCTGATCTCTTTTCTGATTACAATCTGAGTGATAAACCCAAGAAAAGTTGTGTTTCTATTTATACTAAACAGAAATCCTAAACGGTGCAGGAAACAGGCCCAGGACCATAACCGCTACGCGGTCGATCGCAGTGACCAAGTCGGTCGACCGGTCAAAACATCGATTTCTGGAAAAATCGCTTACAGGGTTTTCGATCGACCGCAGCGCCTATAGCGGTCGACCGCTCTCAGTCCAGAGACACAGTCTGGGTCTGTGCACTACGCGGTCGACCGCAGTGATACATGCGGTCGACCGGACAGAGCCCAAGCTGTAATTCCTGCAGTTTGATGAATCCTTCGACTTCGCCGCCTCTAATGACCTCATCCACGACTCCTGTACTCTATTCTCAAGATACCATGAGAATCATCTATCCTCAAGCTCCCATGAGGATCGCTAAGCTCCCGAAGAGACGATACACCCGTATCACCGTCGAACGCGCGTTGGTTGACTTGCACGTGTTGGTTGACGTGCGCGTGTTGATCGACGCGTACGAACTGATTAACGAGCGCGTGTTGACCGACGTGCGAGTTGATTGATGCGCGCATGTTGACTGACGCGCGCAACCTGATTG
>NC_033800.1:14638616-14683806 GCF_001876935.1 Asparagus officinalis
GTGCTGACCAATGCGCGCGAGCTGGTTGACGCGCGCGTGTTGACTGACGCGCGCGAGCTGAATGACGTGAACCTTCTTGATTCGTCTACTCTTTGCTTCGAGTTTCGTGCGGGCTCTCATAGGCAATTTTAGACGCCTACATTCATCATATAGATAGAAGTTATAAGACATACCTCTTGATTTGATTTTCTAGGATATTGATTCATCACATCTCCTGTAACTAGGCATACTAGTTGACAGAGCATATTTATATCAACTCTAATCTTTCCTGAAATCTCAAGAGAAAATATTATACATGTAGTCAAATAAAGAGCTATAAAATTAATCTTTCTAGTCACTATTAAAATGATAGGACATTAAAACATGTTAGCATAAAAGATCATGGTCTATGATCATAAATGATCGTAGTCTATGTCTGAAGATGTAACTGCATAGGGTTATAATTTGCCCTTAATATCTGAACATTTCAAACTAATGTGCAACTAAAAAGCTGCAATTATATCTTTACATGCATGCATATGCACATACATGAATGAAATTACTAATAGTTATATGGAAAGCATTCAAGCGAACCTTATAATATGATTTCATATCTTAAAGTATATTTCATACTTCATATGCATAAATTTTAAATTCTCGTATTATAAGAGGTTGCAAATTTGTTGCCGACAAAGAAGACCTTCCAAATTTAAATTGGTTGCCTACAAAATAGACTTTCCAAATTTAAATTTATGCATATGAATTATTCTCATAATTCCGGTTCTATTATTCATGCTTGAATATACAAAGTTTCATATAGAATTATAACAATTATCAAATAAATACAATCACATAAGCACATGCCGTATAAGCCCTATTTATATGGAAAACCCATATCGAATGATTTGTAATAAATTAATAATATTTCATATGATTGTAAAACAAAAGCTATAAATAAAAAGGTTTTTGTCAATACCACTAGACCATAAACTTAACTAGATCAGCTCCTAACCAAAACCTCCTAAAGTGAAAATATTAAAATTTTACCCGAGTAGTTTAGCCAGGTAAGGATAGTACTAGAGGGAGATCAAAGATCAATTAAGTACATCGTTCCTTACGGAGCGCGTTACGCAACCCCTAAACATTGCATTAGACACCAACTAATCCAAAAAAACTTGAACCGGTTCACTTAATGATTTCTTGTTCCTTAACAGTATATGAGAATAGTGACTATAAAACAATATCAGTAACTGTGAACAATAAATACATAAATAGTAACAATAAATACGTAAATACATAAATAGTAACTATAAAACAATATCAGTAACTGTGAACAATACTTACACTTTTACTATTTACGAATAGCACTGTAATTTGCTACAGTAACTGTCATGAATACTTAATTGCTACAGTGACATTAATTAATTATAATTAATTACAACAATTAAAATAAAGCAAAAAAATAGTTACAGAAATCGTATTTTTCTAGAATGAACAGTAATTGTATTTTTATGAACAAGAAAAATAATTGTCTGATGAACAGTGCTCTATATAAACAGTAAACATTTTTTTTAAATGAACAGTAACCGAAACTATTTTTTAAACTGTAACATTGTTAATAGAAATTGAAACGGGTGAATAGTAATTTCAATGAACAGTAATAATTTTTTAATAATAATTTCAAATTTAAAACAATAGCTATAAACTACTCAATCTTCTAGAATGTTAGAAATTTATCAAATCAAAGGTTATACCATGTAAAATAAATTCGAAATAAAATAATAAGAAAGTCTGGCCTGATCAGGAGCAGTCATGTAAACACTATCCTAGAAGATTGAGGATCCGCCTATCGTCCTGACGCAAATGATCCTCTCTCCTTTAGAGTAAAAAAATCCGCAGAAGCGGCCGACCTCTGTACTCGGGCGAGAGAACAGAGCGTCAGCTCAGACGAAGAACGGTTACCAAAAAAATAACACCAACATATGAACGAAAATAATATGCAGAGGAGAGAAGAGGAAGAAGAAAAAATTGTTTCTGTATCTTTTCCGAAAGTGAATAAGGGGTGTATATACATGGTTGAGAAAACCATTATAATTCCTACAATTTATACGGTAACGTTCGTCATAAATTTTCGTAACGTTCCCCTTAATGTATAGTCGTTATGCACGTTTTAATTGTATTCATAACACTATTCCATGTGTGACTATTCATGAAGACAAAATTGTCTTTTCTCCAACAAAATACAAAATATCCAACAGTTCTTCCTCTACGGATCCATGAGGATGAAAAGCATATGTTGCCATCATTCACGATCCACTAATAAGTAAAGGGACCAAAGCCAACCCTCCACTTACAATAAAGAAGCCAAAAATTCTAAAGATAATCACGAAAAATATAATGATAAGTAAATAGAAACAAAAAACAGACTTGTGGATAATGCTCCCTTTTACTAGGTTTTAGCCATTCTCATCGACAACATTGTTAGGGGGGCCCTGGTTTTTGTTTTCAAAAAAAATACAAGCCAATCTCGATGTTCCTGTTTCGCGATGGAAACAAGAACAGAAGTAATATATCTCAGCAATGTGAGATATACACTCTTCTTAATATCAGATCCAGGTCTGAATATCGAGAAAACCAACAAGCAATAGCCAACACACAGAAAAACAATAAAGACATGAGATTTACGTGGTTCAGTAAACTTGCCTACGTCCACGGGAGGGGTGATGAGAGATTCCACTATGAAGGAGAACACCGACGACTTGCACAACTAGCAAGCACGTCCCAAGGAGAAAATGCTTCGATTTTACCTAAGAAAACTGACATCTTTCTTGTACAATCGCTCCAAGCTCTCTCTCTTTTTTCTCCTGAAGATCTCACCTTTTAGATCTGAAAAGCTCTCTCTGTAGATACCTAAAACCTCTGAAAAAACCCTAGGAATGAGTTCCTATTTATACCCAAGGAATTAGACCCGAAACAGGCCCAAAAAACCCTAATTGTTTTGACCCACACGAGAGACTTGAGTGTGTCTCGCGCGGGTGTCTCGTGCGTGTCTCGCAGGCGAGACACGAAATGGTGTCTCGCGGACGAGACGTCGCTATTCACAATTCTCCATCCCGTACATCATTTGATAAACCTCAAATGTTGGACGAACACTAGAAGAAACACCACGAACATCACCAGAGAGATCTAAAATGCCAAACCAGTCTAAAACCAGACACCAAACCAGCTGCACCATTATATCATGGCTGTCTACGTACCCTCTGACCGGAATCAAGCTAACCGTAGTTCTGAACATTGTTCTCCATATAGTCTCCACATTACCCCATCACCGCCCCGAAGGGCCATGCCCTCTTGGGCAGATCAACACGGGGTGATATAAAGCAAGTCCAAACAATACTGAAACTTGCTACCTGTTATCACCTTAGTCAACATGTCTGTGGGATTCTCATTTGTGTGCATCTTCATGAGAGAAATATCACCTTCCTCTATGACATCCCACACAAAATGATATCTGATGTCGATATGCTTCGTATGAACATGATGAACTTGATTCTTAGCCAAATAAATCGCACTCTGACTATTGCACCACAAATTCACACAATCCTGCTCAACCCCTAAATCATCTAGAAGACCCCACAACCACAATGCTTCCTTCATTCCCTCTGACATGACCATGTACTCAGTCACTGTAGTAAAAAGTGCAACTGTAGCCTGTAACATCAATCGCCAACTAATTAGAGCATCATGTATTCTGAACACATAACCAGTAGTAGACCGTCGTCTGTCTAGATTGCGTACATAATTTGAGTCCCCAAACTATCAATCTGACACGTATCTCTACCAAAGCACAGACCTGTATCAATAGTACCCTTCAAATACCTCAGGACCCATTTTACTGCTTCCCAATATGTCTTTTCCGGATTTGCCATGAACCTACTGACAACACTGACCGCTTGTGAAATATCTGGACGTGTACACACCATTGCGTACATTAAACTGCCAACTACACTAGCATAAGGTACACGTTCCATGTGTTCCTTCTCTTCCGCTATAGTGTGAGATTGTTTACCTGAGAGTCTGAAGTGTGGAGCCAATGGAGTCACCACCGACTTAGCACTTTGCATCCCAAACCTTGTAATAACCCGCTCAATGTAACCCTTCTAACTCAAGAACAATCGCTGATTTGCTCATTCTCTTCTAATATCCATTCCCAGTATTTTCCTAGCAACACCCATGTCCTTCATCTCAAGCTCTTTACCAAGTTGAGATTTTAACATATCTATCTCCACGTTGCTTGCTTCTCGAAGCAATAAGCATGTCATCCACATACAAAAAAAGATAGATATAATCACCTCCACGAAACTTCCGAATATAGACATAACAGTCATAATTACTTCTGGAGAACCCATGCTTTAGCATGAAGGAGTCAAATCGCTTGTATCACTGCCGAGGAGATTGTTTCAATCCATATAGTGATTTCCTTAAGTGACATACATGATTCTCCTTATCCTCAGCCTTTTAACCCTCAGACTGATGCATATAGATTTCCTCGTCCAAGTCTCTGTGCAAGAAGGGCGTTTTGACATCAAGTTGTTCCAGCTCAAGATCACCATAAGCAACAATACTCAATAGCACCTGAATAGAAGTGTGTTTTACCACCGGAGAAAAGATCTTATTGTAATCCACACCCTCTCTTTGTGCAAACTCCTTAACCACTAGTCTAGTTTTGTACCTTGTACCTTGTACCGCCGAGCTCGGAAGGATCCTCCTTTCTCTTGTACACCCACTTACAACCTATAGCTTTCCTCCTTATGAAAAATATGACTACCTACCATGTTTGGTTCTTCCGGAGAGATTCCATCTCTTCCTCCATCGCAGCCAACCAACTCTTAATATTCCTGTCTTGAATAGCTTCTTTGAAGGTGACCGTCTCATCATCCTCCACCGAGAGTGCGTACTCAGCCAAATTTACCTACCCATAGTGCTTTTGAGGCTGGTCTAACCCCAACTTCTAAACCTGCTTGTATGCTCGCATTGGCCTAGTGGAAGCCAAACTGTCTTCGAGCTGTTGTTGTTGTAGTGCATGTACATTTTTGCTGAACCTCCTCCTGTTCAAGCTCATCATCACTCCTTTCCCAAGTGTCTCCATGGTTTTCCACTAGAACACAACTAGAACCTGATTGGTCTTTAGGTTCTATCTCAATCACCTGGGATATTAAGATCCTAACAGTCTCAACACCATCATCCTCGGGCGCCCTAGCTTTTGATAAAGCTATCATGTATTTCTCATCAAATGTAACATCTCTGTTGATCACGAACTTAGAATCTTCTGTATATCAAAGGAGCCTTTTACGCCCTTTGCATACTCCAAGAATATTACCTTCTTGGCTCTCGCGTCAAGCTTTCCTTCGTTGACGTGATAGTATGTTGTACATCCGAAAATCCTGAGCATATCATAATCTGCATGCTCCCCTGACCATACCCGATAGGGTACGTCACCATCCAATATCGAATGTGGAGAACGATTCACTATGTAACAAGCTGTAGCAACCGCTTTTGCCCACCATTCTTTGTCTAAACCAGCATATGATCGCATACTTATTGCTTTCTCCCGTAATGTACGGTTTAGTCTCTCTGTGAATCCATTCTGCTGTAGTGTAGACCTGACTGTCCAGTGTCGAGCAATACCCTCCTGATCACAGAACTTCTTGAAAGTACCATCTATATACTCTGTACCGTTATCATATCTCAGTGTCTTTAATATCCTGCATGTTCTGTTCTCAACCATTTTTTTCACTTTTTGAATATCTTGAATACCTCATTCTTATGCTTAAGAAAATAAACCCAAGCATACATGGAATAATCATCTATAAACGAGACAAAATACCTAGAACCTCCCTTGAAAGTTGTCGGAGCCGGACCCCAAACATCTGTATGCACATAGTCTAATATACCTCTGCTCTTGTGCTTGATTTTCAAGAACTAGACCCTGTGCGTCTTTTCGTACACACAATCCTCGTAAAAATCCATGCAATGTTTTCTTCATGTTCTTCAGCAAACATTCATTACCAAGCAGATCTAGACCCTTCTCTGATATGTGCCCAAACCGCCTATGTCATAACCGTGTGTGCTCGCATGGGTCTCCACCACTTCCATCAGTTCCAACCGCTGCATCTCCCGTCACTGTCGTACCTGAGAGAGTATATAGATTACCATGACGAATGTCATTCATCACTACTAAGGAACCTCGAACAACCTTCTTTACTCTGTTCTCTGCAACTATCTTGCAGCCACCGGAGTCCAAAGCACCAACTGAGATAAGATTTTTCACAAGTCGGGAACATGTCTCACATCCGTCAAGGTTCTGACCACTCCATCATGCATCTTTATTTTGATATCACCAAGCCCCACCGTTTTACAAGCATGGTTATTCCCCATAAATACGGTTCCACCATCAATACTTCTATAGATAGTAAACCACTTTCTATTTGGGCACATATGGTAATAGCAACCTGAATCAAGAATCCACTTACCGGAGGTATCTTCACCACACGTAACAGTGTAGCATTCTTTTTCATTCCCTTCCTCTGAGACATAACTCGCCTCTTCCTTGCCTTCTATTCTCTCGGTCTTATTGTTGTTCTTCTTCCCACGTACGCTCTTGTTAGGACAGTCAACCTTAAAATACCCAATCTCACCGCATTTGAAACACAATCTTCCTGCAAAAGGTCTCGATTTTGATCTAGACTTTCCTCCATTGTCTTTTCCTCGCTCATTGCACCTTCCTCTTACAAACAATCCTTGTGCTTGCTCCTTGTTACCATTAGTGGTTATATCACTAGTTATAATTTTCCGAAGATCATTCGCTAGAAGCGCCGTTCTAGTCTCATCCATCTTCAAATCGTCACCTACAAGCATCAATGTTTGTACCAGGTTTTCATAAGACTTCGGTAAAGAAAGAAGTAGCAGAAGTGCTTGATCCTCATCTTCTACTGTCACATCAATGCCCTTCAAATCCGATATGATCTTATCGAACTTGTTGATGTATTTCCGGATTGATGATCATTCCTCCATCTTGCAAGTATACAATTTGGATTTCAAGTAGATCTGATTTGTTAAACTCTTTGTCATGAAGGTATTCTCTAACTTTGACCACACACGCGCAACCGTGTCCTCTCCATCTACCAAGAAAACTACATCACTCTCAAGGCATAGGATAATCGACGCTCGTGCTTCGAGATCTAACTCTTCTCAATCCTGATCAGACATATCTTTGTGCTTTTTTTCTTTACCTGCCAAATCCTTGTGCAATTTCTGCGAAATCAAAGAGTTTTTTATTTGCATCATCCAATAGGAAAAATCATTCTTCCCATTGAACTTTTCAATCTCATATTTTCCCACTTTGATCGTTTTACTGGTAGACGTCATTCTCCGCTTGTTTTAGTAAATCCGTTTCTCTCAGGAATTTTAACAAACACCTTGTGTACACCACACAATAACCAAGCACCAACTCAAATCGAAAGTTCTACTACCATTAATTTGATCAAGGGGCTCTGATATCAATTGTTGGGGGGCGACACGCCCACCTCGCCGCGGAAGTGAATCACCTTGAGAGAAAGCCCTGATTTTTTTTTAATAAAAAAACACAAGCCAATCTCGATGTTCATGTTTCGCGATGGGCTTTTGTTTTCACAAAAAACACCAATCTCGATGTTCCTATTTCGCGATGGAAACAAGAATAGAAGTAATATATCTCAGCAAGGTGAGATATACACTCTTCTCAATATCAAATCTAGGTCTGAATATCGAGAAAACCAACAAGCAATAGCCAACACACAGAAAAACAATAAAGACACGAGATTTACGCGGTTCGAAAAACTTGCCTACGTCCACGGGGAGGGGGTGATGGGAGATTCCACTATGAAGGAGAACACTGACGACTTGCACAACCAGGAGAACACTGACGACTTGCACAATCAGCAAACTCGTCCCAAAGAGAAGATGCTTTGATTTTACCCAAAAAAACTGACCTCTTTATTGTACAATCGCTCGAAGTTCTCTCTCTTTTCTCTCATCAAGATCTCACATTTTAGATCTGAAAAACTCTCTCTACATCTGCCTAAAACCTCAGAAAACCCTAGGAACGAGTTCTTATTTATACCCAAGGAATTAGACCCAAAACAGGCCCAAAAAACTGAATTGTTCGGACTCGCGTGAGACACTTGAGTATCTCGCGCGGGTGTCTTGCACACGTCTTGCAGGGGAGACGCCACGCGAGACACCTTTTGGTGTTTTGGTGTCTGTCTCGTGAGCGAGACCCCGCTGTTCACAAACATATACTTTGGTAAAATAATAAGCTTGAGGTCATAGTAAGGGGATTTGAGCTTGTAAACATTTTGTACTCTTATTATTTTGACCAAAAAAAAGTTTCTCAGAAATGGAAAATATGCTTCTCAATCCTTATATCAAGAGTTCTTTGAATTGTCTCCACTTTATAAGCACTTATTGTCCATGTTCTCGAATGCCAAAGATATTAAAAAAAAACTATATCCTATTCAATCCTAAGCATTATACATGTTAGGAGTTACATAAAAGAAACAAATTACAATAAATATAAAAACAAATAAGTTAAAAAAAGTACTTACATATAGGGGCAAAAATTAGCCCTGGGCGCTAAATCGGAAAATGTAACATTTAAGTTTTGCAATTCTGCTGCATTGTGCTTGACCTTGATCGATGATCCTCAAAGTTGCAATTTGTAACCGTTCTTGTTTTTAACATGGGCAACTCTCATTTATGATTCCAAGTTAGGGGCAACTCTCATTTATGATTCCAAGTTAGGGTTTCCTCTTTGGACGTATATTTTTGCTCCAATATTTTGTGCTTGATTTCAATGAATTGACTGATCACAAGCTCAATTGGCAAGGATCAGTGATGGGAGGTTCCACAATCAACTCAAACTGCTCAAATTCCTCTGAGTAGATGAAGTTCGTCTTGCATGAATGCTGCTTGTTATATGTGACCATGTATATGGGAGGATCCTCATTGTCCTTTTGTTGCACTTGTTTTGTTGCTTGGCAGCCTTGGTCATCTTTGTGTGTGCATCTATAGTAGCATCTGAAATTCCAAATAAAAAATTATTTATACATTACGGTTATTCGGTCATCAGTGATTAGCAAAGAAAAGTTACTTGCGCGTTGTTTGTAAAATTTGAATGTATAAGTCATTATTTCTTTTAGTTATGTGGATAATTTGTATCTATTACAGGTATACAATGTGAGTATGCATTTTTTTATTGTTACGAAGAAATTTGAATTTGTATTGGTTACCAGTTTACAGAGTTATAGAACACTGTACATAATCTTAAAACCATATCAACTACACCTACACTCCAACATTATAATGAGGATTTAGAGTTATGATTTTATAATCTGACATGCATCTTGCAGGTCCAACACCGTTCTCATGAGCAGAAACTTACACTATTTTATGCAGCGGTACCTTTTTTATGCTGCTTTAAATGCGTGCCTGGTATGATTTGAATAGTGGTTGCTCTGACACCATCTTAAATTCTCTTTCACCGCACCAAAATTCTGAAATTTTGATGAAGGTTGACAGCTATAATTTTATATTGTAACAATAATACAATAAAAATTAGCCCATATTAAACACTCATGATACTAGCCTACCTCAAGTAAAACAAACAGAATGATAATCAGTTCAGAAATTGTCAACTTCTCTATAGTTTATTTAAATGAATGAGCAATAGCAAATTCTAGTTAGGTAGTATAAGTTTTATCATCATCACATCTACACATAAATGTAAGCAATAAATAACAGGTAAAAAGATGCCAACTTACAAATGAATAAATATCTTTTATAAACTTGAACAAAACCTAGTATTTTGAATTAGAAAAGTACAAATTATGTTGTGAATTCTAGTATATGCATCCATAATGATATATTTTCACAAAAATCAGGAGAAAACACACCTTGGCATCTTACAATTGCTGATCTTCTTCTCCCCATATTTTCTCCATTGGTGGCCATCATTAAAAGGCGTGCGTGTTGTCGTCGTCCATGAATGAAGATGGCTTCTGGTGTAACAAAATAAATAAATAAAATAATACAAATTTAACCATATATCTTTCTGATGTAAATTTAACCATATATCTTTCTTTCTAATCATAACTAATAAGCTAGAGAAGATGTGTGTAGTTATTTACGAAAGAATAACCAAATTCAAAATAGATATGTAATACAACAACAATTTCATTAAAAATATCATAAATCCGTATTACTTTAATAAATTTGAAATTCTTTTATAAGCACATGCCAATTGAAAAGTATAAAATGATGAACATTGTAAAAGGAAAGAAAACCTGGACTCTTTGGGTACTCTGCACATTTTTTTTTAAAGAAGGGTACTCTGCACATTTACTTTAGAGTATTTAATTATTTTTTGGGGTAAATTTGACATAACCTCCAAAAGGTTTGGCCCATTGTAAGATAACACCAAAAAAAATTAAAATTGCCGCACAACAGAAGAAAGTTTTGTCGGATAACCCCCCCAATCATACAACTTTTTGGGTATTATGCGATATTAAAAAAAAAGGTGTTATCTCAATATAGACTGGACTTGTGGAGTGTTATGTGAAATTTAATCTTTTTCCTAAATACTTAGAATAAAGGAAACACGAACAAACATACCTTTGCAATTTGGCCTTGTTGTTCTTCTTTTCTCCATTAGTGTTGCAAGTTTGACCTTCGTTGGCGGTTTCATAAGAAATTGTTGTCCCAGAATGTAGATTTCTGCAAGCAGATTAAGAAGTTTTTGTCGATTAATTTACCTATATTCTTAGAGAATATAGTACAGAATAACTAGTTCCATTATAATGGCTTTGAAGGGAAAAAGGGAGTCTTACTTGAATAAAGGGTCTAAAGATGATGTATAATTAATATTTGATTTGACACATGATCCAGTATAAGATTAGTGAACCAAATGTGGATCAAATGCGTCTCTCACACTTAACCAAATGTATTAGACTTGAATTCTAAAACAAGTAGCCAAACATCCATAATAAGTCTGGTGATCCTTTCTAATATACACTCCCTTTAGGTCCAAATCATCTTAATAAATGTAACGGCCACTATCCAATTTTTTTTAATACTTCATTATTTATTTTCTTTTCTACTTGACAAAAGTATATTTGAAGGGCATTATCAGCTTAATTTAATATTAAGGAGGAGCTTAAATTAACATTAAGGAGGAACTTGAGACGAAATAGGTACAAATTCTATCAGAGTGTCTCCATAAAATGGAGTGATCTATACAGTCATGGGTGGAGAGAGGGTTAGTTTTGGAATTTTAACTATTCTGTTCATGGTGCAAATGACTTAATTAAACGCCAAAAAAGGTGGTTCTGATCGGATTTTTATTCGTCAAAAAGTATATTTGCTTGTGTACATAGACAATAAAAGAGAAAAAGTCTCTTGTGGTCCGAATTCAAGAGGCAGGCAATACTCTAAGGAATAGGGACTCTTGGTATCAACACAAGAAACAAAAAACTTATACTAAGTAATTCATATTTATTCAAGAACCCATTTTCGGACCATCTCTGAGTACCAGCAATGAATAACATAATACTGAAATAGACTACAATCCTTAAACTACCCTTGTACTATCAGAAATGAACATGTGAGATACTTGAATTTCTGTGAGCATTTTTTTTTCTTGCAGTTACAAACAGCTCGGAATTTATAGTCTAGTTTCTTGCAAGAAAGAAAATCAGTTTTAACGATATTTTCCCATCTATCAAAAGCTTCGCTATTGCACACGTGTAACTTGTAAACTTCCGAGAAAGAGAGTAAGTAAACCATCCAACAAAAAAGTATTTTATCCAATTGCTCTTGACGCAGACCATCATGTTCTTTTCCTACTCCTAGTCGTTCGAACGAAATAAAATCATAACGAAGAGTCCAATTAACTTCTCAATTATTAGCCCCCCCAAGTTGTCCTAAAGAAAGTTAGTTGTTTATGATTGAGTGGCAGCTTCTGAGTTGTTGCCATCACATTATTTAACAGAGAAAGATGCTTTGCTGTCAGAAATAAATAAATAACAATTGTGCTTTTTGGCTCGCGGTTCAACCGCGAGCCCCAGACACTGTACCCCCCTCTGCGAGTTGCTAGCTCGCGGTTGGTCCGCGAGCCAAAATTTATTTTCGAATAAATAATGACCCGGTCTCAAAAGCAAAGTTTAGTATATTAAGACCGACATAGAAAAAGGCAAATGGTATTGTATTCGGAGTGGGTATGGGCAAATGGTATTGTTTTGTTTGGATTCGGATCCTCTCGACTATCTAAAAAGTAGTGGATCATAATCATTGATTATCTAGTTGGTGGTTGTGATTTTTTTAGTGCAAATTAGGAATGAGTGCAATACACGGGGGCATGGTGAGTGTTAGATTTAGATTGTATCATAACCGCCTACTAAATAATCAACGATTAAGATTAAAAGTAGTGATCTCTCCTTTGTAAAGGAATCAAGCTCGAAAGTCTTGGGGGAGATGGAAGTCACGTGGATGGATGGTTAACTTGCAGATGACAGAAGGTCCAACACTCTTGTAATTTAATAATATCTTTTTATGGAATTTTTTTTAAATGCGCGAATTGCGAAAATAGATCTAATTGACTTTGATTTTTCTTTTTCCTTTTTTAAGTTACCCAAAAAGATATTTTTCTTTTTTAAGGAATAGCAACACACTGAGGAAAAGACTAACCTTAAGGCTAATTGTATTTTAGGGCCAATATTTGGACATCCATATTGTAAAAAAAAAACTGCATGCGAAGAACTGGATGAATTGGTCGCTATGTATAGTTTCATTTTGATGAACTTTTGAACCAGACCAGGTTAAAACAGAGAGAAAAATATTTTCACTAATCATATTAATAATAAAATTAAACGGATTTCTTGTTGCCGTAATTGAATAGTATAATACATTATAACTAGGTAGAGCCCATAGATCTCTCTTCTGTATTCCGAAAAAGTATTCCGGCAAATCCCAAAAGGTTGATATCGACTTGCGTGCATTTCAGTCCACAACAATTAATTGCTACAATCTCCACATTTGACTTTGGGAAATCGCTTTTAATGAACCGGGGGAAAAAAGAAAGAAAAAAAGAAAAAAGAAAAAGGAAAACTCTTTTCAGCTTTGAACAAACAAAAAGATTGAATCATTTACAGTCTCCTTCAATCTTGAATTTGATACCTCAACCTAAACCATTCATGTACATACAAAGTGATATTGGACGTAAAATTTCCATTCAATCCTCTGAGATATTTTTTCACTATACCACAAAACTAACTAGCACCAAATCAAAAAAGAACAGAGCATGGATTTTACAAAGAAACGCAAGTTCAACGGCGACGCCTAATTACCTCTTTCTCGAATTTGTACGACTCTTATCGTCAAACCCCACGGCCTCCACCTCCGCCGTGGACGTCCGGCTCTCCTCCCTCTCCGAGCACGGCAGGCTGATCTCCAACGCCAGCGGATACCGAAACCTGGCCTTCCTCGTTTCGGCTCAGAATCTCCATCGTCGACGCAGAGACTGCTGAACCTCCTTCGACAGGTCGACACGCCGACTCCAACCTCCCGTCGCCTCTACCTCACGAAGCAAATTGTGGAGCCTCGACGATAATTCGTGGCCCTTAGCTACCTCTTTGATTGCTGATCCAATATCAACTGCAGCTGATTGTTTTTGCAATGGAGATCCCATTGCTGTGATGTCCCCCTTGGGCTCTCTTCAGAGTCTGTGAGAATTTGGGGGATTAGTTTAAGACTTGGGATTTTTTTTTTCCCCCGGGGGCTAAAGAAAGAAGGATGGTCAACTGAAGGAGGGGTGTTGCTTGGGGGAAATTAGTTGGGGTTCCAATATCAGCAGCACGTGAGAATGCAAGTTGAGGAGGGGAGTCGCAATTATAAAGCCCATGTGGCTCATTGCTCTTCACTATGTACGTCGTTGGACCTGGTCTCGCATTTATGTTATTTTATTTGAGGGGGGTTGTTGCCTATTGGTAGTCAATGGTAAAATGATAAATTTTACGACTGACCCTACATTATTTTTAGGGTCTTCGTCTTTTAAACCGAAGTTTGTTCATCACTTATTTTAAACCCACCCTCTTTTATAAATACTCATATACTTTTATAAATACTCATATACGTAAAGTTCCCTTTGTAACTTATTTGTAAACCTTTTTGGTAATACACTCTCAAACCTTATATTATATTTTTCAGGAGAAAAAAAAATTCAAAGTTGCCTTTCCCCCCCCAAATAAGCCTATAAGTTCTCTCTTTTTCTCACTTCCTTTGTTTCACAAAACACTAGATTCAAAGAGTCGATCTTCAAATTTTAGGTGAAGTTAATCCTTAAATTTCACCAAAGCTGACCAAACTATAGCCTTTATATGAAAACATAGCTTTTTAGGAGCAAAGTATAACACCTTATAAAAAAAAGTTCTTTTAAGACTAAAGTGTATCTCTTTATCATTGTATTATAGCTCTTTATTGATTCTGGGACTATAGGAAAGAAATTAATAGCATGTAGTATGACGTTAATAAAATTGCTAGAAGAAACATAAGATTTAATATACATTGGATTATTTAACATTAAAATATCAAAGGTTAATAATTATTAATTTTTCTCTGAGCAAAGTAGAACGCTGTTATTCAAAAACATAGCTTCTTATGAGAAAAGTATAGCACCATACATAGAAGATAGCTCTCTGCAACTAAAGTGTATCTCTTTATTGGTACAATATAGCTCTTTATTGGTACAATATAGCTTTTTATTGGTTGAGGGATTATAGAAAAGAAATATTTAATGATTGTAAATAGAAATCACATGAAAACTAAATTAATATCTTTTATGAAGAGAAATATCAATGGAGGAAAGAGACTTTTTAAGAAAGAGATTGAATACTAAAGAGAGAAACAGAGATTTTGAAGAGGATGAGTATGCTAAATTGAGGTTTGGGAAGTAAAGGGAGCGATGTGTAAAAATAAATTTCTCTGTCATCAATGTTAACGTGATCGGCAGCATGACCACAATTTAGAAGAAGAGAGGAAAGGGCTATTTTAAAATTTCTTTTTGGAGATGCAATATAAAGTTTGAGGATATACTATAAATTGGGTTTAAAAATAAGTTACATAGGAGACCTTGAGGTGTATGTGTGTTTATGGAAGTGAGTAGTTTTTCAAATAAGTGAGGGTAAAATTTTGGGTTAACAGACAAAAATCCTTTATTATTATTGTCATTGTTATTATTATTATATTAAATTTTCTTCTAAAAAATTAATAAATGCATAAACATATCACATAGCTTTAGATGCATAGAAAAAAAATCTTATATTATTAAAAAAATTTGGTCTTATGACCATAAACCAGCTTAAAACGTTATTGGAGGTTTACTGCAAAATGCTAAAAGTTCTTACAAATTAGTGTAATATTTAAGATTTTGCAATTCTAATAGTTATTAGACGATAGTATGATTTTAAAAATTATTGAAGGTTTACTGTAAAATGCTAAAAGTTCTTACAAATTAGTGTAATATACCCTAAATATTATGATAACAGGATAATATTGATACTTACCGTATGAGCGTGTACTTATTTACTCCTTCAACTAGAATCTTCATTCCCCAGGCATCCAAGAAATATAATAATAGGCTATCAGATTTGTATTTCTTTACTTTCAAAGTCTTAATTAACCATTTTGGGTGGTCATTGTTAGCTAAGAAATTATTATATATTAAACTTCCACCTGCTCAATGGTATTTTTTCCATAAAGTAAATCTAGTTGTTGCTGTTCGTATACAAGTGGACGGCAAAAATATGGGCTAGCGTCGACAGCATTAGTTGTTGGCGGCATTTTTAACTCGACAAACTACACGAAGAACCCCATTTCCAAAAAGGTTAAATCAATAAAAAAAGACTGTCAATAAAGAGCGCACCGCCTTCGAGAATGGATCTGAGTGAACTCTTGTTTTTGGGATCCAATAAATAGCATAACTTTCGTCAATAAGAACATTTTTTCTCGCCGACGACGGCAATTCCGACAATGAGGAAAAAATTTTAAGAACATTATCAGGCTGCTATTTTAAGGTGATCTTATTTTTCAATATAGTATTTAAAAACACTTTGTCGTCAATAAGAATATTTTTTTCTCGCCGACGTCAGCAATTCCGACAATAACTGTAACGTTTTCATGAGAAAACTTTTTAAGAACATTTTTTATTGCCGGTGATAGCAATTCCGCTGTAATGTTTTTGTGTGGAAAATTTTTCTCACCCCCTGACCTTTTAAAGTTGTTGCATTTTCACGCTTCTTCTGTTTCAACATCCTCAATTCAAATTTCTTTCACACTTTTACCAAATAAGGCCCTTCTTCATCTTCTCTCTCTCTCTCTCTCTCATCAAGGGAGTCTACTCCTTCAATCTCTTCCAATTCAGATCCAACCCTTAGACCAAACAAGAACCTGATAATTTGGATTAGAATTTGAGTTTGAATTGGGAAATGTTGTAAATACCTCCCCCCCTCCCCCCCCCCCCCGCGCCCCCCTCTTCTTTTATCCTTCTCTTTTCCCTTTACGATATAGGCTTGTACAATTTCCTCTCCTTGTAAAACCTTCTATGAATGCTCCTGGACGGATGGAGTAGCTATCAGCATAGCCCTTAACGCTGAAGGGAAATCCATGGACTTCTTGCAATATATTTCGTGTGGGATATATTACGTCATAATGTCTCGAAGTTTTGGCGTATTGAAGATATTGTATGATACTTGTAGATAATATAGTTAAATATTTGATACTATCTTTAGAGATTTGATTGATATTTTTCATCTCCTGTAACCTCTCTATATATACGCATATGTATATTGATTAATGAGATATACAGAAACTTATCATTCTCCAAATAATATGGCATCAGAGCCTTGAAACCCTAGCAGCCGTCAGTCCCCTTTTCCGGCCATCCTCTACCAGTTTTCCGGCCATCTTCAACTAGTTTTTCAGGCCGCCGATTTTCAAATTTCTTGTACATCGTTCATCATCACTGAGCACTCTCGTGTCGCTTTCCTCTTTACTCTGAATTACAGATTTCTTGACCACCATGTCTCAATCCTCTTCTACCTCCCCACTAGTGTGTTAACCAACCCACCACCATCACCACCCGTTGTTCAGAACGCCCGTCACTACCTATCCATCAAACTCAACCCCATAAATCAATGCTGAGTTCCTGTCTTGGCAGCAACAAGATCAACTTGCTGTCTTTATTCTCCTTTCTACTCTTTTTGAGGAGGCTTTTCCACTCATCGTAGGTCTTACGACGTACTCTGAGATCTGGACTTCATTGGCACATGCCTACACATCTCCTTCGATTACAAAAATCCTTCAACTACATGAAGCCATTCATGAACTCAAACAACGGGATCTCTCAGTCACTACCTATTGTTTGGTGGGAAAATTGAAAGAAGAAATTAAGAATTAAATTTGTATTAATTCTCTCCGACAAACTCAGAAAAAAATTAATTACATTTCTCTCGATACAATTTCTCTCTAACTAGCTTAGAAAAAGAAATTACAATCTTCTCGATCGGTTTCTCGATTTACAAAAGAGAGAAGGGTCGACGAAGATCCTTCCATTTGTTTAACTTGGGTTCTTCACGGTAGCAATGAGATGCCTCCCTCGATGTTAATGTCGAGTTTGCTTTTCGTTGACGATCCAACGTTTCACCTCGTTGGATTAAAGTCGATAAAACTTGTGTGACAAGTTTAAACAAAACTCTTAACGAGTTTAATAACTCCGTACGAGTTTAAACTCTATGGAGGAGTTGATTTGAACCGAAATTCGGTTAATTAGCCAAGTATCAAAACTCCAAGAGTTTTTGTTGTCGGAAAGTGCTTCAATATCTCTAAGTGCCGATCTCTTTTTTCTGTTTAAAAAAGATCAAGGTTTAGATCCAAAAAGATCCAATCTTTAACTCTGTTGAGTTTTCTATTATTTATAGAGGGATTAAGGGGTGTAACTGTCCCCTTAATCCGCTCCTAAGTGGGGCGAAAATCCCTCAAATCATAGGGAAAAGCAATTTCTAGAATCGTTCAACTCGTGTTTGAATGAGTCAAACACCAAAATTGGCGTTCTGGCATAAACTCTGCATTTTAGACCTGAGCCGCAGAGTTGGACATATGCCTAAGGTCTAAAACACAGTGGCGGCACCACGTTACGAGTCTGAAATGTAAAAGTGAACTCTGCGTTTTGGAATTAAAGAGATTGTTGACTTCTAATCTCTTTCATTAGGGCATTTGCAGAGATCGTTATTTTATAATCTTCACCTTAGCTCATTGAAATGTGAGAGTCGTCAGATTATAGTTTTCACTATTGATTGTGAAGACTGTTGAATCAAGGTTTTCCATCGATTTTCGTGTTTACGTGAAAATCTTTTAATTGTAACCTTCATTTGTTAATGTGAAAGTCATTTGTTTGTAACTTTCATTGTTAAATTGTTCGTATGAAAGTCGTTAAATTGTAACTTTAATTGTCGGTGTTTAATCAGGATCAACTATCTACAGTAATTTTTAGACAACCTATAACTACCTCTACCTTGCCAAAATCATTTCTGATTCGCTTGCCGCCATTGGACATCCGATCTCTACTGCAGACTTGAACTTATATATTTTTAAGTGTCTTCGCCCTGAGTTCCGGGATCTCACTACGACCCTCAATGCTCATCCCGACGTCGTTTCCTTTGAAGATTTGCACAACCTTCTTCTCAGTCATGACTACGTTCATGGTCGTTCTATTATCAACGTTGTCTATCCTATGACGTATTTCACCGACGCACAATTCTAGCCCCTGACTACAACCTTATTACCCGCAGGGTACATCTCAGGCAGCCTGTAGTCCATGAGCCAGTAGTTGGGTGCCCCTGAGTAGTAGTTGGGTACGCCTGTGGCTAGCCGCTAGGCACCCCTAGGCTGCCTATAACGGATCTGGTCCACCTTTTTGGGCCAAGCTGCTTCCGCAAGTTACGGCTTGTCGTCATACGGCTAGGTTGCTCTCTGGACCACTGCTTATGGTCTGATTCTTGGCCTCAATATCTATGTAAATCATGCTTTACTTCCCCAGCAGTTCTATGGTTATAAAAATTAGTCTAACGGCTACAACAACCGGGGGTGTGGCTGTGGACGTGCCCATGGTCGAGCCCGTGGACAGTTCAACACTCGATGCTAAATATACAATGGTTCTAATCACACTGCCCTTACCTGCTATCAGTGTGGTGTTCTCATCGGCTCTCCTTCCGCTTAGTTCACCAATATGCCAGCTCCATCTGTAGCCTCATCTACTTGGTTTTTAGATACTGACGTGAATCAGCATGTCACTTTGGATATTGGCAGATTGGAAGAATCTCAGTCCTACCTGTAGGTGTTAAAATTGCCCACGAATTCCCACACGTGGCTTGAGACAGAGAGAAGATGATGAACGCTAATATCCAAGTCACATAAGCTAATTTGACATTGACAAGCGCATGAAGTGAGTCAACAAACCGTATGAAGCAACAGAACTGCAGAATAACAAAGATACGAACTGATCGGGAGTTACGCTTTGCTTACGAAAGACGATGCGCCCATTGTGTCTCATCCACTCCATGTATGATTTAACCATGGGAGCTTTTAGATTTCTTCGTCGGCTTTCCTACGCACTTTGAATCACATAATTCCGAGTTCAGACGACAAAGATACAGCAATTCTGACTGGGGTGTGCCTGAACGGTGCCCAGGCCTTGGCGGAGACACTGCAAGTGTCTCGGCCAAGGTCTTGGCCGAGAAACTCCAAGTGTCTTGGCCAAGGCCAAGACACCTAAGGTGTCTCGGCCATGGCCGAGACACTATGGGTGTCCGTAGGTCTAAAAACGTTGATTTAAGCCGTTTTCGACCGTTGACCATCTGGATTTGTTCCAACTGATCTAATGTTATCCTAGAACATGATAAAGTGATTATAATTGAGGATAAGAATGAATCGGCCATTTTTATCTGAAAATAGGGCTCCTGAAGCCTATAAATATAACCCTAGGGCCTTCATTTGTAGGGATCTGGAATTCTTGACCCCTGGCGAAGCCCTGCTGAATTAGAGACTGAAGAGCCATGAATTTCAGAGAGGAGTAGGAGATCTCAATAAATTCTTTGGTATAAAGAAGGAGAGTTCGACAGATCTGCAGCCTAGTTCTTCCCTTGAGATCGCACCGTTGCTGTGATCTCGAGAAGAGTGGTTATCTCACTGTTACCAAGATAATTACTTTAGTTTCTTGACTCCTTCGCGAGTCAACGAAATCTACACTTTGATCCGATCCGAGGTGATCCACGGATAAACCCCGGTACAGGCAAAGATCCCACATAACTAGCGGGTGATAAACACCAGTTGTGTTTTTTTAACGAGAGTTGTAATTTTTTATTTTTATTGTGTAAGAGTCTTATAAAAAGACTATCTTTTTTGTTTTTATTGTAACGATTAAAGTTGTAATGAATACCTCAATGAAGAAATAAAATTTCGACTAAAACAAGCTGGCGACCACAGTGGGATGAAACAGCCTCTCTGCAGAGGCTGTAGGGTCGCAACCTCAGATTCGCATTCCGGTTGAAGAACAGGTCGAATATGAGTTCGACCAGCAGAAGTTCGAGGAGTACTTGTCCTCCCCCTCCAAATTTGCCTCTCCTCGCAAGTCCAGAAAGGTCCGCTGGTCTTTGAATTCGAAGACCCAAGAAGATGATCTCCGCGCCGCTGCTACAGTTGCACATCGTAACTCTTCTCCAGCGTTCAACAAGGTCGTATCTACAGATACGGACTCCTCCTCGATCAAGGAGTTAACTGCTGATAGCGTGCCAACTCTATCAAAGAGAGCACGTCAAAGACGATGCCAACGCCTCATGCGGTAGCTGGCCAAAGCTTTGGAGTCAGTTAATGGGATCCACTATGAGGCGGATCTGAAGTTCAGAATTCGCCAAGCACCACAACAGCGAGTGAACGGCTCCTCCTCCAAACCAACAACGAATGAATGGGTCCGTCTCAGAAGGACTCGTTCGACCCTTGGGGAGCGCATTTAGAAGCGTCACGTATGGCTTGCGCACGCAAGAATCCTTGTGCAGGAAACAAAGAGATTGCAGAAGCAAGAAGTGACCCAGAAACTACGAAAACTACGCAAGGTATGGAAGCCAAAGGCCAAAACTGCGGCCGAGAAGACTGAAGAAGGCGCGTCACCCCAAGGTGACCCACGCCAAGGCTGAGAGAGAAGACGTTCTGTGCCTGTTCTTCGGATCCCGTCGAGTTTCGCCCTACTCCAATTGATCTCGTACTTCCGGTGGAGCTTCACGACAGCATGGACTTGTCCCGATTTAAGATGAAAATAGCAGATTGCCTTGATCCTTTACAGGAAGATCGAGACAAAACCTCGGTTAAAGAGTGCTTGGACCAGTTGAATGAATCCCGAGTAGTTCATCAGACTGGGGGTTGTGCACATCCTCCTAAGTAATGGAAGAGATCTCATGGTCAGAAAATCCCTGTAACTGACTGTATTGTATTGCGTGTTGAAGCCCAGGAGCCTGTTAAGGCCCCACGCTCACGAAAGCGTGGCTCTAAATGTGTGACTCTTGAACACGCTGACAAAATGTTATGCCCTTAGAAGGAAACGTATTCGTCTGACGATGGCGTTACACCTGGGGAATCGTGCCAACACACGATGGGTTGCTCCGGTAGACGGACGAGTTGTACTATCAGGCTAAGGGTACAAACAAGTCTCAGAAAAGAAGTACCCAAGAAATAGACTCTCACTGTCTGTGTGCCAAGATTATCAAGGCAGTGTTGTCAGAATACTGCTGCTCTAAGGCTCTAGAGAGGGTTTCGGTGTTTGAAAGGATCTCCACCGAAAAGTCAAAATCCAAGCCAATGCATTTCCGTAGAAAGAAATCAGCTGCTCAAGACGATGAATTCTTAGAAGTGATCGTCAACATGGTTGACAGAGGGAAGTCAACATGGCGCTTTAGTCCCGATCGTTTTTCAGAAGTATCCCAGCGTATAACCCGATTGCGATCAGGAACTTTTAGACAAAGGGATTATCCAAGAATGCAATAGGGCTACCTTCAGATGACGAAATGTTAGATGCTTGCTCTACAATGGCTTCCGATGATACGGCATCCATCACGAGGCAATCCTATGAGTTATTTATGATCAACGCCGAGCAAATAGCCAAAATTCTCGAGGATGCTCTAGCCAAGCAGAAAGAGAATTTTAAATTCGAGATGGAAATAGCCATGCATGAGATGATGGAAATGCATGTCCAACAAATTGCGGCACTGACGAATCAATAGGGAGAATCCAGTCGTCGTAATAATCCCAACCAAGTAGATAGTGATCGGGAAGTGGACGAGAATATCAACATGGATACCCCTCCCGTCGACAACAATGCTGGGGTGGTCCCACGGATGATAATAATATAAAGGATGACTATGTCGTTTCTTCCCAAAATCTCCTGAAGAAAAATACAAGTGAGGATAAAAAATAAGGGATTTGGAAGGCAAAATCAATGTGTTGATGAGTGCTAAAGAGGTAAAGAAGACCGGAATACCATGTCCATACCCAAGAGAGTAGGAATCAATTCCGTACCCGGCAAAGTTCAATTTGATTAACTTCACGCCATTCGACGGAAAGGGTTCCCCACTCAACACTTAATATATTTCAAGTCCTATTTGGGAATAATCTTTAGCAATGAACCTTTGATGGTCCGGTCATTCGTTGGTACCCTTCGGGGGCAACCTTCGATTGGTACCGTCGTCTTAAGCCAGGGAGTGTCAGCAATTAGGATGACATAGAAGACATGTTTCTTACAAATTTCTTTGATGACGACACCGATGTTTTAATCGGAACGTTATTCGATGAGAAACAGAAAAATGAAGAGTTAGTCGAGAACTTCGTCAAACGATTCTGGAACAAAGCAATGAATTGTCGAGATTCGGTCATCGAAGACTTCATTCTCAAAACTTGTCACAATAATCTTTCGTTGGATATTCTCGAAGCCATGGGAATGGCGCCACCCAAGACTTGGAAGGATTTGAAAGTGTGGGGAGAACGAGTCGAACGCTTCCTCAAAAGGAAGAAAGCCTAAAGAGGTCAAGCGATGACTAATACTCCACAGTAGAATTTTGTCCCTCGGGGTAAAGGGAAAGTGCAAGCAGACGCAGTGGACGTGAACTAAACAGTGGCAGTGGCAACAACGACCTCATAAACAAAAGACCTCGGAATCTGTTGATGTCTGATATCACACAGTCAGTGAAAGTCGCATAGTTGTTGGATTGTCGAGAGGCTGAACTGTCGAGAGGGGGGCGCTTTCCTTCTTCGACTTTATGCCTAGTTCTCAGAGCTTGGGGTGGGAGGATTGCCTACACATACAAGAATCGCGGGAGTATGGGGCTTGTTTCCCCCGTGGTACCTCCGACGGTCAAGTCAGTTGGTAGACTTAGGTGAGGTGAAGAAAGAACGATGTGTTCTAATATGTGTTTTTAGTTTTTAGGTAGTAAGAAAATCCAACCTTCTTTCATGATGAATGGCGTATGTATTTATAGAGGACACCAAGGATAGAATATGCAGTTAATGAGAATGCGGCTTAGGATGATGGCGGGGGGTGAGCTAGAGGCTGAGTCAGCCTCTGCCTGATACGTGTCGATTAGTGAGTGATGGGAGGTCACTTCAGTGACATGGGGAATCAGCAGCCATCGAGGCTTGTCGGCAGGTGACGTGGGGTCACTACTGTGGCATGGGAGTTACTTCTATGATATTAGGACCCTGCAGCTATCGAGGCTTGTCGGCGGGCGACGTGGAGTCGTAATAATGATCATAAATGGTAAAATAATACTGAGAAATGATGTTCTGAGTCGTCCTCGGGGGAAGTGTCGGCTAATCGCTAAGTAGCAATCTTTGGCTCGACTGAGTCCGCTTTTCGAGTCGTCTTTAGGGAATGAAGCTGACTCGAATGAGTCTGTTCTTGAGATAGCATATTTGTGAGAAATAGGGGACACCCTATAACAGAACCAAAATTCCCAAAAGTTTTCTCTTTTAAGGAAGATGAAGTTCCCAGTCTTCTCAAATACCTTATGGAGAACAACAAGATCAAGTTGCCTCCAATCCAAGATCAAGAAGACGCTAAAAGGGTTAATGACCTGAAGTACCGGTTCACCACCCTACCAAGTTATGTTACGCTCTCAAAGACAAAATCCCAGCTTTGATTGATGTTGGGGTCATTACTGTAAAACCATCCAAGGAGAAGAAGGTGGGAGAAAACGCAAGTAACGATTAGCTTTGGATCTGTTCCTTTGAAATGGTTCTAGCCCGAGCCGGTGATGAAAGTGACAAGAATACCATCAATGACGACCCTCACGGACAGCGCCAGAAAGGACTCATACCGCATATGAACCCAAATGGGGAGATTCTCTGGGTCCATCCTGATCTGATTGAAAATAAACAATGGGTGGGGTCTTCATCCAAAAAGAAATCAAAAGGGAAGGAAAAGTCTTGTTGTGGAGCCTCAGCCTGTTGGCCTTCTTGTTTTGATGATATTTAACAAACAATTTACGACTAATATTATTTGTCTAGTATTTTGTTCATCTATTTATTATAGACAAACAATATGTTGGAGGTTGGATGGATTGTGCTATAACGATCATATCAAATAGAGGTTGGCGGATATAGTGGTTGAAGCAATGCAATTCAAGTTTAAGATCCAAGATCAAGCTTCATCCGCAAGATTACCAAGTTAAGCTATTGAAGATCAAGATCAAACTTAGGTAATTTAGTTTAGGTTTTATATTATGTGTGTTAGTACCTTAAGCTCAATCATATATACACACACATTTTAGTTTTGGTTTCTATGTATATATATAGTTATATATATACATACATGATTTTATAGTTTTCATGTTTATAAATATGAAGTTGCATTTTTCATATTTATTATTGTGTTTTGGTTTAACTACATACATATGAAACAACAAACAAAATTATTCACATTTTCATTTGTTTCATATTCTATTGTATTTTAGAATTTATTGCATAGAATATGCAATTTTGAGAAAATATTATTTTCTTGGTTTATGAACTTAACAATAATCATATACATATTTTATTAAGTCTACAAAATCATTTTGTAAAGTTTCAAAACATGGTTTAGCTAAAATGTTAAAACGCATGTGTTTACATTTTCATGTTTTAGACTTGATACGAGTTGCCGTGCGAGCACCTTTGATCGTGGAATTATCAAAGGTGGGTTGAGAAGAGGATGACAGAAACACAAGCACAATTCAGTATATGGCGAAGGAAATTACCTTCTCTAGATTATGAGTATGAAAAGATTATAATCCCTCTCTCACATTCTCACTAGAATGAGAACAAACTCTCAATTCTCATAAAACCTTAATCTCTCTCTCTGAGATCTGATTAGAATACAATCTCTGATTACAATCTCAGTAATAAACCCTAGAAAAGTTGTGTTTCTATTTATATCAAATAGAAATCCTAAACAGTGCAGGAAAACAAGCCCAGGCCCAAAACCCACTTCGCGGTTGACCATCGAACCATGTGCGGTCGACCGGACCGAACACTCGAGCCTTGGCGGTCGCCCGCCGAACCCATCACGGTCGACAGTGAAAAGTCCATAGGCCAAACCTTGAGTCTGTGCATGTTCACGGTCGACCGTAGTGCCATGCGCGGTCGATCAGACTTCAATAAAATGGCTTTTCCTGTTCTTTTCTGAATTCTTCGACTTTGCCACCTCCAATGACTTCGTCCATGACTCCTCTACACTATTCTCAAGATACCATGAGAATCACTATCCTCAAACTCCCATGAGGATCGCTAAGCTCCCGAAGAGAAGATACACCCGTATCATGGGTCCCTCCTTTAGGAACTTGAAGTCTCGTTCAAATTAGAACTTCAACTGAGGGAATTCGCGAACCCCTCCTTTTTTTCTGAACCACCTGGCCTTGCTAGGAATCTGGTCTTGACGTCCAATCAGAAACAGCTCATTCATCCCGCGTCTCGTCGTAGTCACCTTTCGCTCCAAGTTGCAATCCCTTTTCGATGGGTCTTCTGGAAGTCTAATGCCCAGCGAGACAAACTTCTTACTTGCATTCACTAGCCTCTTCGTTCGCGTCACCGTCCCCAAGCTTGTCTCCCTCGGAAGAGACGCCGAACAAAATATGAACTTTTCACCATCTTTGGTGAAGGTATACTTCTGAGCCCGCCTCTCGTAGATCGCACATCTATCCTATAAGTACGGATTGCCCAGTATAATCTGATAAATATTCAAAGGAACTATTTCATACGTGACCTTGTCAATATACGACTCATGAAGCGCAAATCTGATAGTGCATTAATCAACTATACTTAGTTTCTCCTCCTTCTGAATCCACCCCAATAGATAGGGCTTCGGATGCTTGACCGTCTTCAGACCCAGTTTCTGAACCAAGGCATGGGATATTAAATTCTTCTCGCTGCCTGAATCAACTATGGTATCAACCAAAGTTGTCTTCACTTGTAACTTAAGAACAAAGAGCTACTCTCTCGGGTCGTCGTCCTCTTTCGTGGTCTGTTTTCCCGCCATAAGGATGAGACTACTATTGGGCTCTGTCATCCCCGGGACTTCTTTCAGACCTTGAGTTATCACGTATGCCTTATTCTCCTCTTTTTTTTAACCCTCTTGGCTTGAGATGAGGATACTTCTCCCAACATTGATCAGCTATGTGCCCTGTCTTCTCGCAATGACCGCAAATCAGTCTTGCTTTCTCTGGATCACCCTTCTTCTTCTCCTCCTTAGATTAAGAACCACTAGACTCGCCTTCCGTCTGTTTGGAGTCTCCCTTAGTCTCGTTACCCTTCTTTTGCCTGCCCTCAATGGCAATGGCCTTCACGCTCTTCTCTGCAATAGTCTCGACCGTGAATAACCTCATCTCCTTCCTGATATAATCATTCAATCCCGCCATATACTTCATAAACACAGAATATTCCTCTGTCGTAATGTTAAGGATCATTGCCTGCTGCTAGAACTTCGTGGTGTATTCTTAAACGGTTTGATTGACTCTTTGACGCAAGCCATACCACATGCACTAACGCTTCTCAAGGAATCCCATCTGGTAGATTTGCTTCCTCGGTAACTCCTTGAACTTATTCCACGACACCGCCTTCTTCTCATGTTTGCAATAGGATTTCTACCACGTCAACGCGTGCCCTAAAAGCTTCAAAGTCACGAATACAATCTTCTCTTTTGACGAATAGTCATAAAGAGTAAAATACGTCTCCATCCGCTCGATCCAATCATCAAACCTCTCGACGTCAACACTCTAATCATAAATAGGAATCTCCACCTTAAAGTTAATTTTTAGGTTCTGATAAGAATTCTTACCCTCTTGATGCAACACAGTCTTAACGGTCTTTTCCTCCTCATTGGAATCTGAATCTACTCTCTCCACATCAGACTCAATAATTTTTTTCGAAGAAGATTCAACTTGTTTGTCATCTCCATGGATAAAACTGACGAGTTGTGTGAGAGTCGACTCTATCGTCTCGATATGCTTCTCTAATGCATCAAGCCTTGCTGAATTATCCCCTCCAGTCATCTTCTCCTTTCTTAATTTCCGGACTCCTTCCAATGAAATAAGGATCTCGCCAAGCTTCTTGTACTGCGATCGAGTAAGGACCATACACAGGTTCCTCTTTCATAGGATCTAATGCTCTGATACCAACTTGATACGAGTTGCCGTGTGAGCACCTTTGATCGCGGAATTATCAAAGGTGTGTTGAGAAGAGGATGACAGAAACACAAGTATAATTCAGTATATGGCGAAGGAAATTACCTTCGCTAGATTATGAGTATGAAAAGATTACAATTCCTCTCTCACAATCTCACTAGAATCGAGAACAAACTCTTAATTCTCACTAAACCCTAATCCCTCTCTCTGAGATCTGATTAGAATACAATCTCTGATTATAATCTCAGTAATAAACCCTAAAAAAGTCGTGTTTCTATTTATATCAAATAAAAATCCTAAATAGTGCAGGAAAACAAGCCCATGCCCAAAACTCACTTCGCGGTCGAACGCCGAACCATGTGCGGTCAACCGGACCGAACACCCGAGCCTTAAATTGCATTACAGGGTTTTGGTGGTCGACCGTCGAACCCATCGCGGTCGACCGTGAAAAGTCCAGAGGGCAAACCCTGAGTCTGTGCATGTTCGCGATCAACCGTAGTGCTATGCGTGGTCAACCAGACTTCAATAAAATGGCTTTTCCTAATCTTTTCTGAATTCTTCGACTTCGCTGCCTCCAACGACTTCGTCCATGAATCCTCTATACTATTCTCAAGATACCATGAGAATCACTATCCTCAAACTCCCATGAGGATCGCTAAGCTCCCGAAGAGAAGATACACACATATCAGGACTATTTTGCAAAATGATAATATTTTTTATTTGGGAGGTCCTTTCTAAAAACCAGTTTTTGCAGCATGTGTATTATCATGTCTACAATCATTTTCCAAAGTTTTATATTTTTTAGAATTTATTTGATATTTTTAAATAGGGTTTTAAAATCAGAAAACTATTTCAAACCTGTCATATTACATATATCTGTTTGCGGTCGACCGCCACGGTCGACCGCCACCGAGTCCAGAGACTCAGTATGTTTCTTGATGGCTCGTGGTCGACCACGACGGTCGACCGGATGCAGTCTTGTTGTTTTGTTGCTCGCGATCGACCATCGCGGTCGACCGCCGAACTGTCAATCAGGTTCCAACGGCTCTTTTCCTGAGCTGTTTTCCTTAGGCTTTTTGGTCTTTTGTTTGGGGTTTTTGGCTGAGATTTTGGGAGGCTATAAATACCCCCTTGCTCTCATCTTTCACTATAACCCAAGAAGTTTTTAAACAAGAGTTTAACAAGGGTTTAAGTTTGTTTTAAGTTTGGTTTTAAGGGTTTGGGTGAAGAATTTCACAAGAGGAAGTAGAGATCAATTCATTGATATTTGAGCTTCAATCCATCTCTCCCTCTTGTCATTCATTGATATTTGAGTTTTCCTTATATTTTGTATTGCTTGATTATCATTCTATTAAGCTAGTATTTATATTTGAGTTTAGTTTGATTTGATTTGATTTCACTCATTGTTACACACACCTACTTGAGCTTATTGTATTTTCATACATAGTATATTTGGGTTGGTAAGAGTTATAACAATTGAGTGTGAGCTTTAATTGAGTTCTCGTCTAGTATTAAAGAACAAATCATTTGTTGTTATTGTGAGTTGTGGAGTGTAGACGTTGATCGGTGAACGTTGAAAACCAACATTGTGAGTGTTTGTGAATATTGATCGGTGAGCGTTAAAAACCAACATTGTGAGGTGTAAACATTATTCGGATGAACGTAGAAAACCCGATTGTGATAGTAGATTTCTCCTCAGGTGTGGGAAGCAGAGACGTAGGACGAAAGGTCCGAACTCCGTGATCATATCGTATGTTTGAGTTTGCTTTGGCGCATTTCTCTTATGTTTATATTTCTTATCGCCATTGTCCATTGCTCATTATTTATATCATCCACTATCTAGTTTAGATTGTTTACCCTTGTGTTAGTTTATATATCCTTGCATATTTTTCACCATATATCTCATTACTAGGATATATCCCTTTGTTCATATTTTATATTCTTGCACATAACTCTTTGTATATCTATCTTGTAAGAATAGTTTTTTAATAAGTTTTAATTAGCATAAAATCGGATTAGATTAGTATAAGACCCTAATCACCCCCCTCTAGGATCCAACACAGCCATCCCAGAAGAAAATGATGAAGGAATCCCTGCTTTTCCACTCTCTGAAGATGAGCAATAAGTCTTTGTAACCAACGGAGAATCGGTCTTTGCTACCAGGAGTGGAAATGAATACCATTTTAAATATCCGAGTGCCTCCAATCAGTTAGCCGAGCAGAGGGTGGCCAAAACCGTTCCTTCTAAAACATTAGCTGAAATGAGAGTGGTCACAACCCCCCACCTGCTGAGAAGACTCAACAAAAGCAAAAGGAGAAAGAGCTCTTATACCAAGAGGTTCAGAACCCGAAGCAGTCTTAGTTCAATCATTCGATTTGAAGAGACAAATCGGGGAGCTCGAACACTACGCATCATTTTGATATTATGATGCAATTAGCCAATATGCCGGCTAGATTAACTCTATATGAGTTTTTACGTCTTTCGAAAAACACAAGGGAGACATTACAAGAAGCCTTGGCCAATTCTTATATTTTCCTGACTCAGATCAAGCCATCCCCTGAAGAGTCAGAGCCTTCAGTCCAGCAATGCAACTTCATGGCAAACCACTTTTCCTGCATTACTTTCACCACGAAGGATATGCAAACGAAGAATTTAAAGCATGACCGGCCCTAACATTTCACCGGGCATATCGGCTCCAGCGTTGTCAATCGGATCCAAGTCGATTCGGGTTCTGCTGTCAGCATCATGCCACTCCGATTGATGTACAGTCTCGGAATACCGATCAGTAAGCTGGCCTCCACAGCCACTACAATCTACGAATTCAACACCAGTGGGTCCAAACCATTGGGTAAAATTCGGGTAAAGTGTTAGATTGGAGATTTGAAGTCAGAAGTCACATGTTATGTGATCGACGCAGAAACTTCATATAACTTACTATTAGGTCGACCATGGATCCACGGTAGTGTTATAGTCTCTTTCACCCTCCATCAGTGTCTTAAATATGTAGACACTAATAATAAAATCAAGACGGTGGTCACGGATAAGCAGCCTTTTAAGGGGTTAAAAATTATTTTACTGACTTCCTTCTCTAAGGTGTTGAATCCGATACTGAACCATCGGCCCAAGGTACAAACAGAGGAGAAGAAGCTGATACCGAAGCTGAGTTTGATTACAATGATTGTTTTGTACTTAATAACATTGTACATATTGTAATCGATCTTGATGATAGAGAGTCATCGGCCAATAGTTATAATTGGCAACTTGCCAAAGAAATAGCAATAAATGATGATTTAGAGTACTCGTTATGTCTTGATAACATTATGAAGGGGTTATACGACAACTCTGACTTGTATATCCCACTTCAATCGTCTTGCATGACGAAGAAGCATGTTCAGGATTCATTTGGAACAATACTTATCATTCCTGCAAAGGTAGGGGGTGAAAAGGAAGTCGTTTATGGTAAAGGGAAGGAGGTTTCGATACCAGACCACTTCTTAAGGGAAGAGGATGATGATGATAAACCTACCCCTCATTATTCAGATACGGCTCAAAAGCGCGGAATCTCATAGAAAAATACGGATATGACTTTGCACTTAGGGAAGGTCTTTGTTTTGGTTGAGGTCCGCGAGTTCTACCTCGTATGGCCTATGTACCAAAAGGAAAGCCTGATAATTATTATAGCTATAAAAGAGGCTTAGGCTATGTCTCCTCATCCGATGACGAATGTTTTTGGTAAGTCATCGATCAAATAGCTAATAAGGGTAAAGACGGATAGTCTTCCTATTCTTCTGCCTGGGACTCTGACGCTAGTCTTGGAGAAATATTCAAAAGACTAATGTCGAACATGACCACGATCGACCCCGTCACAATGGAGGAAGATGATCAAATGCCAACTTGGGAAAATCCTTGGGTTCATCACCTGAATATGCAGTACGGTGGTAGGTTTGAATAAAGAGAACCCCCTGCCGAGGACCAAGTAATCAAGGTGAACATGGGTGATGATGATAACCCGAAGCCTATATTCATTAGTAACAGCCTTTCACCAAACGAGAAAGAAGAATTAGTTGCCCTCATTAGGGAATACATCAATGTTTTCACTTGGAACTACGAGGATATGCCGGGACTCGATCCAAATATAGTAATACACCGCCTCAATATTAAGTCAGATGTTAAACCTGTCAAACAACAGTAAAGGCGGTTTCATCCGTAAATTATGGAAGCAATCGAGTCTGAAGTTAAAAAGCTTATTGACTCGGGTTTTATCAGGGAGGAACAACATCCTGAATGGCTTGCCAACATTGTCCCGGTCCCTAAGAAGAACGGGAAAATCAGGATCTATTTTGACTTTAGAGATCTTAACACCGCCTGCCCGAAGGATGATTTCCCTCTTCCCATCATGGATGTTATCATCGACGATACATGTGGGTTTGAGAGTATGTCCTTCATGGATGGATTTTTGGGTTATAATCAAATAAAAATACATCCAGATGATGAAAAGCATACCACGTTCAGAACACCACTCGGCGTTTTCTGTTACACGGTTATGCCCTTCGGCTTAAAGAATGCATGTGCCACATATCAACGAGTCATGTTAAAGATTTTCCAGGAGCATCTCCGGAAGACCGTTGAATGCTATGTGGATGATCTAGTCATGAAAAGTCGTAACAAAGATGATCACATCCAAGACCTAAAAACGATGTTTGATCTAATGCAGACTCATTAATTGAAGATGAATCCTACTAAATCTTCCCTCGGAATGTCCAGCGATAAATTCCTTGGATTCGTTGTTACCACCAAGGGTATTCACATTGACCCTGATAATGTGAAGGCAATTAATGAGTTACAACCCCCAAGAAACCTTAAAAACTCAGAGGATTACAAGGATGGTTGGCTTATATCCGTCGGTTCATCTCGAACCTTTTAGAAAAATGTCAATCATTCTCCAGGCTCACAAAGAAAGGTGTATCATTCATTTGGGATGACACTTGTCAAAAAGCGTTCGAAGATATCAAAGAATACCTCTCGAAACCTCCTGTGCTCGTTGCACCAAAGTCGGGCAAACCGTTCTTGATTTATGTCAAGGCGATGAGCCACTCATTAAGTGCATTACTTGCACAAGATGACGACAACGGTCATGAACAGTCTGTATATAACCTGAGCCGGACCCTTGTAGGTGCCGAATCTCGGCATCCAATGATAGAGAGGGAGTGTCTCGCCTTGGTATTCGCTATTTGAAAAATATGGTACTACTTGGTTGGACAGACTATTTATGTTATCTCAAATGTTAACCCCGTCCGAGTGTTCCTGAAGCAGCCGGTTTTCATGAATTGGCGGTTAGCAAAATGGGCCCTGTTTCTATCCTAATACGACCTGCACTTTAAACAACATAAGTCAGTCAAAGGAGAGGCTATTTGTGATCTTCTAGCGGTTAACCCAACTATGGATACCAATGAGATATACGACGATCTGCCAGATAAAACCCACGAAGTCAACATAACTTCCCATCAACAAGTGTGGCATTTGTACTTCGATGGTGCTTCTCGAGCGACTAATGTAGCAAGTACTCCTGTGTATTCTAAGATCTCCTCCGGAGTCAGAGTTGTCTTAGTTTCTCCGGGAAAACATGTGATACCTCGAGCCTACTCACTGATCGAGCCGTGTTCAAACAACGTAGCCGAGTATAACGCACTGCTTATCGGACTCAGTTTCGCTAAAGAGCTGGGGGTCGAGTATCTCGAAGCTTTTGGCGATTCTCAACTGATAGTTAAACAAGTTCAGAGAGAGTATGAGGTCAGAAGTTAGGATTTAATTCCGTATTATAGGGTGTCCATCGAGATGGCAAAATCGTTTAAAGGTTTCTTCATCGAATACATTTCATGTCTACAGAATGCATACGCAGATGCGCTAACAGCGTTAGCAGTATCTCTGGTACAACATCCCGAAACGAAATAGTTTGTTACAGTAAGAACTCACTAGGTCTTCGTACTAATCTACGATATGGACAACGAAGAGGAGCATATTAAAGAAGTGCACTCAGCCTAAGTTAGCTTCGAGCCTCGGGATTAGCGTTTCCTCATCATAGATTATATCTTGCACGGTATTTTACAATCCTAATAAAATACTTTGATTCAATCCTGAAAAGAGAATCAAGTTTTGTGATAAGTTTAAAATTTAAGACATCTCGTCAACAGCTTCTAATCCCACGGCGAACGGATTAGCTGAAACCTTTAACAAGACTATCATAAAACTTTTGTCAAAACTCGTGAAGACTAATAAACAAGATTGGGACGACAAACTCGATGAAGCTCTATGGGCCTATCGCATCACAGTTCGCACGCCTACTGGGGTAACCCCGTACTCCCTAGTATACGAGTGTAAAGTCGTTCTTCCACTAGAAATCCAAATTCTATCTCTTCGGATCGCTTTCACAACGGAGATGACAATGGAAGATCAACATCAGAAACGTCTCGAGGAACTCAAGATGCTCGATGAAAAGTGCTTGGAAGCTCAATAGCACATTGAGTTCTACCAAGCTTTTGATAAAAAAGTCCAACAATGGAGTTTTAAGGAAGGATACTTGGTCTTGGTCATCCGACGACCAATGATCCTTAATTCTAAGAAGAAAGGTAAGTTCGAACCCAAATAGAAAGGACCATTCATGGTAGAGATAGTCTACTCAAATGGTATATATCGCCTTATCACCAAGGAAGGCGTCCGGCTCATGATGCCGATAAACGGAAAATTTCTAAAAAATTACTACCCTTAGTACATTCAAGATAACCCATGTAGCGGGAAATTCCTGGAAGAATGTTAAGTATAATATTCTTAGGGATAACCCAATCACTAAAAAAGTGATAAACAGGAAATCCCTGCTTGGACTTTGAATGTCCTCAAGGTTGAAGCGTATCTCACTGCAGGGATCAAATTCACCAACTCTCATGAATACTTTTGCCGAGACAAGATTCGATCATTTTGATAGATCAATCTTTCCTTGCAAAACCCCCACTGAGTGATTCGTACAAGTCAACGCTCCTATTATTATTTGTACCCCACTCCCACTGCTTGATTGGTCAAACCTATAAAAGTTAGGGCCAAAGCCAAAATTCCCTCTCGATTCCTTCAATGAACGAGAGGTCTATTCTTAAAGCCGAGATCCCCTTTCGATAAACAGAAGGCCTCTATCCAATCTGAATGATCAAACCTATAAAAGTTATGATCGTCTTAATTCTCCACTTGGTTAAAACCTTTCCGCGGTTTACATCAAAGGTAGACCATCATCTCGATAAATGAGAAATTTGTCTTTCGACCCGGTAACCAATCCTATAAAAATTAGGGTTATCTTGATCTCTTTGATTCTCGGAGTGGAGATCTCACTTTTAGTTTTACCATTCAGGAGTCTCGAAGTGGAGATCCCACTTTGAGTCTTCTTTCGCAGGAGATAGAATATAAAATTCTTCCTCTCTAGCATCATCTTGATAAACGAGAAATCTATTTTCTGAGCGGGTAACCAATCCTATAAAAGTTAGGGTTATCCGAATCATTTTGATTATCAGAGCGGAAATTCCATTCTAAAAGTTTCTTTTGTGGGGGATAGAATATAAAATTCTTCCTTTATAGCATCGGGTTTGTCTTTACCCTCAGAAAAGACATAATCTTTCCACAATTAAAACCTATGTCTTCTATGCGTGGGGAATTTTATCCCGAATCCTAAGTAGGGATAAGTCAACGCCTAACACGCGTTGCCGGTTTAGTCTTTCGCCGAATAAAAAAGACACTAGAATCCAAATCTTGGGACTTTTATCCTGAATCCTAAGTAGAGATAAGTCAACGCCTAACACGTATTGCCAGGTACCACATTCCCGTGAGAAATGGCGAAGTTTATGTATTCAAAATCATAACACCAAGACTAAGAGAATTAGCTCTCTTAGCACAATATCACATGTGAAATGGGTTTTAATCATTCACATGCTAGCCTGATTCAAACGGTAATCGGTAAAGGCAAACCAAATCCATTAATGGCTAAGGGTTTGCCAAAAATCCTATAAGTATTGTGTTTATTTGTCCCAAAACGGATAAAAAAATCATGATAAAAGAAGAAACACACTAAATGAAATACTTGGGTTTCGTTAATAAATCAAGTCAAAATATACAATAGTGGAGTCTATCAGTCTAAACGCAGTCTGCGACTGAGAATGTTAAGTTCCAACTTAGAAAGTTCATTTGCATAGCCCTGCTCGAGCTTAGCCTGCAGATCAGCCCGGATGGAATCTTCAGAAGTGTTTAGTATCTTTGCAGCTTCACTTTTTAACTTGATCAGTCTCTCCTGTGCAAGCCCTAACTTCTCAAGTGTCTGTTTATGGGAATTCTCTATGTCAGCTAGCTCACCTGCGATGATGACGCCAGACTCCTCGGCGTACTTCAAGGCTTTCTTGAGTTTGGCTATCTCCTCATGGTTGGAGTCTAATGAACTAACTAACTCAGCCTTATCTTTGTCTTTCCTCGTGAGATTAGTCACCATCTGCATAATAGAACCCTCTTGCGACTGAAGCTCATTCCCAATGGATGTTCTGATGTCATGCCATTGCCTCAGCCTGAACTCCAATTGAGAAGACATGAAGGAAGAAGCACCTCTAGCCTACAACTTCTCCAACTCTTAGAATTCACGCTCCAAAATGACAAAGCCGACAGTGAGATAATCAGCTAGCTCAGGATATCCCTCCTCTCTAATCATCGTCATGTGTCGGGCAAGGGAGCGCCTGAGCTGATTGAAACAGTATTCCTGATGAAGGATCTTCTTGATCATTCCGTCAAAGAAGGTGATAAAATAACCAAGATCCCCATAGTATATGTCTTTGCTCGGACCAGTGTCGGATAACAGGGCCATGACGTGCTCGTATGGAGACAATAGAAACCCTACAAGTAATTGTGCAGAGGAATAAGTGACTCTAGAATATAGTGGAGAAATTCAGAGCGAATTATGAGCTTACCAGCATCAGCAGAAATTCCTTTAGTTTGATGTCCTACACTAGGCTCTGCTGATCTAACCTCAGCAGACTTTAGAATGGTGGCAGGCATAACTGTCGATGGTATATCGACTCCTCCAGATGATCTTATAATGCCCGTCGGATTCAGAGGAACAAGCGCCTGAAGCTGAGAACTAGGCGGTTGACCCATAGCCATGGTTCCCTCCAATGACAAAGGGACAGAACCCTGAGGCAGGCTAGAGATACCAGGAATCGTAGCTGTATCAGCCTTAATGGCTGGTCCTATAATTAAAGTCCTTCAGTGGTCAGATAGAAATATTGGCAAGTAAAGAGAATGACAATATCAGTGGTTAGAAGTATACCTACAGATGAACCACCCTTAGCGGATGGTCCTGTAGCCTCTCGGGTAGCCTGCTCTGCCAACATATCAACTAGCAGCCTAGTATCAGATCCTGAGAAACTCGGTGCTGAGACAAACATGTGTCCACTAAATCCTTCAAGATCCACACCATGAGATGCCTCCTCCTCCACTGGTCTCTCTAGTGTGGTATCTACATAGAAGTTCAAACGTTAAGTTAAAAAAAAGAGATGAAGAAGTTAAAGTTCGTAACAGCGAACCATCAGATTCACCTATAGTAGTGGCAGAAGGTTCTTTTACCCCGACACTCATGCCCACATCCTTCAATGAAGTGCGGAAATGATTAAAGGGGGAATCAGTTCTGAGTTGCCTAACTCCTTTAATTGCCACTCGAATGGTGTTTTATCGGTGTTAGATATATCTGGGTTTAGAATCCTCGGCTCAACATTGTTACACTGGCTAGCACCTTCGTCCTCCCCAACATACACCGGTTCACCACCGATAGCATCACACATTTGCTGCACGAAGCTCGAACCTTCGAAATGGATAGGATCAGAGAAGATAGAGTCGTACGGAAGTTCATCTCCTCCATGACCTCCTGAAATACAGAACATGATTAAGTTCGGAGAATCCGTAAGAGAACTGTCTAAAGATTATGTAAGTAGTGGAGCGTTACCTTCTTCCCCACCAGTAGTTACATTATCAAATAACTCTACATTGCGAGTGTGCGGGTCGAGATATGGCTTATGTACAGTCTTCTTCCGCTTTGGAGAATGAGCCTCCACATGGCTGACAAGTCTCTCATGTGTAGATTTAGCATGCATCCTGACCTGTGCAGAAGCCTCAACGCTGAATCGCAATCTCGTATGACAAAAGATAAGGGGCTCATGCTCATCAACCATCCTACCTGGGGTAACAAGAGTCATCTTGTTAGGATAAGTAAATTAAACCTTTTGTTTCGGCTTTTGTGGAGACGGTTGAGGTTTAGGAAAGGTAGAGCATTGAGCACAACAATCAAACGCCAGAATTATTAATTCTGAAAAGAAAGAGTCTGACAGACTTGTCTCAGCTTCTTCCTCATCAACTCCAAAGCTGATGTCTATGTCTCTAAAGTCTTCTTCAGAAGTCTCCTCCTCGTCATCAGTAGGAAGGAGCTCCTCATCATCCTCCATTCTAACTCTGCTTGGACGTGAAGGTTTGACAGGTTTCTTCCCCCGCTTCTTCAAAAGCTCAGCATTACGAGCAGCTTTAATAGTAGCCTGAACTAAATGCTCAGCCTCCAACTCCGAGATGTCATTCACATCCATAAACTCGTTAGTAGAAATGAACCACTTGCAGCTGAGGAAGGTAAGCGATAATTTGCTTTTGGATGCGGGAAGAGTGAAGTTAGCGCCCGTACAACCTGTCATAGTCCAAAGCCATGCTATGATGCCATCAATAAGACCTCCCTCGGTCCTCAAATCTTAGTTCAGGTTCCCAACATATAGTTGGTCGTAACCAAACTGGCGAGAAAAACGGCAGGGCAGATAGGGCTCTATATGGCATCGTCCCTTCACCTGAAAGACGAGGTATCCAACACGGATGTTCACCAACTAACGAAAGCAACCAATATCAAGAGAAGTCCGACCAGTCCCTGGCCTCTCTTCATCAATCAACACATCATCATAACGGTCTGAGAAATGAGGAAAACATTTGAAGAACTTCCAGCATTTATGGACTTGAAGCTCTCGCTGTACCTGGGTGAAAGTCTTCGCAAACCATTTGCTCCCATCTAATGACTGCAAGAAAGGCACAGAGGTACCAGCGGTACTAGGCATTGACATCAAATCAGGGCGATGAAGGACGAGCCATGCCATCAAGTATGTATATGGAAGCACGACCTTTACGGAAAGAATCTCAGTCGATGGTTTAAAGCACGTCTGTGTAAGACCATCGACTAGATATCTAAGCCCATAGTGAATACCGGCGACCGTCGTCGGAAGCAGAGAAAGATCTTTCCCGTGAGCTAACTAGATAGCAGGGAGGAGGACCTCAATAGGCAAAGCGTCAGAAAACTGATATGGAACGACACACTTCTTCAACCAAAGGGTGAGATAACCCGCCAGAAGAGCCTTAGGCCGAATAGGTTTTCGTGCATGATAAAGGAATGTCTGAAATTTGGTCATTGTTGGAAAAGAACCCTCAACAGTAGCGGTAGTGAACGACTAATCATCGACCCTATCAATTAAGTCATTAATCACAGAAGGTGCCAAATCGGCCAACTCACTAATAGTTTCACCTGAACTGCTCTCCAAATGCTGAAACAAATAATCAGCAAACTGCTTCAAGCTGATCTGCTTCTTCTTCTTCGCCAAGGGACCCATTCCAACCATAGATGTGTGATAATAACACATAAGATCCCAGAGCCTGTCATACATGTCGGAAGAATCTCTCTTCAACTGTCTCAGCCGCGGGTTCGAGGAAAAATACTCTTGGTATGGACAATCTCCCATTGGAAGGCCAGAAACCTTATGCATCTCATGAAGAGCTAACCCTAACTCTCCATTGCGAGTCAAAAAAGTGTTACTATCAAGATTATAGGACTCCAATAATGCTAAGAAATGACAACTGATGACCGAAAATCCGTACATGGTGGCTCGTATGGGCATACAACCTGCTGTGCCTCAGCTCACTCTTCCAACATCCCAGGACATAACTCGTCATACGAGTCCACCACCTTTTGGGTGGCGAGTGTACCCAACCGAAGCATCTAAAGTCCTTCATTGGAAGATTCCTCCCAAGCCATGCCAGATGATTCCTCATGGTATTGACAGCTACTAACATTTCATCCGATGGTGCTGTATCAAGTCCCAAAATCTCTGGTCGAAGACCACGAATATAATTACACCCATCTGAACCTGGAGCCTTATGGTGAGTAATAAATTAAACCTGTAGTGAACTCGCTCATGGTCATCTATAAGATTCCAAGACATCTTCCGCCTCACAGCCTGTGTCTCCAAATAAGCGAGAGAAGGCTGGTGAGGAATAGAGGGGATGTATAAAAGGCTCCTACCATCATCATTTAGCCAATGCTCATCATCAAGATTCATCTTAGTTGGATCTTCAACATGATCCCCGAATAAATAATCAGGCTTCTTTAAAGCCCGAGTAGAAATAGAGTCTTCAGTAAAAGAGGCATCTGTAATCATCTGGCGTAATGAGCGATGACCCCCGTCTTGTATCAGTTGATGAACGTCCTCAGGACTGTCTGGATTAAACTGAGGGGTCAGACTAATAATCTGCTTGTCAACATTAGTGGTGAAAACCTCCCTGCTACAACCGCTCATGGCATAAGGTGGGAATCCATCTGCGTGAAACTCAACTGCGACAAAATAATACGGAATTAGAAAATTATTTGCCACTAGATGAGGAGCGAGCTCGTCTAACAAACCAGCAAGATAGAGTCACTCCTTGGTTGATTGGTGAGACGATTTCACTTGTTTCACACGGAAGGGACAATATACATCATCACGTGAACAACGTGACAATATACCCTACCCCACGTAGTATAATACAACGTGAAATCGCCCCATATACCTGAAGACATGAATTGGCCAAGCAAAACACGTCTTTTGAAGCTTCAATCCCCATGAAGGAGGACATCAGCTCTTCCCGAATGACTCGCCAAGGAGGTAAACGAGGGTGCAAAGTACAGAATATTAAATTCACCAAAGTCATAAAAGCTCACCCCCGTATGAGGAAGCTACATGAGCCTCTCTCTTGCTATGCTGAGAAGACGAGCGACTCCTATGAAATCATGATCGATACGGAGACATGGTTAACCTGCAATAAAAATCAACGGATCAGGTACAATCATAAATTCAAGAATCCGAAAATTAAAAGGAAAATTATGAGCACTTTCAAATTTGGGTTCATTTTACGGTTGAAGTCTAATTAAACCTACGGGTTCCATATATGCAAACGATGCGTTCATTTTGCATTTAAAACCCTCGTGATCAACTTTTGGGTGAAATACCCAAAATACCCCTCATGTTCAAGGCTCAATGCTAGCTATGAGCACTTTCAAATTTAGCCATGATTGGAGAAGGAAAACCCCTCATCCTCGACATCAAAGTTACGGCTGATTTTACGAATAAACCCCCTACAAATTGTCGGCCAAAGTTGCATATAAACCCCTCAAAATTTTGGTCATGGGTATGTAGCCCAAACTCTTGAAATTTTAGCCTTTTTGCAAATAAGCCCCTTAATAATATTTGGCCACCTTTTGCAAATAAACCCCTCAACAAATTTTGGCCTTTTTGCATGAATCACCCCTCAAAGATTTTGGCCAACTTTTGCATAAAAGCCCCCCAAGAATTTTGGCCTCAAGTGCATGAAAACCCCTACAAATTACGGCCATATTCAAAACCCATCTTCAATATTCAATATTTTTCACAAAAAAACTCATTTCATGAGAGCAAAAAGCCACAATCTTTGCATACAAATTTATGAATTTTTGGTTACATACCCACACTACAAGAATAAAGTTTCAATCTTTTCTACTAAATCCATGGAGTCTTGAATCAAAAATCAAGCATACAATGAGGATTCTTGGAGAGAAGCTTATCCAAATTGAGAGCTTCAAAACCTAACTCAAGAGCCCAAGTCTTGAACTTGAAGATCCGACAAAACTCTAGCTTTTGAGAGGAGAAATATTTCAGCCAAATGAGGAAGATGAAATCCGAATTTCTTTTGAGGGGTTTAGGGTTTTAAAGAACAAGAGTTTGAAGGGTTTTAGAACTCTTGAAAAGAAGAAGTTATGGGTTAGGGAGAAGAGTTTGGATAAGAGGAAGAGAATGGAGGAGTTTGAGAAAGAAGAAGAAAGGAGGGGGGGGGGGGGGGGGACGGGGTTCGGTTTTGGGAATTTGAAAAGGGGAGCTTTGAGAAAACCCTTAGAGAATAGGAGTACCCTAGGACAAAACCCTCTTCCCCCCTTCACAATGGACAAAAATCCCCCCCACCCTTGACCAAGACACCCATAGTGTCTCGAGTCCAAGGAAAACCCCCAGATGCCATTTATGCTAATTTTCACCTATTTTCACCCGTTATTGGCCGTTGCGATGAAAGTCAACGCCAGTCGATGCGAAACCCTAAGGCCAATGCCGATCAACGCGTTGCGATGAAAGTCAACGTCGGTCGACACGAAACCTTAAGGTCAATGTCGGTCAACGCGTTGCGATGAAAGTCAACATCGGTCGATGTGAAACCCTAAGGTCAATACTGGTCAACGCGTGGTAATGACGGTCAACGCATGACCTCCGATCAACTCCAAACTTCAGATAATTTTTTTTGATGAAGATAGTCAGTTCAAAGTCAACTCAACGACATGAGCAAAAACCAACACATAAGTTTCAATTCAAGACTTTGACAACGGCCAGACGATAAACGTAACGCCGAAGGAATTTTAGCTATTTGTCAAAATATTCAATAGACCGAAAATCGAAGAAGTCAAGAATCAAAGCCAACTATAGGTCCTTTTACACCGACTGAAGGTTGGACCAATTATATCCAAAGTATTTCAGGCTCTTCTATAAAAGAACGAGACTGAAACACTTTGGAGGGGGTATCTGTTGTTGGCCTTCTTGTTTTGATGTTGTTTAACAAACAATTTACCACTAATGTTGTTTGTCTAGTATTTGTGTTTTCGTATTTATTGTAGACAAACAACGTTGTTGGAGGATGGATGGAATAGAGCTTCAACGATGATATCCAAAGGAGGTTGGCGGAATGTCGGATTGAAGCCTATACAACAATTCAAGTTAAAGATCAAGTTCAAGCTTCATCCGCAACGTGTACCAAGTCAAGCTTAATTGAAGATCAAGATTGCTTGGGTAATGTAGTTTAGGATTTATATTATGTGTGTTAAGTACTCTAAGCTCAATTATCTATACACACACATTTTATTGGTTTCCTTGTATATATATGTAATCACATATATATACAACACAAGTTTTGGTTTTCATGTTTATAAATATGAAATTACATGTTTTATATTTATTATTGTGATTTGGTTTATCTACATAGATATGAAACAAATATATTTTCATATACTCATAGGTTTCATTTTCTATTGTATTTGTGAAAATATTGTATTATTAGTTTATAGACTTCAATATCAGTTTATACATGTTTTACTAAGTCTACAAAAACATTTCACAAAGTTTCAAAAGTTGGTTTATGTCAAAACATCAAAATTCAAGTATCTCATATTTTCATGTTTTGGACTAGTTTGTAAAATGATGATATTTTTCATTTGGGAAGTCCTTTTTGATAACCAGTCATTGTAGCATGTTTATTATCATGTCTACAATCATTCCCCAAAGTTTTACATTTTTTGGAATTTATTTGATATTTTTAAACAGTGTTTTAAAATCAGCTCTAAAACCGATTTTTTCTAGAATGTCAGTTTTCGGTCGACCGGTCAATTGACCATTCGTTAGTATTTTTCCAGAGAGTCATCGGTCGACCGGTCCGGTCGACCGAGAGCTCAAATCGGTCGACCGACAGAATTTCCGGTCGACCGACGATGGCTTTTACTGTTTCCAACGGCTAGTTTTTGTACCGTTGGCTGGGTCTTTTGGTCTTTTGTTTTGGGTGTTTTTGGCTGAGCTTTGAGTGGGTATATATACCCCATTGCTGATGTCTTTTCAACTAAGCTAAGAAGTTTTTAAAGAAGTTTTTAAACAAGGTTTTAAACAAGGGTTTAAGCTTGTTTTTGTTTGGTTTAAGTTTGTTTTGGTTTGCTGTTACAAAGAGGAGTTTACAATCAGCTATTGAAGAGTTCATCTTCAACATTTCATCATCCTCTCTTTGTGTTTATAGAGAAGTTTCCTTAACTCTATTTCCTAGCATTTTTACTATTGAATTTCATATCAATTCTTATTGCTAGTTCTTATTGAGTTAAGTTTTATTGAATCTCACTTACACACACACCCACATTGAGCTTATTGTATCTTTCATACATAGTATAGTTGGGTGGTGAGAGATTGTAACTTTGAGTTGTGCTTTCATTGTGTTCTCATCTATTGTAGAGAACAAATTTATATTTGTTACATTGTGAGTGTTGTAAGGTTTTCGGTGAGCTAGAAACCGAGTGTGTAGTGAGGTTTTCGGTGAGCTAGAAACCGAGTGTGAGGAGTGACGTTGATCGGTGAGCGTTGAAAACCGATACTGTGAGGTGTAAACGTTATTCGGGTGAACGTAGAAAACCCGGTTGATAGTGGATTTCTCCCCGGGAGTGGGGAGCGGAGACGTAGGACGGAAGGTCCGAACTCCGTGATCATATTGCTTGTTTGAGTGTGCTTTGGCGTTCAATCATATTTATGTTCATATCTTATATCGCCATTGTCATTAGCTCATTATCTATTTCATCCACTATCTTGTTTAGATTATTTACCCTTGTGTTGTTTATATATCCTTGCATATATCTCTATCATATAGGATATATCTCATTGTTCATATTGCTTATCCTAGCTTATATTCTTGTTGTATTTCATACTTGCTAGGATAACTTATTAATTAGTTTTAATTGGCATTTAAATCGGATTAGATTAGCATAAGACCCTAATCCCCCCCCCCCCCTCTAGGGTCCAACATCTGTAGGCGTTAAAAATTGCTCACGAATTCTCACACACAGCTCGAGACAAAAAGAAGATGATGAACATCACTATCCGAGTCACAGAAGCTTATTTGATGTTGACAAGCGCAAGAAGTGAATCAACGAACCGTATGAAGCAACAGAACTACAGAATAACTAAGATACGAACTGATCGGGAGTTACGCTTTGCTTACAAAAGACGAAGTGCCCCTCATGTCTAGTCCACTCCATGTATGATTCAACTATGGGAGCTTGTAGATCTCTTCGTCAGCTTTATTACACACTTTAAATCGTGTAATTCTGAGTTCGGACGATAAACATACAACGATTCTGACCGGGAAACACCTGAACGGTGCCCAGGCCTTGGCAGAGACACTACGAGTGTCGGCCA
>NC_033800.1:14685258-14734123 GCF_001876935.1 Asparagus officinalis
GTCGGCCAAGGCCGAGACACTCCAAGTGTCTGCCAAGGCCGAGACATCCAAGTTGTCTCGCCCATGGCCGAGACACCTAAGGTGTCTCAGCCCAGGGCCGAGACACTGCTGGTGTCCGTAGGCTTAAAAATGCTGTTTATACTGTTTTCAACCGTTAACCATCTGGATTTATTCTAACTGATCTAATGTTATCCTAGAATGTGATAAAGTGGTTATAACTAAGGATAAGAGTGAATCAGTCGTTCTTATCCAAAAACAGAGCTCCCGAAGCCTATAAATACAACCATAGGGCCTTCAGTTGCAGGGATCTGGAATTCTTGAGCCTTAGCGAAACCCTGTTGAATTGGAGACAGAAGAGCCATAAATTTCAGAGAGGAGAAGGAGATCTCAGTGAATTTTTCGGCATAAAAAAGGAGAGTTCGAAAGATCTGTAGCTTAGTTTTTTTCTTGAGATTGTACCGTTGCTATGATCTCGAGAAGAGTGGTTATCTCACTGTTGCCGAGATAATTACTTTGGTTTCTTGACTCCTTCATGAGTCAACGAAATCTACACTTTGATCTGATCTGAGACGGTCCACGGATAAACCCCGGCACAAGCAAAGATTCCACATAAACAGTGGGTGATAAACACCCGTTGTGTTTGTTTTAACGAGAGTTGTAATTTTTTGTTTTTATTGTGTAAGAGTTTTATAAAAAGACTATCTTTTTTTGTTTTCATTATAATGACTGAAGATGTAATAAATACCTCAGTGAAGAAATCAACTTTCGACCAAAACACTACCCTGACTCCGATAGCCTTCATATTGGTAATGGTAAAGGTCTCCCTATCTCTTATGTTGGTTCATCCACCTTACACACACCCACTACATCATTTCATCTTTCTAATATTTTGCATGTTGCAACCATTTCAAAATCTTTATTATCTGTCCAACAATTCACTAAAGATAACAATGTATTTTTTGAGTTTCACCCGTCCTTTTTTGCTCATAAGGATTAGGTCACCCATCGTATCTTACTTACCGAACCCAGTGAAAATGGCCTTTACACTTTCCGAAACCAAGTCGCTACTCATTCACCCTCTGTTGCTCATCTAGCTGAACATGCCTCAACTGATATATGGCACTAGCGTCTTGGTCACCCACACAGCGACTAGTTAGGACTATAATAAAGAGACATTGTCTTCCTTGTTCTTCTTTGAAGCGTACTTCTATATGTACTACTTGCCAACTTGGCAAATCTTCTAGGTTGTCTTTGTAAGTTTCTAATAATAAATGCAACTTTGTTCTTGAGCTTATTTTTAGTGATGTTTGGGGTCCTTCTCCTACTATGTCTTCTGATGATCATTGATATTTTGTTTTGTTTGCTGATGCATATTCCAAGTACATGTGGTTTTCCCAACTTTTCAAAAATCTAAGGTGATTAGTGTCTTTCCTAAGTTTTTGGCGATGGTTGAACGCCAATTCAACAAGAAACTCAAATCTATTCAAAATGATTGGGTGGAGAATTTCAAAAATTAACTTCTTACTTTTCAACCTTGGGATTGTTCATCGTGTCTCTTACCCACACACTCACAAACAAAATAGTATTGTTGAAACTAGTCTTTCTTTATTAGCTCACTCTTCTCTCCCTCGAAAATATTGGCATTATGCTTTTGAAAGTGCTGTCTATCTCATCAACCACCTACCACCCAAATTTTCCTCAAATCAATCCCCGTTTTGGGTGTCTCTTTCGTTCTTCCCCGGATTATTAATTTTTAAAGGTCTTTGGGTGCCTCTATTTTTCATATCTTAGGCCCTACAATTCTCATAAGATTGATTTCCAATCCTTTCCTTGCATGTTTCTAGGTTATAGTCCTACCCATCACGGGTATTGGTGTCTCGACCTCCACACACGATGCGTTTATATCATGAGGCATGTTCGGTTTGATGAGCTTTAATTCCCATTCCATAACATGAGCCCCTACTCCTCTCTTAGTCCCAACAAAACGTTGGCTGAACCCCCTTCTACCTTTTTGTATCTTGTTTATACTCCTCCATTAAACTCAACTTTGCGCTATTACTCTCTCTAGCATGATCTTGTTGTTCGTCCTTTCCCTGTACCATCCCTCCACATCTTCCTCTTCTTTGCATAACCCACCTACTCTGACCCTAGCTACTTCGTCTTCCCCCCTCCTCCTTTCAGTCGTCTACCCTAGGTGTCACCCCACCACCACCTCATTGCACCCATACTATGCACCTGCGCCCTAACCTGAAACCTAGAGTCCTATTTTCTCCCTCCGCATCCACATACACTACTATCACGCCCACACCACTTCTTGAACCTACATGATTTACCATTCCTAATAAGAATGCTAAGTGGTGTAGGCCTATGGTTGATGAGTTCAATGATCTTATTTAGAATGATACTTGGTCTCTCATTCCGACGTCTTTCACCATGAATGTGGTTGGGTGCAAGTGGGTTTTCAAGATCAAACGACAGGCAGTTGGGTCAATTGAGCGATATAAGGCTTGTTTGGTCACTAAGGGATTCCACCAACAACCGGGTGTGGGCTACGAGGAGACTTTTAGTCCGGTCGTCAAGCCCACGACAATTTTCACTATCATCACCATGGTTATGTCTCATGGATGATCTATTCACCAGCTTGATGTTCACAATGCCTTTCTCCATGGCAATCTCATGGAGATTGTCTATATGTCTCAGCCATATGGTTTCATAGATTTGTCACTTCAGAGTCACGTTTGCCTCCTTCATCGGTCTCTATACGGTCTCAAACAGGCCCCCGGAGTTTGGTTTCATTGGCTTTCTCTAGCACTAGTTAGTAATGAATTTAGGGGTCCAAAACTGACTCTTCCCTCTTTTTCTACTCCAATGACGAGACTCAGTTATTTATTCTTATATGTATAGATGATATTATCATGACATGTAATGATTCAACATTTATCTCTAGCCTTATCACCTTGTTGTCGATCGATTTCTCCATTAAGGATTTGGGTTCTCTACATTATTTCCTTAGTATTGAGTGTAAGCGTTAAATATTACCTATAGGTTCCCACACGCAGCTCGAGACGAAGAGAAGGCGATGAACGTCAATATCTAAGTCAAAGAAGATTATTCAATCCCAAGGGGGAAGTAAAGAAATGTACGAAGCGATGAAGCGATGAAACAACAACGAGATTTAGAATGCATGGTTCGAGAAGAAAATGGATGCACGAGTATGAAGAACTAAAATTTTGATCATGATGCATTCTGAATCTGAAAAATCTCAAAAGTCAAAAGTTTTAGGTCTCTTCACCATCTTTCTAACACAACTTGAATCACCTCATTCCGAGGTCAGACAAAAGTATTAAAGCTAAAATACCGAAGGTAGTTCAAACTATTTCGCACATGCGAAACACACAAGTGTGTTTCACACGTGCGAAACATACAAGTGTGTTTTGCACGTGTGAAACACTCCAAAGTGTTTTGCACATGTGCAAAACACATCAAAGTGTTTCGCACATGTGCAAAACACATCAAAGTGTTTGGCACATGTGTGAAACAGACATGACTGCTTCGCACAGATCAGCCTCTCGGGACGCATGTTCGAAGGTTTTCGATCGGTTTTGATAGTTCTGGAGCCCCCTAACCACCTTGAGTCTATCATTAAATGTGGAAGAGCTATTATTAACTAAAGATAATACTAATCATTAATTCTTATCCGAAAACAGGGCACCCGAAGCCTATAAATACACCCCTAAGGCCTCTATACACAGGGAGCGGGAAATTCGAGCTTTGAGACGAGTTGCTGATCCTGTGAGAGGAGAGCCACAAATTTTAGATCTAAAGGTGAGATTTTGGTGAGTTATACAGCATAAAGAGGAGGAGTTCGATAGATCTATAGCCCCTGCATCAGTTTTCTTAATATCATACTGTCATTGTGATCTTAAGAAGAGTATTTATCTCACATCATTGAGAATTTACTTCAATTCTTGTTTCCTCTATGAAACAAGATCAACAAGATCTAATACTCAGCAGTCCGTAGATTAAAGAGTCTCCTACACAGGTAAAGATCCTATGCAGGCAGCGATCGATAAACGATCCTGCGTGTGTTTCTAAGAGATTTCTGTTTATTTCTTTTGTGTAGAGAAGTCTTATAAAAAAGATTACTCTTTTTAAATCTTGTAATTTGATGAACGATTCTCAAATGAAATTAATTTTCGACACAAACATTGAGGTGGTCCCTCAGCCCTCGGGTTTCCTTCTCTCTCAGCGGACAAATATTTCTAATCTTCCTTAAAAAGTAGGCCTCTCTGATGCCAAACTGATCACCACTCCACTCTCTACATCCATGGTTCTCACCAAACTCTCTATTACTCTACTCCCCAGCTCAACAAAGTACCGACAGATTGTGGGCGCTTTTTAGTATATCACTCTGATTTGATTGAATTTGTCCTTTGCATTTAATAAGGTCTGTCAGTTTCTGCATCAACTAACAGAGGACCACTGGCTGGTAGTCAAGTATATCCTCCATTACTTGAAAGGGACAATCGGTCATGGCTTATCATTCCGATGTGGACCCACTGATCATCTCCAGGCCTTATGTGATTTTGATTGGGCTGGATGTCCTACTGATCGCAAGTTGATGAGGGTTTTGCAGTCTTTCTTGGTATGAACCTTGTTTCATGGATGTCTCGCAAGAAACTCACTGTTTCTCGTTCTTCCACTAAATATGAGTACAAGGCTCTTGCCGACACGTCAGCCGAACTAACCTGATTTCAGTCGTCTTCTTAAAAATTAGTATCCCTCTACACTCCCCTCCTGTGCTTTGGTGTGACAATTTGGGGGCCACCTAGCTGTCCATGAATCCGGTTTTCTACGCACGTGTTTGCATCGAAAGTTGCTGTTTTCATTGCTATCGAATCTATTACAACTTTAGTCGTTACAATAAACTCAAATAAAATAAAATGTTGATCTTTTTATAAGATCTCCTTACACAATGAAAATAAAAAAAAAGTTTATAACTTTATCAAACAAACACAGAGATCGTTTATTGGTCTTCTGCTTGCGTGGGATCTTTCCCTGTGCCGGGGTTTATCCGTGGACGACCGTCGATTTGGATTCGGTTAATGGAAAATTCAGCAGAGCTTCGCCTTCACCGAGGTAGTGTTTGATTTGAAGCGCTGAGATTGACCAAGCGAAATCAGAACTCTTCTCGAGATTAAGACCAAGCCTAATCTCGAGGAATGAACGGGAACGGGCGTCGGACCTCTCGAACTCTCCTTCTTTATGACGAAGAACTCGCCAAGATCTGTCGACCCTCGCTGAAATTCGTATTCCTTTGACTCCTCAATCCGGCAGCACCACCTCGTCTTGAATAATTAATCCCCCTACTGAAAGGAGGACCCGGGCTCGTATTTATAAGCTTCTGAAGCGGTTATTTGGATGAGAACAAGTGATTTGGCTTTATCTTTAGTCAATAATGGCCTAACCATATTTGTAGATGATATCAAGTTAGTTGGGAACCTCTGGAACTAAAAAGATCTCGAGAAAACCGTTAAAACTATCGAAAAACACGTCAGGGGGTCAAAACAGCGCGGCGGGTCGAGCTGACCCGCGGGGGCGCGGGTCAGCTTTGGCCGACCCGCCAAAACGCGGGTCGGTCTTGGCCGACCCGCCGACCCGCCAAGCCGACCCGTGCTGGTGCGGGTCGGTTTTGGCCGACCCGCACTGGTGCGGATCAGTTTCGACCGTCCCGTATCGGCGCGGGTTCCGAAGCTTGATATTTTCTTTTGGTTTTCTGACTCTTCCGGGACTTATATTTTCCACCATTTTGCGTGCTTGACCGTCTTGTTTACTTGTACGATTTCGTTACGAGACTGACCGTCGAACGCGCATTGGTTAACTTGCGCGTGTTGACCGACGCGCATGAACTGATTGACGCGCGCATGCCACTTGGTTCGTCGTTTCGCTTCATATGCTTATCGACGACAGATAATCCTCTTAGACACAGATAACGACGTTTATTGTCTTCTCTCCGTCTCGAGCTGTGTGCGGACACCCATAGGCATTTTTAGACGCCTACAGATACCCCCTCCTGTAGGCGTATAAAACTGCTTATAGGTCCCTTAGCACAACTCGGCACGGTGGTTCGACAAACCAACGAACCATCGGGTGATGTATCTAAACACGATTGTTAGTCCACAACACCGAAGCCAAGTGATACGCGACGAAGCGGATTAACGAGACGACGAGGCTAACTCGCGTGAGGAATCAAGCTAAAGGTTCGGTGAGTCAACGAGTCATCCAACCATAGAACGGATTCGAACTCGAACTCCAAGGCGGATTTACTGCCAAATCAGGATCCAGACTGCCAAATAAAAGTTCAGATCAACGACAAAACTCGGATAAACTGCGAAACCGTAAAACCGAACAACGGACAACACGGCACAACACCTGGAGGACTCGGCCAAAACCGAGCCACCTCTAGGTGGCTCGGCCACTGAGCCACCTCAAGGTGGCTCGACCAAAACCGAGCCACCTAGAGGTGGCTCGGTGGCCGAGCCACCTGCAGATCTGGGCCCAGATCCACTTTCAGAGGCTATAAATAGAGGAGTAAGAGCTCATTTTCAAAAGGTTGGAACTTTTTGAGACGAAACTCTGCTGAATTGAGAGCTCGATTTTGGAGTTTTGAAGCTTTGAAGACTTGGAGTTTCAGATCTGGTTCTTGGCGAGCATCCACGTCAAACAAGGCAGGAGTTCGAGAGAGATCGGATCTGAGATCTGCACGGTCACCCTCCGGATCAAAACTTGGTTTTTGATCCCGAGAAGGCTATTATTTCCTTGGTGAAATAGTACCCCCCGGCTGTTATTTCCTTCGTGAAATAGCACCCGTCATACCGTGTAGATCCGACCGGATCAAGATCGCGCGGTGGTCCACGGATTAACCCCGGCGCAGGCGAAGAACCCACAAAAGCGAGAGACCGCAAAACAGGATCTTACGATTCGTTCGACATAAAAGGAAAGTTGTAATTTTTATTTTTTTATTTTTTGATCTCGTTGTAACCAGATCTTATAAAAAGACCGGATCTTTGTAATCGATAGAATCAATGAAGAAAGCAATTTTTCCCGCGAACAATCTGGCGACCACAGTGGGAGCCACCGATCTCGCTGCTGAGATCGTTGTGTCGCAGCCGCGGATCTCAATCCCGGTCGAGGAGGAGGTCGAGTATGAATTCGACCAGCAAAAGTTCGAGGAGTATCTGTCATCCTCATCCGGATCTACCTCCCCCCGCAAGTCCAGGAGAAAGGTCAGTTGGTACGAAGAGGTGCAGAGTACCAATGAAGATCTCACCCCAATTGTCGCTAAAGTTGCGTCGGGTGAAGTTCCACCGACCTCCAACAAGGTCAAATCTGTTCCTGCCAAAGCCTCCACCGTTGAAGGCGTTGTGACTCTCTCGAAGAAAGCCCGCCAGAGGCGACGTCAACTCCTAGTGCGGCAACTCGCAAAAGCAATGGAGTCTACTGACGGAGTCCGCTATAACGCGGATCTGAAGAATAGGAGAGGCAAACAGCCTCAACAACAAATGAATGGCAGCTCCTCCAAGCGCCCACGAACTGAATGGATCTGTGTCAAACGGAATCGTTCAACACTTGATGAGCATCAGCGCAAGCACGGGCTCAAGTCCAGGAAGCCTACAGAAGACTGCAGAAGGAAGTGGCCAAAAAGCCGCCACCAACCCGACAAGTATGGAAGCCGAAGTCTGAAGCGGCGATTCAGGCTAAGGCACAATCATTGCAGCCTTCGAAGCAAGTTCAACCTCCGGCGAACCAACCGAAGTCGCCGGCAATTCCAATAGTTACTCCAGGAGATCACGCAGAATCGTCCCAAAGAAAGAAGTCGGTTTTGGAGTGCCTCGGTCCACTTCCCGATGGACGATGCAAAGCTCCAGTGCAAGAACGTTTGGGCCCGATAAAGAAGCCCCGAACGACTCAACATGCTGGGGGTCGCCGCCACCTTCAACATGACAAGGAAATCAGGGCAGCTAAGCGCATCAATTTATGCATTAAAGTCCAGGAGCCCGCTGAGAACTCACGCCCGCAAAGGCATGTTTCAAGGCGTGTGACTTTTGAAAGCCCAAAGAAGGCAGTTCGTCCTCAGAAGGAAACATTATCGTCTGATGACGATAGCGTTATACCTGAGAGGTCGTGCTAACACACGATAGGTTACTCCGACCTTCAAGCAGACGAGTTGTACTATCGTGCTGGGGGTACAAGTAAAACCAGGAAAAGGAGTCCTCGAGAACAAGAAACTCGATGCCCCTGTTCCAAACTCATTCGTGCAGTATTGTCGGAGTGCAACTGCACCAATACAGTCCCCGAGAGAATTTTGGTCTTCGAAAGGCTCAATACCGAAACGCCGAAACCAAGGCCTAGGCGTTTCCGGCGAAGAAGAACGGTGGTTGAAGACGGAGAATTTCCGAGGGTCACCACTAATATGACCAGCAAAGGGACATCGACACAGGATAATCTTGAGTCGATTTTGAAAGCACCCCGGCGTATAAGGAACCATCAAACGAGCAACTTATGGTAGGATTCGGACAAGGTTACCTTCGGAAGATGAAGAATCGGATGTCGGCTCTGCGGTCGCATCAGATAATACGGTATCCAGCGAGGGACAACCCCGCGAGGCACTGATGATAAGTGCGGAACAAGTAGCCAAGATGCTCGAAGAAGCCATGGCTAAACAACATGAGAGCTTCAGGTTCGAAATGCAGATGGCCATGCAGAATATGAGAGAAATGCATGACCAACAAATCCAAGCACTGACAAACCAGCAAGGCGAACCAAGTCGTCGTAACCAGGTTAATCAGGAAGAGGAGGAAACGAATGCGAATGAAGCTAATAATGCCAATAATCCTCCCGTCAATGCAGGGGGTGGTAACGAGAATGCTAGCGAAAACACAGGTAAAAGTTTGAAGATCAAAAACCTTGAGAGCAAAATCAATACTTTGATTTCCGTTCAAGAGATGAAGAAGACAGGCATTCCTTGTCCATACCCAAGAGAATGGGAATCAATCCCATATCCGGCGAAGTTCAATCTAATTAACTTCACGCCATTTAATGGGATGGGTTCACCCACTCAGCATTTGATTTATTTCAAATCATACCTGGGGGTTATCTCTGGTAATGAGCCTCTGATGGTACGGTCCTTCGTTGGCACTCTTCGTGGAGCCGCCTTCGATTGGTATCGCCGCCTCAAGCTAGAAAGCGTGAATAGCTGGGACGACATGGAGACTAAGTTCCTCGCTAATTTTTTCGACGACGACACCGAGATATCCATCGGGTCGTTGCTTGATGAGAAACAGAAAGACGGAGAATTAGTTGATACCTTCGTCAAAAGGTTCCGGAACAAGGCGATGAATTGTCGGGACCCGATCACTGAGGAGTTCATTCTCCAGACTTGCCACAACAACCTCATATTGGACATGTTGGAAGCAATGGGGACAGCACCGTCCAAAACCTGGAAGGATTTGAAGGTCCAAGGAGAGCAAGCCAAGCGATTCCTTAGAAGGAAGAAGGCGGAAAGAGGCCAACAGGCAACGAATGCTCCGCAACAGAATTTCGTCCCACGAGGGAAAGGTAAGGCACATGCTAATATAGTTGATGCTAATCAAACTTTTCCAATTGCAACCTCAGCAACAGACGCAGCAACAAGCACCACAACAATCTTGGGGGCAATGGCAACAACGACCTCAGAAGCAGAAATCTTCAGAGCCAAGATTTCCTAAGGTGTACTCCTTCAAAGATGACGAAGTTTCCGGCATCTTTAAGTACCTGTTGGAAAACAACAAAATCCAGCTGTCGTCGATCGTGGATCAAGAAGGGGCTAGCAAAGTGACGGATCCAAAGTATTACGCATACCATAGAGCGGTCCATCACCCTACCAAGTCATGCTATCACCTCAAGGATAAGATCCAGGCGTTGATTGATGTAGGTGTCATAACCCCGAAGCCGTCCAAGAATGTTGGAGCAAATGCGGTTTCAATCAGCTTTGGATCGGTGCCCACAGCATGGTTTGAACCAAAACGCATCACCAAAGTTGGAATGAAGACAGTGAATGACGACCCATATGGACAGCGCCAGAAAGGACTTGTGCCACACACAGCCCTAAACGGCGAAATCCTCTGGGTTCATCCCGATCTAATTGAAGACGATCAGTGGACGACTTCCTCGACCAAAAAGGGTAAAGGCAAGTCCTGCAATGCTACCTCCACGATCTTCGAAGAGGATGGTAATGAAGCTCCTACCTTTCCGCTCTCCGAAGAAGAACAAGAAGTCTTCGCCACTAGAAGCAGAAATGAGTATCACTTCAAATATCCATCACCTAGTGATCAGTTAGCTGAGCAGGGGGTGACGAAACGGGGACCAGCTAAAACTCTCACGGAGATGGGGGTGATTACGACTCCTAGACCGGTTAAAGAAACTCGACGACAGCCGGTTGATAAACAGAAAGAAAAGAGGCCCCAGGAGGTTCAGAATCCGAAGCAGTCTCGTTTCAACCGCCCGAATGGAAGAGATAAACCGGAAAGCTCAAACACTCCGCACGTCTTCGATATTATGGCTCAACTAGCTAACATCCCAGCGCGGATAACATTGTATGAGTTGCTACGGTTGTCCAAAGAAACCAGGGAAGCCTTGCAAGAAGCCTTGGCCAATTCAGAAGTGTTCCTCACTCGGATTAAGCCGACACTTGAAGAGCCAGAACCATTAGTTCAACACTGCAATATAGCGGCTAAAAACCTTCCCTGCATTACCTTCACCAAAGAGGAAATGCAGACGAAGAACTCAAACCATGATCGACCCCTATATTTCATTAGGTACATTGGCTCCAGCAAAGTCAACCGAATCCAAGTAGATCCGGGTTCTGCTGTGAGTATTATGCCGCTTCGCTTGATGCATTTCCTCGGCATTCCAGGTTAGTAAGTTGCAGATACCAACAAGAGTAACATTGTATTATCATTATGGATCAAAATAGAATGGTCAAGACCCTTGTAAAGATCCGAGGTAAAGTGATCAAATGAAGAGATATTTGAAGACGGAAGTCACAATGTTATGTGATCGATGCCGAGAACATATCATATAACTATAAACTATAATGGGTGACAGGACCATTGATATGATAGGGGAAAAAATATTTAGTATAAAAAAAAAAGAAAAGAAAATCAAAGAAAATTGACTTCTATTTCTTTAATTCCGATTACAATTCGATTACAAAAGAGAAGAGAACGAATTTGATTCTCTCCTTTGTTTAAAACTGGGTTCTTCTCGGTAGCGATGGAATGCCTCCTTCGATTGTTCGCGTCGAATTTGCTCTCCGTTGACGATCCGACCGTCTTCTATCTCATGGGAACGATGAACTTCTGTAGAAAGTTTAATGAATAACTCTGAATGAGTTTAAGAACTCTGACCGAGTTAGAACTCTGTGAATAGAGTTGTTAGAACCGAAAATTCGGTTAATGACCAAGCTGATATTCTGTTGTTGAAGAATCCTCTCAGATTTGATCTTCTGAATTTGATTCGAAAATCTTATCTTCAAGGATTATACTGCTGCTGCTGTTGAATCTCCGAACCTGAGTGGTTGAGATCCTCCAAATCCAATTTGCTGCCTCTCTTTCGTTCCAAAAAGCCAGCCTTTAACTCAGTTGAGTTTGTTGAGATTTTATAGGTGGATAAGGGGTTGTAACTGCCCTCTAAATCTGCTCCTGAGTGGGCGTGATTTCCTCAGATCGTGGGGAAACAGTTCTGAAACCGTTCGACTCGTATTCGAACGAGTCAAACACCCAATATGGCGTTCAGAACCCAACTTCGTGTTCTTTAGAATTGAGATGCAAAGTTGGGTGTTGGCTGAACATTGATGAACGCGAGGGTCACTCGCGTTTTGGTTTGTTGTAATTTGAAAACGCGGGGGTCGGTGTTAGTTGAACCCCTACGAACGCGAGGGTCGCTCACGTTTAGCTTGTGCTTGGAAACACGGGGGGTCGGTGTTGGTTGGACCCCTACGAACGCGAGGGTCGCTCACGTTTAGCTTGTAGCTTGGAAACGCGGGGGTAGCGTTGCGAGGACCGTTGTTCAGTAATCCTAGCTTTAGCTGTTGTGGAGTGTGAAAATCGTCAGATTGTAACTTTCACTGCAAAATGTGAAGACTGCTGAATAGAGTTTTCATTAATTGTCGGAAGTGTCGTTGAATTGTAACTCTTCTCGATCTATGTGAAAAGTCCTCCATTTGCAGCTTTTGATTGTCGGCGCGAAAGCTATTTGATTGTAGCTTTCGTTGTAGGAACTTGACGGGAATCAACATCCATAGTGTTTTTAGATGAATATTTGCCCACAGCTCTCTACCAAGCAACTCACCAACTACGTCCAACCTTTTATTTTTGAAATCATTACACTGCTCATCAGCATCTCTAATAGTTGCTATTCATGTTGTTGTCGCAACCATCAAGATCAATCATCTCAGAAATGAGGCCGTGTTTGCAGCGATTGTGGGATTGCGAAGACAGTGATTAGACAGCCATCTTTTTGTGACTTTCATTGTCGGAGCTTGATAGGGATCAGCTATCCATTGTGATTTTTAGACAGCCTACAGAACCCCCTCCAAAGTTTTCGAAAATTCGCGGTTGACTGGGACGAATTTTCGGAATACTTTGGATCCCAAAATTTAGTGGATTGATTGCTCACTCCGTCTGATCGAGCCAGATGATTTCAATGTTGTTGACTGTAATCTATCTGTCCTTTTCCAATAGACTCCCCAGTGGAGTCGTTTGTTTCTTCCCGGCTTTGGTCGCCTCGACGATTGCTGTTAGCTCTTCTTTTACTTATCTGGGGCCATGTCGTAGCCTTGGTAGTCAAGAAGCTGCTATCATAGCGGTCCAAACACAGAGATAATTTCTGCATTTGAGGACTGGAACGCGTGGGTGAGCTCAGTGTTGGGAATTTTGAACGCGTAGGTGAGCCTCGCGTTTGGAAGCTCAACCAACTCGAATGCGAGGGTCGAGTTTGGGTGGGATTCTGGCCTCGAATCCCGTTCGTTACGATTTGATGGCTCACAGCTGTCTATAAATAGACCGCTGGAGGTCAAATCAAGAGTCATTCGACTCTTCTTGAAATCTCAATGAAAAATTTCGTTCTCTCCGGCGAAAACTATTCATCTCCTCCGACCAGATCTCATGGCCCCCAAGAAATCATCCAAGCCTGACGTCGCTTCCAAGTCTGATGTCGCTGTGGCTCCCGGCCGGCGGCGCTGCCGCTCAGGCGAATGTGCCGCCCCCGCTCCCTTTGATTAGCGGTGAGTACGACCTCCATGGTCTTTAAACTTGCTTCGGCAAGTTCTGATCTTTGGATCAACGAGGCAACTCGTTTCAATAACGCGGGGCTGGCCTCCGTCGTTTGATATTTGATGAGGGGTTCGACCTCCGCGTCTCAGATTTTTAACGCGAGGGTCGACCTACGCGTCTCAAATTTCTGACGTGAGGGTCGACCTACGCGTCTGAACTTTCTGACGCAAGGTTCGACCTTCGCGTCTAAGCTTATCTGACGCAGGAGTCGACCTTCGCGTCTGAGTTTTGTTTTTTTGCCTTGTCTAAATTTTTTCTTTATTTTGCAGTGCGCCACACCAGTGAACCTCTTCTCTTTCGCCACAATTTTGGGCATGAAGGTGGTGCAGACATGAACATGACCTTCAGTTCGCGCTTAGAACTCCCCGTTTTTCAAGTTAGAGAAAAGAGTCGCGTGGAACTGATCACCCAAGCTTCTCCCGAAACCCTTAGGACATTGGTTACGGATGCTCGACTTGAAAGCCCAAGCCGTAAGCCAATAGTCAAACCTGGATACCTTTTCGGGGACTTTGTTGACTTTGACGCAAACGCTGCTTATGACAGAGATTATAAGTGGCTGCGAAAAGTTGGGGACCGCAACCTTTTCTTGCCCAATATGGAGAGGATATTCCCCATATCTTATTTCCAGTGTGCTTCTGTCCCAAGGCGTATGGATTGGCCCCTGGTTAAGGATCAAGATGGGGTCGCCCTCAGAACTCTGACCTTTCACGGGGTCCGCACAGTTGGTTATAACCGACAGGTGACTGTTTTACGGCCGGGTCTATTTGCCAAGGAATATCCACTCGGCGAAGTGCCCAGTCCGGGAAATACCTTCGTCAAGAGGTTTGTGGAAAAGAAAGGAGAATTCCCCGCACAAGGATTTAGAACCCCGGCTGGGTTCATTCTCCGGTGACAGGGTGGTGGACTCGGATGACCAAGTTTGTCTTGAAAGAGTTGGAAGTCCCTCTTGCTCGCGCTGGATTGCAGGTTCCTATACGGGCTACTCAGTTCGGGATTATCCAGAGCCACTTTCACTTCTTTTCCATACTGGAGAAGTATAGTCCTGAGACTTGCACTTTCTTCACCCCTGTGGGGGAGTTAGGCTTCGCTTTTCACGAGATGCACGAAGTCTCAGGTCTTATTCTTGGGGACTTGCCGTATGAAGAATTTGTTCCGGGATCAGCGGAACTTAAAATTTTAAAGAAGGCCAGCCCCGAAATTTATGCAACTCTTTGGGAAGTCATGTGTCACTTCCATATATGTATGCAGCAGACAGGGGCCCGAGGAAGCGGCATTAAACAAGTGTCCTGGGCGGAATATATATTTTCCAAAATTTGACCACTAAAGGAGCCTCAGTATCCCGATTGCCTATAAGTACTTTGGAGGAGGTTCAGGCTCGAATTGACGATGCTACCTCCCATTACACTAATGAGGCCAAGGAAGATGTTTTCCCGGCTCACACAGAGTTTGAGAGTTTTCATTATCAGGCTCTGATTCCCATTTCTGACACGGCGCTGTTGGCTAGCTTCTTAATGTTGTGGCTCAAGCGTTGCGTCGTTCCTACTAGGCCGATTGATGCCCTTGCTGTTGAGGTGGTCTACCCGGCCGTCCTTTTAGCCCATGGGAAGCCTGTGAGCCTCCTCAATGCTATGGTGGGTTGCTTGCAGTATGGATTGCGGGAGTTGGCATCGGACTTCGTTGGTATTACAGAGGTAGAGTCCGAGGGTCACAAGACTTTCAAAACTCCCAATCCTAGGGTGCCAATGCCGTATACCTATCTGATGGCTTGGTACGTGCTTCACTGTCCTTCTTTGATGAGTACAGCCTCTCCCCCGGGAGACTCATTCATCCCATTTGTGCAGCGACTAGAATCTGCGAAATGGGAAGGGGGTTATATGGTTAAAATTCGCCAAATCCTTGCGCGAGACACCCACTTCCATATCTACCGCTGTTTCCCTGATTTTGAGGGCGGCATCTATGGAGTAGAATATCAGGATACGGCAGGTCCTAATGGATTCACTCAGCTGAGCGGGGGTGTTTTCCATTGGCTTCTTTCCATCAGGCCAGGCTACCTGATCTTCCGACAAGGCGTTCACTGTTTCGTCGAACCTTACCAACCCTATAGGTTCGCTCGCCAATTTGGGTATGATCAGTTGTATGTCGGGAACCCTCGTCCTCAACTCTCAGTTATAGCCAACTTATTTGAAGGAGCCAGGGCCTGGTATTATTCTGTAGCAGGTTGTACCAAAGCTGTCTTCAAGCTTCCCCACAAAACTGCTAACTCCTATACCTCCATCAGCTTCTGTAATTGGTATTACGCCGCTTCTCAGACTCCCGAATACAACTTGAATACATCTTGCCTAAAAGACATCAGGCATATGTATGCTTCAAGGAAGGGGTCCAAGACATCCCGCTTGAGAGGGATTGACGAGTTCCTATCCATTGAAAACCAGCCTGGTGGGCAGGAAGAGGAACAGACAGCTGAGCCTGCTCCAGGGGAAGAGCAACGAGTGGTTGATCCTCCCATAACAAGAGCAGCGGGAAAAAGAAAACTTTCTACAGATGAAGCCAGCAAGTACGATAAGCAAATCTGTCGAAAACTGCTGGTTGATTCTCCCCCCAAAGGCCAACAAAAATCCAAGTTGATGGCGGATGCCATCAAAGCTGCTGAAGATGAAGAACAACAGGAATCTTCTGTTGCCGGCCTCCCACGTAAAACTGGGCTTCGTTCTCATGGCCCAGCCCTATCGAGTGACGCCGCTTCTTCTTATCATCCCCCCAAGATGAAGAGGATGAGTTAATGGCTGCAGATGCAGAATCTGCTCCGGTGATGGACCTTCCTAAATCTCCTGCATTAGAACCAGGGGGTCTTGAAGAGAATCCATCCCCTTCTCCTTTAGCCTTAATGTCACAAGCTGGTGATTTAATTCCTAGTCCTACAACGGGACTTATGAATAAACCAGTTGCTGGAACAGATCTTCCAGGACCTTCAGCGGCTCAGAATGATGAGGAGCGAGTTGATTATGAGGACTCCTCGATTGGCGGTGCAGCTGACGAAGACAGAGATGATGAGGACGCTGACGTTGGCAACATGTCAGGTGGTGGTGAAGATGATGAAGAGCGTGACTCCATAGATGACATCACCACTTTTGACGATGCTCCTAAGGTCCCATCCGATAAAGTATCTGGTTATACTCCTTTTCACATCTCCGGTAAGCCTAGTTTTCTTCGAATTCTTCCGCATGTTTTGTCCGCGTTCCGACCCTTTTTCCGTGCAAGTTCACCTTCTCCAGGGACCGCTGCTGCTACTGCTTCGGGGCAAGAACCTGTGCAGATGTCAGCTCCTTTAGAAGAGCAACATTTACCTGGTTCTCCTACGGCAACTGCTTTACCTGCAGCATTGCCTGGAACTACTACCGCAACTCCTCCTCCGGAACAGCAGCTCGTGCAGGCGTCAGCTCCTATGCAAGAGGAGCCCCTGCCTAGCTGCTTCACCTACGGCACTGATGAAGATCTCGCTTGTGCCTACAGAGACCGGACCAAGCGCGTCTCCGGCAAGGACAATGATGGCTTTGACTTCAAGTCCTTCACAATTGAATGTTTCAGTTGCCTCCGCGACTTCTACACCCAAATCACTTGCTAATCCATACTTTGGCGCATCCACTTCTGGGGTCGTCGAGTCGTCCTCCATTGCTTTTTCCAGTCCAGCGGACGCTCCTGACTTCCTCCATATTTCCTTGAGCTACTTGAACAGTCTCGTGAGGAAGGTAATTGAGGTTGTCACAGCTGGTCGAGGCCGCTTTGATTCTCTTAAGTATCTCCTAGAAGCAGGCTTAAATGGGGTCAAGAGTGTGGGCAATGCCCATTGCTTTGAACGTTGTTCAGAAGCTATTTCCCACTTAGAAGCCCAGCTCAAACATTTGGAAGCTCTCAGCCACGAAGACATTCAGACACAGATCGTGTCTACTTTTGCTGACTTCCAGGTTGAGGAAGTGACTCGCCGTGAGGCAATTGAGCGAGGCCTGGCTGAAAAAGAGCTTCACGTCGCGCACTTGCGAGAACAGAGTGATCTAAGAAAAAAAAGAACTGGAGCTCTCTACTGCTTCTTTGGACCTCATTCACACAAAACTTGTCGAGGCTGAGGCGGAGGTGCTGAGATTGAAGGCCCAGCTTTCTCGCGAAGAAGCCATCGTTAATATACTTGGGGCCAAAAATGCAGACACTCTTTTGAATTACCGTACGGAAGCTCAGGCTCTTGAAAGAGCGAAGAAGGAGGCAGCCGCTGAAGTAGCACCCACCGAGGATGATCTGCGGAAGAATGCTGAAGCCGTTGTGCGAGCCAGTCATGAAGAAAAGCTTGCTGATGCTAAAGCTCAACTTGCCTCTTTTGACTTGACTTTGTACTATTCTTTTGCTTAAGAACAGCTTTGTATCACTTCTTTTTGGTTTCTGAATAAAAAGTGATGTTGACTTCTCTGTGTTTCTTGCATTTATCATGTTTTGATTTTAAATACAAGTTACGAGAAATGCCTGAGATGTATTCCTGACTTAGAATAGATCTCCATAATGGTTCTGGTGCAGAACGCTCTCTTTATTATCGTTTAAGATAACTCTAGAAAGTTTCCAACTGCTGAGAATGAAAATTTTATTATTTTCCAGTAATGGGGTTGACTAGTAGAATTCTTCCTGTGTTATTTCTACTTTGAACACTGAAAGAAATCTATAAGTGCCAGAGGTATAGTTTTAACTTGGCAGGGGGATTATTGCAGTCTAGGCAATTTTGAAGACTTATCGTTCTATTGACGAGAATTGATAAGTTAATTTTGTCAGAGGTGTGATTTTAACGTGACAGGAAAAATATTGCGATCAGGGCAATTTTGAGGACTTATCGCTCTATTGATGAGAATCGATAAGTTGATTTTGTCAGAGGTGTAATTTTAACGTGACAACTGGAATATTGCGATCAGGGCAATTTTGAGGACCTATCGTTCTATTGACGAGAATCGATAAGTTGATTTTGTCAGAGGTGTAATTTTAACGTGACAACTGTGGGGAAAGAATATTATAGCGTCTCACCGGGGAGAACTGCTACGTGTTTTATCATCGGAGTGATGAATTGTGATACTTGTGATTTGAACAAGATTTTGGGGGAGTTTGTTACCCTACTGAAAACAGGCTATTTATTACTCTGCTGAGGAGAGCTAATAAATTGACAATGATTTGGAGACTTATCATTCTATTAACGAGAATTGATAAGTGGATTTTGGGGTGTAGTATCAACCCAATGAGAATTTAGATTCTGCTGAAGAGATACAGAGGTTTTGACTAACACTCTGTTGAGAGGGCTCACAAGTGCAGGTTCTACATTTAGAAGAGTTGCAACGCTGAAGTGACCTTCGCGTTCGATGTTTGAAACGCGAGGTTCGGGCCTTCGTGACGCTGGCTCAAGCTTTGCACTTGGGAAATTGAACGCGATAGTGAGCTTCGTGTTTTGGAGATGGTTGGGATTCACTCCTAGAATCCCGTGCCATCTTAACAGCTTGGCGGCTGTTCTAAATAGGCCTGAATGGTCACGTCAAAAGTCACTTGACTTTCAAAACTTTCGGCTATTTCCAAGAACGAGAACTCTCGTTTGATTACGGCGAGATCTCCGACGAGCTTCGTCTCCCTCGTTCAAAGGAGTTTCCTCCGATCGACTGCGGGAACCTTGCCGTCGCCATCGCCGCCGCAGAGGCCTCCCTGTCTTGGTGAGTGCTGACCGAAATAACTTGCCTTGGCAAGTTCTTTGAAAACCCTAGATGGGTTCTTGATAACGAGGAAGATGACTCGTTCAATGAAAACGCGGGGTTGAGATCCCATGTGGGTCTCGACCCTCGCGTTCGAGTTTTTCAACATGAGGTTGACTCTCGCGTTTGAGACTTCTGACGCGAGGCTCGACCTTCGCGTTGGAGATTTCTGACGCGAGGCTCGACCTTCGCGTTGGAGATTTTGACACAAGGCTTTACCCCTTTGTGTTTCAGACTCTGTCTTTATGTCGATAACTCGCTTCTAGTTGCTAACTTCTGCTTTTGATTGTGCAGTGCTTTTCCCAAACGTGCCGCTTTCACAAGAGCACCATTTCGGATATATTGGTGGACCTGACCCGAATGAATTATTCAGTCTTCAGAACAGGATTCTATTGTGTACTTTTCCTGATTCGGAAAGAGCAGAAATGATCAAATTCCCTCAATGCTCTACTCTCAGGATTTTGATAACTGACTTAGACTTGGAGACCCCGGTTGGTCATGCCCAGTTTCCTAAACTAGACTTCATATTTGGGGATCGCATACCAGTCGATGATCACCTCACATATGTAGAGGATTCAAAGTTGCTGCAGAGAACTGATAATCGCTTTTTATTTCTCCCAAACATGAAGAGGATGTACCCACTCTCCTATTTCTTGAATGTGAGCTGCCGTCGGGGTTTGACCTTCGACATAGTAAAGGAGAAGGAGAACGTGTCGCTTGGATTTGGTCGGCGAGCTCGTACACAAATCGGGGGACAACTCAAGGGGTTAAGACCTGGTTTGTTTGAGAAGAAGGAGCTGGTTCCAGAGATGCCACGTCCAGCGAACATTTTTATGCGCCAATTCCTTGCAATTCAGGGTGAATTCTCTACCCAGACGTTCAGATCCCCTGGATGGGTCTGCTCTGGAGAAGGAGGTTGGTGGACCCGCATGGTTGACTTCGTTCTTGAGGAGCTTAAAGACTCGCTCGCTCAATTGGGTCTCACAGTTCCCGTGTTAGCTACACGACTACCTTCTGGGAATTGATGTGCCACTTCCACATATGTGCCCAAGTCTTTGGGATGCGTGGAGGGGGCATTATGCATACCACATGGGCAGACTACCTCTTTCAAAACTTAAACCGGAAAGATATAGCCGTATCCCGTGTCGCAGTTGTTTCTCTTAAGGACGCCGAGGCTCGGATTAAAGCTCCTGGTGCTACTTACAAGACAGAGCATGCAGAGGGTGAGTTTGAAGCTGGTGTCGAATTTGAAAGTTTCCACTACCAAGCCACAGTCCCTATTTCTTACACCGCTCTACTTGCAGGCTTCTTCATGATTTGGTTGAAGCGGTGTGTAGTACCGTCAAGACCAATAGAGGCGATATTAGCTGAGGTTGTGTACCCCACTGTTTTGCTAGCGCATGGGAGACCTGTGAGCCTCCTTACTACTATGGTTGGCTGTATTCAGAACGGCCTGAAGGTGTTGACTTCGGAACTTCTCAGTGCTTCAAGGGTCAAAGCTACTAAGAAGAAAGCGGGGAAAGCTTCTCAACCACGTGTACCAGTGCCGTATACATATCTAATGGCCTGGTTCGTGTTGCATTGCCCTTCATTGATGACGGGAATATATGAGGGCGATGATGCTTATATTCCCTTTGTACAGAGATTGGAGTCGGCCACGTGGACTAATTCTTATATAGTCAGGGCTCGACAACTTCTATCACGGAAGGACAATTACCGGATTTTCTGTTGCGCTCCGAATTTTGACGGAGCTGACGTGCAGGATGCCCGCTTCATGGATTTGCTTTTCGAAGGCTCGTCTTCTTTGGAAGAGGGCACTTTTAACTGGCTTCTTATGATCAGGTTGGGCTACCTGGTCTACCGCTTGAGGGAGAAGTGCATAATCGAGCCTTACATGCCTTCTCGGTTAGCCAGACAGTTTGGATATGACCAACTCTATGTTGGCAATCCTAGCCCGGCACTAGCTCAGATTGGGAATTTGTATGAAGGAGCTCGTGCATGGTACTTCTTCTCCGCCGGGGGAACCCATGCACAATTCACCTTACCCAACTCACCGCCTGGCTACTCTACTGTTATGGATTTCCGCCAGTGGTTTGCTGCAGTTTCTCAGATCCCGGAATATGATGTTTATACTTCATGTATAAACGGGATTCAGGAATTGTATCATTCGAGGAGCAGTTCTATGAGTACTCGCCTGCCAGGAATGGAAGAGTACCTATCTTGCGAACAGGAAGCAACCGGAGCCGTTAAAGCTCCTAGGGACTTGTCCACCATAGAACCTTCTGAGGAAGAGGTTCCTATGGGGATCGACGAGAGAAGACCAATCGCTGATTCTCCCGAAGAAAAGACAACTAAGGAGATTCTTGCAGAAGAGCCTGTTCCTAAACCTCGTTCTTCAAGATCGGGTAAGAAGGCTCTTTCTGCTGCTGAACAAGGCGAATACGACAGGAGAATTCGTAAGCGAATACCTGTCGTGGCCAAAAATTCCAAAAAGGCCAAGTTAATGGGAGATGCGATGAAATCTGCGCCTGTTGGGAGTTTCACTGATCGAGAGGACGAAATGCCCCAATCAACCCCTTCTATTTCTGAAGACGCTAGAGCTGGAGAGGCATCGCCCATTGAGAGTTCTAAATCTGCTCCTCCTTCTCTTTCGCAAGACGAAAGTGTATGCAAGGGCTCTTCTTCTGGAGTTGCTCCATCATCCGTTCAGGGTGAACACACCGGTCCGATCTATCCAGCCATTCCCCCTCCACGTTCGAGGGCTCTAAAAAAATCAATTGAGGAACTGGAATGTTGGATGCAGACAATTGTTAATATTGTCAGTGTTGAAGGAGCTTCTTTTGAAGATTGTGAGCCCATCTTGACCCAATGCTTAGACGATATCAAGAATAAAGGCGATGCATCATGGACTGAGCACTATCAGGGGGGAATCGTTTTCTTGAAGGCAGAATTAGCAACTTTCAGGGAGCTGCAGCGCACCAATTTAGATACTGAAGTGGAGCCGGCTCTTTCCTTGGCGATAATCTCCAGAGCACATCACCCAGGGACCCTTCGCAAGGATTTATCTGACAAAAAGGCACGCATATCAACTTTAAGGAAGCAACACTCTGCAGCATATGCTAAAATCGAAGGTGTTGCTTCTGATATCCGCGGTATCGAAGAGACTATCGCTCGATTAGAGGCCGAATTGGACCAGAAGAAAGCCCAATTGGTCCACTATGAAGATATCAGAAAAGAGCTTGAACATCAAAGTGGCCAAATTTATACATATTTTTGCCGTACACTCTATGCGGCTGAGCGGATTCGCAAAGACATTGTTGCTGCCGCTCCTATTGAAGCAGAACTCAGAAAGGAGATTGAAGAACAAGTCCGAGCGGCTCACCATAAGAAACTTTCCGCCTTCAAGTCGAGGCTAAAATCTCTCAAGTTAATAAGGCCTGATGTTTAGATATCGTCCTGTTCTTGACTAAGGAATTTTGTATCATTTTCACTTTGTTTGTCATCATTTTGTGTTTAGATTACAATTTTGAATGAAGATGATATCATTTTGTCTTTTATCGTCTCTTCTGCTGAAACCTGATTCAGGATAATGGAAACTAGAGTTAATGCTATCAAAATTCCCTTTATTATTTATTTAGAATAATTCCATCAAATTACAATCGTCAGAGGTGTAGTGTTAACATGACGAAATACAAGATAGAATTACACTAAGAATAGGCAACCCCCACCCTGATTTAGCTGGGGTCCGAAGGGCTACATGATCTACGGGAAGTATCTCTTCAGAAACTTCCCATTAATCGGCATCATGAGCCTATCTCCTTCTTGGTTGATAAGACGATATGCTCCATTCGAATAGACTGATTCTATTACGAATGGCCCTTCCCATTTAGGATTGAACTTCCCTTTGGTCTTGTGTGTCATCACCATGGGTCGTCTGTTGGCCAACACTAAATCGCCCTTCTTGAAAACTCGTTCCTTAACTTTTTTGTTATAGGCTTTAGAGATACGGGCTTGATATAACTCAATCTGTTGCTGAGCTTGAAGTCGTTTGTCGTCTAAGGCTTTAAGTTCTTGCAGACGTCGTTGATGTTTTTCTTCTTCTGTTAACCCGTTTGTAATAGCAACTCTCAGAGAAGGGATCTGGATTTCCAATGGCAATACAGCCTCGCAGCCGTATACCAAAGAGAAAGGTGTGGCTCTTGTAGAGGTCCTTACTGTCGTGCTGTAAGCCCACAGACACTCACCAAGTCTTTCATCCCAATCGCGCCGGCTTTTGGAAACAAACTTTTTGAGAAGCTTCACTATGGTTTTGTTAAAAGCTTCCGCAAGACCATTTGCTGGTGGATAGTATGCCGTAGATGCAACACTTTGGATTCTAAGTTTTTCACAAAATCTTTGAAACCCAAAACTGACGAATTGTGTTCCGTTGTCGTGAACTATTCGTCTCGGGACTCCAAAACGGTAGACGATGTGATGCTTGATGAACTTGATTACATTTGAAGTCTTGACTTCTTTTAACGGGATTGCCTCCGCCCATTTGGAGAAGTAGACAGTTACGGCTAGAATGAACCGGTGTCCTTTGGACGTCGGAGGGGAAATCGGTCCGACGATATCCATACCCCACATTTCGAATGGCCAAGTTGCCGATGTGGGGTGTTTGGCACGCGTGACAACGTTTAGCGTAGTCAACCGCGTCTGAAAACATCTTCGGCCAATAATAGCCGATCCGTCGGAGGCGATCCCCCAATTTAGCTCCGGGCTGATGAGCTCCGTACATTCCGTCATGAGCTTCCTTAAGGGCCTCTTTTGCTTCCTTCCGGGAGAGGCATCGAAGCAAAACTCCATCATATGACTTACGATACATGACTTGAGAGACTGCGTCGTAATAGAATCGGAGGGCCTTTCGTTTGATAGAGGCCGCTTCCTTAGGGTCCTCCGGCAGAATTCCATATACGGCATAGTCAATGTACGGGAATCGCCAATCCCTAGATTCGAACTCCATAGATGCCGTACAGACTTCTCCCGACATCGTCTCGTCTGGGTTTTCCTCTATGGGGATCTTGGAAGAGCATAATTTCCGTCCCGCGACTGGAATCGTTGTTTCAGCTCCCGGTGGCAATGCCAATGATGTTGCCAAAGAGGCTAGAGCATCTGCATAAGCATTCTGAGCTCGCGGTACATATTCGATAAAGAATCCTTCGAACTTTTGAGCTTGCTCTAGCACTGCGAAGTAATACGGGATCAAATCCTCATGACGTACTTCGTATTCTCCTCGGACTTGATTAACGATGAGCTGAGAGTCGCCATAAGCCTCAAGGTGTCGAACATTAAGTTCTTCAGTAAATTACATTCCTAATAGCAGAGCATTATACTCGGCTACATTGTTGGTGCAAGGTTCGATTAAGGAGAACCCCCTTGGGATTACATGGCCGTTCGGAGAGATTAGCACTACTCCTACACCCGCGGTAATTGCTCCATGAGGATTTGCTCTGGATGCACCATCGAAGAATAACTTCCACACTTGCGTAGCTTCTTGAGTAACACAAGTTTCGGCGACTTCATCAGGTAATTCTTCATACAACTTAGACGTTCCTGACACTGGATGATCGGCTAAGAAGTCTGCCAGTGCTTGAACCTTGACCGCCTTTTGAGGCATGAACTGCATGTCGTATTGCGACAAGAGAATGGCCCATTTTGCAAGTCGGCAGTTTAGAGATGACGGTTTTGTCATCAGAACTCTCAAGGGATTCACCTTAGAGATGACGTGAATTGTTTGTCCAACTAGATAATGTCGCATCTTTTGAATTGCGAATACCAAGCCGAGACATTCTTTTTTGACTGGATTGTACCGGTGTTCGGCTCCCATCATGGTCCTGCTCAGGTAATAGATGGCTTGTTCTTGACCTTGATCATTGTTCTGAGCTAACAAAGCACCAAGAGAATGATCCATGGCCCTTACATATAACAGGAATGGTTTTCCTGATATTGGGGCTACAAGAACTGGCGGTTGAGTAAGATATCTTTTAATCTCTTCGAATGCTCTTTGACACTCTGCATCCCAAACAAAGGATATTCCTTTCTTCATGAGCTTAGAGAAAGGTTGGCAGCGCCCTGAAAGATTTGATATGAATCTTCGAATGTAGGCCAGTCTGCCTTGCAAACCTCTGAGCTCTTTGAGATTCTTCGGAGGTGGCATGTCTTGGATGGCACGCACTTTTTCTGGGTCAAGAGAGATTCCCTTGGAAGTAACGATAAATCCCAGGAATTTTCCACTTGAAACTCCGAGGAACGATTTTGTCGGGTTCATCTTCAGCTGATGTGCTCGCATGATTTCGAACATTGTCTTCAGATCTGCAAGATGATCGTCTTTACATTGGCTCTTGAGAATCCGTCCATAAAAGACATCCTTTCATATCCGCAGGTGTTATCGATCATGACGTCAGTGATAGGAAGAGGAAACTCGTCTTTTGGACAAGCTGCGTTAAGATCGCAGAAATCAATGCATATCCGGACCTTACCGTTTTTCTTGGGCACTGGGACGATGTTAGCCACCCAGTCGGGGTGTTGCTCTTCCCTAATGTAACCTGAGTCCATGAGCTTTTTGACTTCCGACTCAATTGATTCCATGATCTCTGGACGAAACCTGCGTTGTTGTTGTTTAACGGGTTTTGCATCCAGATCGATATTGAGACGGTGCATGGCAACCTTTGGGTCAAGGCCAGGCATATCTTCATAATTCCAAGCGAAGACATCTATATATTCTCGGATGAGAGATATAAGATCTTTTTTTTCGGATGATGATAAGTCCTCAGCTATAAAGATAGGCTTGGGGTTAGATTCATCTCCCATATTAACCTGGTCCACTTTATCTTCAGTGGGTGGTTCGCGTTGTTCGAATCACATATCCCACAAGATATTGAGACGTTTGATCCAAGGATCATTGGTTGATTCGATTAACCCTTCATCATCCCCTGCGTCTTCATCTGGATGACTAGTTGAAACCATATTCACGGTCAAGCTTTTAAAGAAAGGTCCAACACTGACGTCGGACTCGTATGAAGACGTTCCGGATGAATGGTCGTGACGCAGGTAATTACTGATTTTGTTTTCTGAGGCAGGGGGAGGCGTAACGTAACCTACACCTCTTCCGGTTTTTTGATAATAGTCCGGAGGTTTTCCTGCAGGAGTGAGAGACATTCGGATTGGGGTTCGTCTTCCTTTCCCGAAGTTCAAACCCTGTTTCTCATTAAAGTTATACCCCATTCATTTCATTAAGTATATAGAATTGGGCTTGTGGTAATGGAATTGGGGAACTCCATCATCTTCCTCTGAACTTCCTCGTTTGAGTTGTTCGGGTTTGACTTTACCAAAACAGATCGGCTTCTGCCCTTTCCTTTTGGATGGGACTTTGAAGAAAGCCTTCTGTGCGTCCTCCATTTCTTCATCTGAAGTGAAGGATGACTGGATTGGCAAAGTGAGCGACACCTCTGCGCACAGTACGTGCCATGGGTTGGTACCTGCACTAGAATCATTCTCTATTTGTTCATTTTTAGGAGAGACATCAGACAAGTACGCTAAAAGGAAATCTTCATTAATGCACCACTCGCCCTCACTCGGTACATTATTATTCTCACTCTGACCCATTACATCAAAGTTTAACTCCTAAGGACAATCTTCATCAGGATCTGGCTCAATGTCAGCTTCGTTCCCGCTGTCCACATCTTCTTTCTCCTGGGATTCCAGATAGAAGACGGAGTCATTATGGAAGTTTTCCACCCCTCGGAAGGGGTATTTTTCTACGATTAAGGTTCGAACTTCGCCCTCGTTATTGGCGTACTTCATGACTTGATGCAGAGTAGATGGGACAATACGGTTTGCATGTATCCATGGTCGTCCTAGCAAAAGATTGTAGGACGTGTCCGCATCTATGATGTAGCATGCTACTTCAGACTTAAGATCTCCGATCTGGCATCTGAGCTTGATCTTTCCCAGAGGTCGGGTGCTGTTTGCATTAAACCCAAAGATAGTAGTCTGAGTGGTGTGTAATCGGTGCATAGGAATCCCTAAGACCTGCATGACCCTGTAAGGCATGATGCTGAGTGCTGACCCCGGATCAACTTGAACACGACTGATTTCAGAGGATCCAATATACCCTGTGTAGTACAGTGGTCGGTCATGCTCGTGCTTGACTTGCATATCTTCCTGAGTGAATGATATGCATGGTAGACTTCTCGCTGCTTGTAGGCACTGCAGACAAGGTTGATCTTCAGAAGCTTCGGAAATCGGAGTGACTTGAGTAATGAAGCTCTCTGTATTCTTCAACGCTTCAATTAAAGCTTCCTTGGTGGTTTTGGACAACCTTAGGAGCTCATATAGCGTAATTCTGGCCAGTATGTTGGCCAACTGCGCCATGACATTGAATTGGAAGGGAGTGCTCGACTCCCCGTGTTCCTGGTGGAGATTCCTGTTGAACCGGAGTTCTTTTTGTTTCCCCTTATCAGCCGGCTTCTTCGGGACAGAACCCCCAGCGTCTTGGGGCTGTTCCTCCACTTCTTGAGCATTCTGGCCGTAGTCTCTCAGGTAAGCTTTTCCTGACCGAGTGCTAGGGTTGTCTCCTGGGTATGCTGCCAGGGCAATCCTCTCCTCTTCTTAATCAGTAAGAGGTTTGAGGTGGTCATCATTTTCAGTAATGGAGGGGCTAATCATGTTGGAAGATTTAGCCTTGCCTCCCTTCTTTCTGGACGAGGTGTTTATCCAGTCTTGATCCTTTAGCAGATCAGGGTGGACCCACATGATTTCCCCTTTTTGGGTAGTGAGGGGTACCAACCCCCTGTCTCTTTGACTGTGCAAGTCAACATTCTTCAAGTGCATTTCTCCCTTGCGAATGGGCACAACACCGTTTGTAGTTACCACCGGGGGAAAGTCACCGAATTGGACCGCTATCATATTAGTGGATACGGTCTTCTGCTCTGGCTTCAAGGTGAGCACATTAGCATTCACCAAATTCTACAAGATGTCTTTGAAGACATAGCATTTCTTGGTAGGATGTCCGAGGAACCTGTGATAACGACAATAGTTAGGGTCGTCCACTTTCCCTGCTTCATCCGGCTTCCTGATCTCAGGCAACTGTAGCTTGTTGTTCTTTCGAAGCAATTGGAATAAGGTATCCACATGCTCCTCTTTGAACGAATACTGCTTGGGCGCTCTTTGCTGATTTGGTGCCTTGCCTTGCTTATTCGGCGGTGGTACTCGCGTGTAGTCGGCTGCCAAAGTCTCCTTTCCCTTAGACCGCTGGGCGTTGTTCTGGTTGCGTTGCTGTTGCTGTTGCTGCGGCTTGGGTTGCGGCTCTTCTTCAGCTTTAACTCGCGCCACTATCTCTTCAGCTTGTTCTCCTTGTGAAACTAGTTGTCTCCAGGAGCGACACTCTGCTACCCCCATCTGAGTGAGGAGCTGGGTCTGCAGGTTGTGCCTGCAAGTTTCAACCAAAGTTGATTGAGTCATACCTGAGGGGCATCGCAATGCCATACTGCGGAATCTTTCCACATAGGCCTTGATGGACTCTCCTTTCCTTTGCTTAGTGGCGAGAAGAGTTGGGACCGAGACCTCTGTATCGTCCTCAAAGAACCTGGCCAAGAATAGCCTTTCCAGGTCTATCCATTTCTGGATGGATCCGGCAGGCAGTTTCATGAACCATTCGAAAGCAACACCCTTAAGGGTACCGATGAATAGCCTGGTCAGGATGGCATCATTTTCTACTACATCTCCAGTTTGGGATTTGAAGTAGTAGATGTGCTGATTCGGCGATCCTGTACCATCGAACGGTTATAAGGTAGGGGCCTTAAACTTCAGTGGGTAGGGAGCTGTATCCCACTCGGCAGGGTAAGGCCGCACTACTCCCTCTTCACGGAGCTCGCTTCGGTTGGCGATTGCGTTGAGGCGAGCCTCCAGTTCATCCACCTTGGTGGATTGAGGGTGCAGTTCTTTTTCTATCTCCCTCTCACCTTCGGAAGAGGATTCCAGATGGTGAGTCTCACGATCCGAATGTTCGGTTGCTTTTTGCTTTCCCTTTGACGTAGTCCGCCGGGAAGATTCAGGTTTGTGGCTTTTTTCAGCGAGAAGTTGGGCTAACATATCCTTTAATTGGAGAAGTGTCTCCTGCTGCGCCTGGAGCATGACATGATGTTCGTCCACTCTTTTGGCTATGTCTTCGGGGTTTCCTGTCATGTAAGCAGAAACCTCCTGTACTCCGACAGAGCTTGAAGATTGAGATTCGGCTATTGCCGAATGCTCCTCACTTGTTGTAATGCCTTTGGCTAACTTTTGATAGTTAACCGGGCGAATAGCTCCTGTCCGCGTCCGAGTATTCTGATATACTCCTTCGAACTGGTCACAAATTTCCCTAACAGTTGGGGAGTGACTTTTCTGTGACTCATCGGAATCAGTATGCGAGTCTTTCCCTCGGCCAATCATATTAATAGTGACCTGAGGGTATTCCGCTTCAGCTGTCTTTTTTCTGTAGCGGCGTTGTCGTTTGGCAGGCCTAACGACGTTCGTCAACCTGTCGAATACGGACTGCCGAGGTGTGGATGCACAACAATGGCATTCTGACAGGACTGCCGAAATAAGCCTCTCACATTGGCATGAGTGAGCTACTTATACTGTTGGTTTTCCTCTCGACAGTAATTCCCACAAATCAGGAACTGGGGAGGAAACCTTCCCCGGGCTTGGAGGCGGAGATGGAACCCCCTGCCCTTGGGTGGGTGAGATTGGTTCTTGTCGAACGTGGATTTTAAAGCCACGCTGACTTTTCTGAACCTGGTGGACCTCTTGAAGATCGCGTTCCTGAGAAATAACGCGAGGGTCGCGTTGAGATTTGTAAACATTAGGCCGAGGCCTACGTTTAAATGATGAAACTGACCTCTGAGGGTCATGTTTTGGTTGAACGCGCCCCTGAGGGTCGCGTTTGGTTGGTGAAACTGAGGGTCGCGTTTAGGTTGAACGCGCCCCTGAGGGTCGCGTTTAATTGGTGAAACAGACTCCTGAGAGTCATGTTCTGTTGGAACGCGCACCTGAGGGTCGCGTTTGGTTTTGGCAGCTTCCCTCTGAGGGCTGCGTTTTAAGGGAACAACGCGCCATTCAGGGTCGCGTTTCAGTTGTATAAGCCGAGGCTCATAGTTGGACTCGTTCCTGCGAAGTGAACGTTCTTCTTTGGGAACGCTAGGCTCGGTGGGATTTTCAGAAACGCGGTCTTCGCGTTGAGCCAACATTCGGCTTTCACGTAGATGGGCTCGTCGTATGGATCTTCTCCGTCGGCGAACGACGTTCTTCTTGGCTTGTTTCAAAGCCTTAGCAGCAGCGTCGTTGACGCTTACAAGACTCGTCTCCTCCAGAGGCCGTTTGTGGCCCGAGGCATGTCTTGCTGACGCAGATGTGGGATCTTCCGCCAACAGAGCTAGCTTGAGTTCCTGGCCGAAGGAGGGGGCTTTCTTCGGCTTTTCAACAACAGAATTGACCTTCTTGGAGGTCTTACAGACATCGTGCTTAGCCTTGGGGCTAAGCGATCCAGAGGATAATGCTTCCTCGTACTTAGCTTGATCAAACTCTACGATGAGAGTTTCTACAGTAGTTCCCATGAGGTGTACGTCAGACTGTGCCACCACTTCTTCGTCGGAGAAGCTAGTCCCCAGCAGAGTCGCCATCTTTTGTATGTGGGAAAATTGCAATGAAAAGAACTAAAGAAAATTGACTTATATTCCTTTAATTCTGATTACAACTTGATTACAAAAGAGAAGAGAACGAATTTGATTCTCTCCTTTATTTAAAACTGGGTTCTTCTCGGTAGCGATGGAATGCCTCCTTCGATTGTTCGCGTCGAATTTGCTCTCCGTTGATGATCCGACCGTCTTCTATCTCGTGGGAACGATGAACTTCTTTGGAAAGTTTAATGAATAACTCTGAATGAGTTTAAGAACTCTGAACGAGTTAGAACTCTGTGAATAGAGGTTAATGATCAAGCTGATATTCTGTTGTTGAAGAATCCTCTCAGATTTGATCTTCTGAATTTGATTCGAAAATCTTATCTTCAAGGATTATACTGCTGCTGCTGTTGAATCTCCGAACCTGAGTGGTTGAGATCCTCCAAATCCAATTTGCTGCCTCTCTTTCGTTCCAAAAAGCCAGCCTTTAACTCAGTTGGGTTTGTTAAGATTTTATAGGTGGATAAGGGGTTGTAACTGCCCTCTAAATCCTCTCCCGAGTGGGCGTGATTTCCTCAGATCGTGGGGAAACTGTTCTGAAACCGTTCGACTCGTATTCGAACGAGTCAAACGCCCAATATGGCGTTCAGAACCCAACTTCGTGTTCTTAGAATTGAGACGCGAAGTTGGGTGTTGGCTGAACATTGATGAACGCGAGGGTCACTCGCGTTTTGGTTTGTTGTAATTTGAAAACGCGGGGGTCGGTGTTAGTTGAAACCCTACGAACGCGAGGGTCGCTCACGTTTAGCTTGTGCTTGGAAACGCGGGGGTCGCCTGCACTTCCAGAATTGTAACGCGGGGATGACAGAATTGTAACTCTTCTCGATCTATGTGAAAAGTCCTCCATTTGCAGCTTTCGATTGTCGGCGCGAAAGCTATTTGATTGTAGCTTTCGTTGTAGGAGCTTGACGGGAATCAACATCCATAGTGTATTTAGATGAATATTTGCCCACAGCTCTCTACCAAGCAACTCACCAACTACGTCCAACCTTTTATTTTTGAAATCATTACACTGCTCATCAGCATCTCTAATAGTTGCTATTCATGTTGTTGTCGCAACCATCAAGATCAATCATCTCAGAAATGAGGCCGTGTTTGCAGCGATTGTGGGATTACGAAGATAGTGATTAGACAGCCATCTTTTTGTGACTTCCATTGTCGGAGCTTGATAGGGATCAGCTATCCATTGTGATTTTTAGACACCCTACAGATCCATAGTAACGTTATAATCTCCTCCACTCTCCATCAGTGTTTGAAATATGTTGACACTGATAACAAGGTTAGGACGGCGGTCGCGGATAAGCAACCATTCAAAGGGTATGAGAATTATTTCACTGATTCTCTCGGGGGTGGGAATCCTACCTCGAGTTTCCTTTCCAGCGGGAGATAGAATATAAAATTCTTCCTCTCCTATTTGACACAACTTTCAACTTCCAATCCGCGCACTTGGTGCATGGGGAATTTTATCCCGAATCCTAAGTAGGGATAAGTCAACTCCTAACACGTGTTGCCGGGTAGCCTATTCCCGTGACAAGGGCAAAGTCTACGTATTCAAAGTCGTAGCATTAAGTCTAAAGGAGTTCATTACTTTAGCACAACGTTACATGCGGAACGGATTTCGACAATCTGCATGCTAGCCCGATTCAAACGGTAATCGGTAAAGGTGCATCAAACCCGTTGAAGGCTGGGGGTTTGCCGAAGTGATTTACGGTAAAGGAAAAAGCTCTCCATTACCAGATCATTTCTTAAGGGAAGATGAGGATGATGACAAACCTGGTCAGCATCTATCTAAGTACAGTCCAGAAGCACGCAAGCTCATGGAAAAGCAGGGATATGATTTCACACTCGGAGAAGGTCTATACTTCGAGCGATAGTCTTCCCTCAAATGAGAAGGAGGAACTAATTGCTCTCATCAGGGAATACATTGACGTCTTCACTTGGAACTATGAAGACATGCCAGGGCTCGATCCCAATGTGGCAATGCACCGCCTCGATATCAAATCGGATGCCAAACCTGTCAAACAACAGCAAAGACGGTGGAAAAGCAGGGATATGATTTCACACTCGGAGAAGGTCTATACTTCGATCGAGGTCCTCGTATTCCACCAAAAGCGACATATGTACCAAATGGGAAACCGGACGATTATTATAAATACGGACGAGGGTTAGGGTATGAATCTTCTTCAGAAGATGAATGTTGCTGGTTAATCAATAACCAATCATCTGAGCAATACAAAGAGGGGTACTCGTCAGATTCCTCGGAATAGGATTCCGATACAAGTCTGGGGGAAGCATTCAAAGCCCTAATGGCGAACATGGCTACAGCTGATCCGTCCACAATGGAGGACGATAATCAAATGCCAACATGGGAAGACACATGAGTTCATCACCTGAACATGCAGTATGGTGATAGGTTTGAACAGAGGGAACCCCCCACTGAAGATAAAATAGTCCAAGTTAACATGGGCGACGAGGCCAACCCAAAGCCGATATTCATCAGCGATAGTCTTCCCTCAAATGAGAAGGAGATTGGCTAGCCAATATCGTTCCAGTCATGAAGAAGAACGGTAAAATCAGGATTTGCATCGACTTCAGGGACCTGAATACGGCATGTCCAAAAGACGACTTTCCTCTCCCAATCACAGATGTCATTATCGACAATACATGTGGATTTGAGAGAATGTCTTTTATGGATGGTTTTTCAGGATATAACCAAATTAAGATGCACCCAGATGATGAGAAGCATACAACGTTCAGAACGCCCCTTGGTGTCTTTTGCTACACGGTGATGCCTTTCGGTCTAAAGAATGCAGGCGCCACGTACCAGCGAGCAATGACTAAGATTTTCCAAGAACATCTCAGGAAAACAGTTGAGTGCTACGTTGATGATTTGGTTGTAAAAAGCCACAACAAAGAAGATCACATCAAGGACTTGAAGACGATGTTCGATCTCATGCGGAGTCATCAATTGAAGATGAACCCCACTAAATCCTTCCTTGGAATGTCCAGCGGAAAATTCCTTGGATTCATCGTCACCACTAAAGGTATACATATCGATCCTGATAAGGTGAAGGCAATACATGAACTGCAACCCCCTAGAAATCTGAGAGAGCTCAGAGGATTGCAAGGACGTTTAGCTTACATCCGGCGGTTCATCTCAAATCTTTCGGGGAAGTGCCAACCATTCTCTAAACTAAACAAAAAAGGGGTGTCATTTATCTGGGACGACGCCTGCCAAAAAGCATTCGAAGATATCAAAACATATCTGACGAATCCTCCTGTTCTCGTTGCACCAAAATCAGGTAAACCGTTCTTGATTTATCTCAAGGCGATGAACCACTCGATAAGTGCTTTACTAGCACAAGACGATGATAATGGTCACGAACAGGCAGTCTATTACCTAAGTCGGACCTTGATAGGCACCGAGTCTCGATATTCGATGATTGAGAAAGAATGCCTCGCATTAGTATTCGCAGTGCAAAAGATGCGGCGTTACTTGGTTGGGCAGACGATTTACGTCATTTCCAACGTTAATCCAGTATGGGTATTTATGACGCAACCGGACTCTATGAATTGGCGGTTAGCGAAGTGGGCCCTTCTCTTGTCCCAATATGATTTACACTTCAAACGCAGAAGTCGATCAAAGGACAAGCGATTTGTGATCTTTTGGCGACAAACCCGACAACGGATACGGCAGAAGTATATGATGACTTGCCGGATGAAACCCACGAGGTTAACACTACATAGCACCAACAAGTTTGGCAATTATACTTCGATGGTGCTTCGAGGGCGGTTAATAAGGCAATAACCCCCGGATGTTCTACAGTTTCCTCCGGAGTTGGAGTTGTCTTAATTTCCCAGGGAAGCATGTGATGCCTCGGGCTTATTCACTGACTAGTCCCTGTTCCAACAACGTAGCCGAGTACAACGCGCTTCTCATTGGACTCAGTTTCGCCAAGGAGCTGGGGGTCGAATATCTCGAAGCTTTTGGGGATTCTCAATTGATAGTCAACCAAGTCCGTGGAGAGTATGAAGTCAGGAACCAAGACCTGATCCCGTACCACCAGGATGCCATCAAAATGGCAGAATCTTTTGAAGAATTCTTCATTGAATATATCCCTCGTCTCCAGAATGCTTATGCGGATGCACTGGCAGCACTAGCGGTATCACTTGCGCAGCCTCCCGAAACTGAACTATTAGTCACAGTAAGGACGCATCAACTCTGCATACCCATATATGATATGGATATTGAAGAGGAAGATGATAGAAACATAAGCGCCAAGGAGGTGAATTCAACTCAAATTGGGTCTGAGTCCCGAGATTGGCGTTTTCCTATCATTGACTACGTCCAATATGGTATTTTGCCAGAGGATGTAAAAGAAAGGGAATCAATCCGCCGAAGAGCACCAAGATTCTTCTATAATACCGAGACCCATACATTATACCGTCGAGGGTACGATGGTTTGTTACTCCGATGCCTTTCGAACAAAGAAGCAGAAGAAGTTCTTAAGGAAGCACACGAAGGAGAATGTGGTGCGCATCAGCCCGGTCCCAAACTGTATGATCGCATCAGGAGAATGGGATATTTTTGGCCAACAATGGTTCGTGACGCAATCGAATACGCCCGAGAGTGTCATGCTTGTCAAGTACACGCAAATTATATGCACCAACCACCGGAGCATTTACACACGTCAACCACGTCTTGGCCATTCGAGACATGGGGTATGGACATCATCGGTCCTATTTTTCCCCCTTCAGTCAAAGGAGATCGATTCATTCTCGCAATCACGGATTACTTTTCAAAGTGGGCTGAAGCAATTCCGCTTAGAGAAGTGAAGATGAACAACGTCATCAATTTCATCAAACATCATGTCATATACCGACACGGCGTGCCAAGACGGATTATTGATGACAACGGTCCACAGTTCATAAGCAACGCCTTCGTCAGGTTTTGTGACAAGTTTAAAATTCAAGATGTTTCATCAACAGCTTATTATCCCGCTGCGAATGGATTAGCTGAGGCGTTTAACAAGACGATCATTAAGATCCTGTCAAAGCTCGTGAAGACCAATAAACGAGACTGGGACGATAAACTCGGTGAAGCGCTCTGAGCTTATCGCACCACCATACGCACACCTACAGGAGCCACCCCATATTCGGTTGTATATGGATGTGAAGCTGTACTACCATTGGAGATTCAAATTCCATCCCTTCGGATCGCCCTCGCGACTGAGATGACGACAGAAGAACAACATCAGAAACGTCTCGAAGAACTCAAAAGGTTGGATGAAAAGCGCTTGGAGGCTCAACAACACATTGAGTTTTATCAAGCCAGAATATCTAGGGCTTTTAACAAAAGAGTCCGACAGAGAAGCTTCAAGGAAGGAGGTCTGGTCCTCGCTGCTCGCCGACCGATAATCCTCGACTCCAAGAAGAAAGGTAAATTTGAACCCAAATAGGAAGGACCGTTTGTGATAGACACAGTCTATTCAAACGGCGCATATCGCCTGATTACTCAAGAGGGCGTCAGGTAATTAATGCCAATAAATGGGAAGTTCCTGAAAAAGTACTATCCCTAGTACATTCAGGATAACCCATTTGCCGGGAAGTTCCTTGAAGAATATTACAGTTAATATTCTAGAGGATAACCCAAAATCATTTTTACCACCAAAATCCCTCACTGATTAATTTTAATTGACAGTGAGTCCACCAAAAATGTCTTTCTCGCCCTCTTGACTCTCTCCATGAACAAGAGGTCCACTTTTATTTCAGAGTCCCCTTTCAATAAACGAAAGAACTCCCTTCTTTTTCTCTTTGGTTAAGCCTTCTCATGGTTATAACCGAAGTTAAAATTTCATTTCGATAAACGAAAGAACTCTATTCTTTTTCTCTTTGGTTAAGTCTTCTCATGGTTATAACCGAAGTTGAAATTTTACTTCGATAAACAAAAAACTCATTTTTTCAGATTAGATAACCAATCCTATAAAAGGTAAGTTTATCTAGATTTTCCAGATTCTCGGAGTGGAGATCCCACTTCTAGTATCTTTTGCGCTGGAAATAGAATATAAAATTCTTCCTTTCCAGAATCAAGGAATAGAATATAAAATTCTTCCTTCATTGTATTCGGGTTCGCCTTCACCCAGAATCAAGGAATAGAATATAAAATTCTTCCTTCATTGTATTCGGGTTCGCCTTCACCCTAAAAGAAGATCGGGAAACAAAATATAAAATTCTTCCTTTCCCGCACCAACCCTTTCCAAGAATTTGTCAATTTAGGATTCATCCTAGGAAGTTTATCCCGAATCCTAAGCAGGGATAAGTCTGCGCCTAACACGCACTGCCGTTTTAGTCTTTCTCCGTCAAAAAAGACACCAGAGTTCGATTCTGGGGTATTCTATCCTGAAACCTAAGCAAGGATAAGTCTGCGCTTAACCCGCGCTGCCGGTTAGTTCTTAACCGTTAAAAAGAACACCCGTCCACATATTCAATATTGTGACAGGTTGTTATTAATAACACCGAAATCCATGCCTTAATCCTGAATCCTAAGAAAGGATATGCCGACGCCTAACACGCGTCGCCGGTTTAGTCTTTCTATGTGGAAGAAGACACCAGAGTTCGATTCTGGGGTATCTTATCCTGAAACCTAAGTAAGGATAAGTCAGCGTCTAATACACGTTGCCGGGTAGCCTATTCCCGTAACAATGGCGAAGTCTACGTATTCGAAGTCGTAGTAACAAGTCTTAGAGAATTCATTCTCTTAGCACAACGTTACATGCGGAACGGATTTAGACAATCCGCATGCTAGCCCGACGCCTAAGGGAGGCTGAAGAGAAAACTTCCCGACTACAGCCGGTGTTGGCGTGAGAGGGAAGGCTACCCGCAGGAAATTCCACTGCAATAAAGCGTAAGGGTGGGGTCAGAAAATTCATAAGAAGAATGATAAGCTCATCCACGAAATAATTGGAGTGACGATTTTGAGTGTCCTACACCGGAAGAACGGTATGCGTCATCACGTGAATAACGTGGTAACATACACCGACCTATAAGGAGTAGGACGACACAAAATCGCCCCAATATACCTGAAGACTTGATTTGGCTAAGCAAAACAAGTCTCAAACCTTACCCTCCGCGAGAGAGGTATTGGTTCTTCCTTCATGACCCGCAAAGAGGTCAATCAGGGATGCAAGAAGAAAAATCTGCATAAATTCTCACCCCCGAAGAATGAGGTCGTGGTAGAAGATGTCGCAGGAACCTCTTCATCACTATGCTGAGAATGAGAACGGCTCCTACGGGGTCGAGATCGACGCGGAGACATTGCCGATCTGCAACGAAAAGCAACTAGTCATGTACAATCTAAAATATGCATACACGAAATTTAAAAGGGAAATTGAGAACTTTAATTAAAATCCTATACACAAGCCCATGGCTAAAAATCTGCTGACTAAACTTAGACAACTTCTCATCATAAGCTTGCCTAAGCTCATCTTGCAACTCAGCTGTGATGGATTCTTCTGTGGAGGCTAAATCTTCACAGCAATCTCCTCCGTCTCAACCAACTTCTGCTTCCGGGATTTCAACTCATCAGATAAAGCAGTGTGGGCTTGCTGATCCTGTACCTTCGTCATCTGAAGAATACACAAGTCAGGTACAATCTAAAATATGAATACACGAAATTTAAAAGGGAGATTGAGAACTTTAATTAAAATCCTATACATAAATAGGATTTCATAATTGAAGTCTAGTTAAACCTACAAATTTCATGCATGCGAAATGATGATTGTCATCTTTCACGGTGAATTTTGGTGAAATACCCAAAATACCCTTCGTGTTCAAGGCCAAAATTCAGGTCAAGAACACGCGTGACCCGGGTCATGATCACCACATTCGATCATATAACACCCCGGTACCCCACAATTTTGGTTAAAGTTTGCAAATGAGCCCTTTTGCAGAATTTAGCCAATTTTGCATAAAAGCCCCTCTACAAAATCTTGGTTTAGGCTCCACATGCCTTATCAAAATTTTGATCGCTGATATAGTTGGTCTCGCAGCCGGCTCAACAGGATCAGTCTCGACAAAAGCTCCTGTCAAACACAAAATGGAATTCTCAGATGCACCACATTATAGCTGCACTAGTCAAAAATTGGCTAGTCCTATAATTAACTGGAGAAGAGGCACGTACCTTCAGAAGGACCATCCTCGGGATTCTTAGGGAGTGTAGACTCAGGAAAATTTCAGTCCCTATTTTTGCAAATAAGCCCTCCAAAATTTCGGCCATATTGCCTCTTTTGCACAAAACCACCCGAAATATGGTGCATACACAATCCATTGCCTATTACAAGTATAAAGATGTAATCTCTATCAAAAAAATAGAGGATGGTGAAGAGGAGCTTACCCAAATCAAGAGGTGTGAGAACCCTAACTCCAAAATCTGACACAAGAGAATATAAGTGCAAAAGAAGAATAAAGAGACTACGACCAATGGAAATGAGTTACCTTTTATGGGTGTGTTAGCCTCTCTATTCCCAAGATCCACGTTTGTCTCCTGCAATTTGTCTAAAAGAGCAAGAAGCATAGAGACAATTAGGGAATGCATGAATTCTGGACAGTTCAACTCCTTTGTGTGCCATCTAAAGAGTACATTGTCAATGGTAGATGTACCTGGATTCACTGAATCGGGTCCTACATTGATGGTCTCCCTAACGTCGGCAGCTTCTGCAGGCTTTTCTACCTGATACGGTGAGTCAGGCTCACCAGAAAATACACAATCATGAGTAGTAGGATCAGGACTCATCTCGCTATCCCCACGCTCTCCTATATAGAGATGGAAAAGCATGAGTCGAAGTTCTGAATGATCAAGAGGATGATCTATAGGGTAGATGTTATCTCCGTCGCTAGCAGGATCATCACCAGATAAATCCATCTCAGATGTTCATGAATCTGCATGCGGCTTGTGGGCTAATCTCTTCCGCCTAGTAGCTGGAACAACAATCGAAGGTCTCGCCTGGGAAAAAGGACGGAATTCTTCATCCTTGTCAGTTGCGGTCCCTGAAACATCAAACAACTGCGAAACCCTAAGGGTCAACGCCGGTCAACGCGTAACCCTAGGTCAACGCCAGTCAACGCGTTGCGACAAAAGTCAATGTATGATGATTCAAAACCCTAAGGGTCAACGCCGGTCAACGCGTAACCCTAGGTCAACGCCAGTCAACGCATTGCGACAAAAGTCAATGTATGACGATTCAAAACCCTAGGGTAGACGCCGGTCAACGCGTAACCCTAGGTCAACGCCAGTCAACGCATTGCAAGAAAAGGTCACCGCGTAACCCTAGGTCAACGCCAGTCAACGCGTTGCAACAAAAGTCAACGTTCGACGATTCAAAACCCTAAGGGTCAACGCCGGTCAACGCGTAACCCTAGGTCAACGCCAGTCAATGCGTTGCAAGAAAAGTCAACGTTTGGCGATTCGAAACCCTAGGGGTCAGCGCCGGTCAACGCGTAACACTAGGTCAACCCCATTCAATGGGTTGCAACCAAAAGTCAACGCACGACAAATCATAAACCCTAGGGTAGACGCCGGTCAACGCGTAACCCTAGGTCAACGCCAGTCAACGCGTTGCAAGAAAAGTCAACGTTTGGCGATTCGAAACCCTAGGGGTCAGCACCGGTCACTGCGTAACCCTAGGTCAACCCCATTCAACGGGTTGTAACCAAAAGTCAACCTTTGACGAATCAAAACCCTGAGGGTCCACGCCGGTCAACGCGTAACCCTAGCTCAACGCCCATCAACGTGTTGCGACAAAAAGTCAACGTTTGACGATTCAAAACCCTAAGGGTCAACGCCGGTAAACGCGTAACCCTAGGTCAACGCCAGTCAATGCGTTGCGACAAAAATCGACGTTCAAGGATTTAAAATCCACACCAATCAACGTTTGACGATTCAAAACCCTAAGGGTCAACGCCGGTCAACGCGTAACCCTAGGTCAACGCCAGTCAACGTGTTGCGACAAAAAGTCAACACACGATGATCCGAAACCCTAAACCAGCACAATGTGGCGGAGGTAGTTCAAAGTCAACTCAATGACACGAGCCAAACTCAATTCATCAGCTGCAGACTCGAGACTCCGACGACGGCCAGACGATAAACGCAGCGCCGGAAGAACCTCGGCTATTCGTCAAAGCATCGAATAGACCGAAAATCGAAGGAGCCAAGAGTTGAAGCTAACTACAAGTCCTGGTGCCGACTGAAGGCTAGACCAATCACATCCAAAGTATTCCAGCCTCTTCTATAAAAGAAACGAGTCAGGAACACTTTGGAGGGGGTATCTGTAGGCATCGAAAATTGCCTATAGGTCTCCACAAACGGTTCAGTGTTAACGAGCGACGATGAACATCACCATCCAATCCACAGGAGTCCAATTGACGTCGACGAACGACTGAAGTGAATCGACGAGCTACGTGAGCTTATAGGATTTCGGGACAACCAAAACCCGAACCAATCGGGAACCCGGCGGTGTTCACAAAAAGGATAACGCCCTTCGTACCTTGACCACTCTATAGATAATCCAACCACCAGAGCAGATCAAACTCTTCGTCGAGCATCCAACGCACCCGGAATCACTCAAATCCGAGTTCGGACAAAGAATCTACGGGGAAACCAACGAAATACACCTAAACGGAGTCCCGGCACGCCGAAATACCCCGGGGGTGTTTGCTGTTGGGTCGACCTTGGATCCACGGTAACCTTATAGTTCCGTCAACTCTGCATCAATGCCTCAAGTACGTGGACTCAAATAATGAAGTCAAGACGGTGGTCGCGGATAAGCAACCGTTTAAGGGATTGGAGAACTATTTCACCGATTCCCTTCTATACGGCGCTGAATCCGATACTGAATCACCGGCCCAAGGAACGGACAGCGGAGATGAAGCTGATACCGAAGCTGGGTTTGATTATGATGGTGGTTTTGTACTTAATGACATTGTACCCATTGTAATCAATCTTGACGATGATAAATCATCGGAAAGTAGTTGTAATTGGCAACTTGCCGAAGAACTATCAATAAACGATGATTTAGAGTACTCGATGTGTCTTGATAATGTCACTAAAAAGCTTTATGATAACCCTGATTTGTATATGCCTCTTCAATCGTTTTGCATGACGAAAAAGCAGGTACAAGATCCATGCGGAGCGACGCTTGTCATCCCCGCGGGAAAATGGAGTGGAAAAGAAGTCGTCTACGGCAAAGGAAAAGAAGCTCCAATACCCGATCACTTCTTAGAAGAGGAAGATGATGATGATAAACCTGCTCCTCACTTATTCAGGTATGACGCAAAAGCGCGCGATCTAATGGAGAAGTATGGATATGACTTCACACTCGGAGAGGGTCTTTGCTTTGGTCGAGGTCCGCGAGTTCCACCTCGGATGGCCTATGTACCAAAGGGAAAATCCGATGATTATTATCACTACAAAAGAGGTTTGGGTTATGCCTCCTCATCCGACGATGAGTGCTGCTGGGAAATCATCGATCAGATTGCTAACAAGGCTAGAAAAGGATACTCTTCCGACGCATCGGCTTGGGATTCTGACGCTAGCCTTGGCGAAATGTTCAAAAGGTTGATGTCTAACATGGTTACGGTCGATCCTACCACAATAGAGGAAGACGACCAGATGCCAACATGGGAAGATCCTTGGGTTCATCACCTAAACATGCAGTATGGTGATAGGTTCGAACAAAGAGAACCTCCTACCGAAGATCAAGTACTCCAGGTGAATATGGGTAGCGAAGATAATCCGAAGCCTATATTCATTAGCGACAGCCTCCCTCCTGAAGAGAAAGAGGAGTTAATTTCTCTTATCAGGGAATACATTGATGTGTTCGCCTGGAATTATGAAGACATGCCAGGACTCGATCCAAATGTAGCAATGCATCGTCTCAATATTAAGTCGGATGTCAAACCTGTCAAACAACAACAAAGACGGTTTCGTCCGCAAATGATGGAGGCGATCGAAGCTGAGGTTAAAAAGCTTGTGGACTCAGGCTTCATTAGAGAAGAGCAACATCCAGAATGGCTTGCCAATATTGTCCCGGTCCTTAAGAAAAACGGGAAGATCAGGGTCTGTATTGACTTTAGAGACCTCAACGCTGCTTGCCCAAAAGATGATTTTCCCCTTCCCATCACGGATGTTATCATCGACAATACGTGCGGATTCGAGAGAATGTCTTTCATGGATGGTTTCTCTGGTTATAACCAAATAAAGACGCATCCAGATGATGAAAAGCATACCGCATTTAGAACGCCTCTCGGCGTCTTCTGCTACACAGTTATGCCCTTCGGCTTAAAGAATGCAGGTGCTACATATCAGCGAGCCATGTCAAAGATCTTTCAGGAGCATCTCCGAAAGACTGTCGAATGCTACGTAGATGATTTGGTCGTGAAAAGTCGTGATAAAAAAGATCACATTAAGGACTTGAAGACCATGTTCGACTTGATGCGAGCCCAAGCCGCAAACTCGAGACTCCGACGACGGTCAAGCGATAAACGCAGTGCCGGAAGAACTTCAGCTATTCGTCAAAGCATCGGATAGATTGAAAATCGAAGGAGCCAAGAGTTGAAGCTAACTACAGGTCCTTACGCCGACTGAAGGCTAGACCAATCATATCCAAAGTATTCCAGCCTCTTCTATAAAAGAAACGAGTCCGGAACACTTTGGAGGGGGTATCTGTAGGCATTGAAAATTGCCTATAGGTCTCCACGAACGGTTCAGTGTTAAAGAGCGACGATGAACATCACTATCCGAGCCACAGGAGTCCAATTGACGTCGACGAACGACTGAAGCGAATCGACGAGCTACGTGAGCTTATAGGATTTCGGAACAACGAAGACCCGGACCAATCGGGAACCCGACAGTGTTCACAAAAAGGACAATGGCCTTCATGCCTCGACCACTCTACAGATAATCCAACCACCAGAGTGGATCGAACTCTTCGTCAAGCATCCAACGCACCCAGAATCACTCAAATCCGAGTTCGGACGAAGAATCTACAGGGAAAACAATAATACACCTCAAACGGAGTCCCGGGAAGTCGAAACACCCCGGGGGTGTCTAGGAAAAGCCTAGACACCCCAGGGGTGTCTCGGCCAAGCCCGAGACACCCTAGGGTGTCTCGGCCCTCCTATATGCCTATAAATAGACCCCTAGTGCCTTTGTTTGGGGAGGATTTTTTGGAGAGCTTGGCGAAGCCCTGCTGCAGTGAAGAGTGCCCGTGTGCTTCAACAAGAGGAGGAGAGGCCTTGATCAGAGCCTTCATCGCCCGTCAGATCCTTAGTATCGGCCTTAGCGTTGATACTAAGAAGAGCTATTACCTCGTTTTAGCCGAGGTATACGCTTATAGCTTCTAGATCTCACGCGGATCGACGAAGCTCTGCTTCTATATCCCTCCGCGGATAGACGAAGCTCTGTCCGATTTATCCGGATCAGAAAGTTTCTAGATCTCACGCGGATCAACGAAACTCTGTCCGATTTATCCGGACCAGATCTGAGTGCCCCGGTGGTCCACGGATATCAACATCCCCGTCACAGGCAAAAGACCCACGCAAGCAAGAGATGACAAACAGATCTTGCGTTTGTTTGAAAGGAGTTGTATTTCTATTGTTTTCATTGTGTAGGAGTCTTATAAAAAGGCTATCTTTTTGTTTCATTGTAACGATTGAAGTTGTAATGAATGCAGCAATGAATACAGCAACTTTTTCCGCAAACAAGCTGGCGACCACAGTGGGAGCCAACGGCATCGCTACCGACACCGTCGTGACGCAACCGGCATTCAAGATCCGGGTGAATGAAGAATACGAGCTCGATCGACAACAGTTCAAAGAAGGCCTCTCTTCCTCCTCCTCCAGATCCCCCTCTCCAAACGGGTACAGAAAGGTAACCTCTTTCATAAATGTTTGCAGGTCCTTCGGCTCGAAAATCCAAGACCCCGTTTCCGCCGCTGCACTTGCACCACGTGACGTCCCCGCGTCGTCCAACGTGGTCGAGATCGCAGATCCGGACTCCTCTTTCGCCGAGGAGATGGCTACAGAAGACGCTCCAACATCTTCAAAGAGAGCACGGCAAAGACGGCGTCAAAGCCTTGCTCGTCAGCTGGCCAAAGCTTTGGAGCCGATGGACGGGATCCGCTACAATGCAGATCTCAAGTCCAGACATCGCCAAGAGTAACAACGGCAAACAACCAGCCCCTCCTCCAAAGCAGAAACGAACAAATGGGTTCATGTCAAAAGAACCCGTTCTACTCTTGAGGAACGAATCCAGAAGCGCCGCGCCTTGCATGCGCATGCCCGAGCCCTGGTGCAAAAAGCACGAGAAATGCAAAAGGAAGAGGCAGTTAAGACATCGCCGAGATCCAACCGAGTTTGGGTGCCAAAGGCCAAATCAACGCCTAAGGCAAAAGCAGGCGACGTTGCTCTCCGGCCTTCGTCAACTTCAGATCCCGAACCTCCGATGAATCCCCACCGCAGCGGAGATTTCACTAAGCTTAGGATTCCTCTGGAGGATCGTATCGGCACTCTACCCGAGAATCGAGGAAAAGCGCTTGATAAGGAGAGCTGGAGATCATTGAACGAGCTGCAAGCCAACACCCAGACTGGGGGTCGTGCGCGACCTCCTAACAAACGGATTCTTACAACGTCCAGCTCGGCGGTGCGTGCAAAAGACCAAGAGCCCGTTAAGGTTTCACCCTCACAAAGGTGTGATTCCAAACGTGTGACTCTTGCAGACGCCAACAAGGCAATGATTACTCAGAAGGAAACGCGTCGGGCAGACAAACGCGTTATACCTGAGAACCCATGTGAGCAGCCGATAGGTTACTCCGACCGCAGCGTCGATGAGTTGTACTATCAGGCTGGGGGTGCGAATGAGTCTCGAAAGAGCAACACCCGAGAAGCGGATTCTCACTGTTCGTGTACCAAATTTATCAGGGCAGTATTATCAACCTGTAGCTGCCCTAAGACCGCTCCGCAGAGGGTCTCGATATCCGAGAGAATATCTGATGGAACGACAAAGCCCAAATCAAGGCGTTCCCACCAAGGAGGATCGGCTGCTCTAGATGATGAACTCCTAGAAGTTACCATCAACATGGTCAACAAGGGAAAATCCCCAATCATTTCAAGTGGTTCCGACCCTAAACACTCTCCAAGAAGCAGAGTCAATTCGGGAGTAGTTCAGCTTCAGCTAGAAGCCGTCGGAGATAACGACGACCGTGGGATTCATGAAGAAGTCCATTCCGATGATGAGTTCTCAGAATCTCACTCCGCGCTCGCCTCTGACGACACAACGTCTAGCATAGGGCAAGCTCGAGAAGTGTTCATGGTCAACACCGAGCAGATAGCCAAAATCATTGAAGAGGCCCTGGCTAAGCAGAAGGAAATCTTCAAGTTCGAAATGGAAATGGCTATGCAAGAGATGAGACAAATGCACGACCAAGCTTTGTCAAATCAGTTAGTTGGATCCAGCCGTCGCACCCAGAACGCCGCAATTGACAGCGATCCGGAAGTGGACAGAATCGTCATGGCCGACGTGTCCTTACCCGAAAGAGTGGGATTCGATCCCGTATCCGGTGAAGTTCAACCTGATCAACTTCACGCCATTCGGCGGGAAGGGCTCGCCCACTCAGCATCTAATCTACTTCAAGTCCCACTTGGGGGTAATCTCTGACAACGAGCCTTTGATTGTTCGGTCATTCGTTGGCACCCTTCGCGGGCCCGCCTTCGATTGGTACCGCCGTCTCAAGCCCGGAAGCATCAACAGCTGGGAGGACTTGGAAAGCATGTTTCTCGCCCATTTCTTCGATGATGACACCGAAGTGTCAATCAGGACACTCTTCGACGAGAAACAAAAAGGCGGAGAGTCGGTGGATACCTTCATCAAACGCTTCCGCAATCAGGCAATGAACTGCAGGGATCACGTCACGGAGGAATTCCTCTTGCAGACTTGTCAGAACAACATGTCCATTAACATCTTGGACGTGATGGGAATAGAGCCGCTCAATACCTGGAAAGAGTTGAAGGCTCGAGGAGAGCAGGCCGAACGGTTCCTCAAAAGGAAGAAAGCCGAGAGGAGCCAACTGATGGTCAACCCTCTGGATTCAGATCTCGTACCTCATGATGAAGGGAACGCACCTGCAACGGTTATTGACGATGATCAAACGTCACAACAGCACCTGCAACAGTTATTGACGATAATCAAACGTCACAACAACAGTTCCAAAGACAACAGGAAAATTCGGATCCAAGGCTCCAAAATGAATATTCCTTCAAGGACGAAGACATTCCCGCCATCTTCGAGTCTCTTCTCGAAAACAACAAAATCAAGCTCCCGCCCATCATGAATCAGGAGGAAGCTGACGATTCTACGGATCCAACGTACTGCGCGTACTACAGGAGGATTCTTCATCCCACCAAGGCTTGCTCTACTTTAAAGAATAGCATCCAAACCTTGGTTGAAGCCGGCGTTATAACGCTAGGATAAGCCAATTGAAAACGGCAATACTCCAAAGAGTACAAGAGTATAAACTGTTTCTCAAAACTCCGATAAGTATAAGAGTATAAACTGCTTCTCACTCCAAAGAGTACACGAGTATAAACTGTTTCTCATTCCTCCGATCAGTACAAGAGTATAAACTGTTCCTCAATACTCCAAAGAGTACAAGAGTATAAACTGTTCCTCAATACTCCAAAGAGTACAAGAGTATAAACTGTTCCTCAATACTCCAAAGAGTACAAGAGTATAAACTGTTCCTCAATACTCCAAAGAGTACAAGAGTATAAACTGTTCCTCAATACTCCAAAGAGTACAAGAGTATAAACTGTTCCTCAATACTCCAAAGAGTACAAGAGTATAAACTGTTCCTCAATACTCCAAAGAGTACAAGAGTATAAACTGTTCCTCAATACTCCAAAGAGTACAAGAGTATAAACTGTTCCTCAATACTCCAAAGAGTACAAGAGTATAAACTGTTACAGTTGGTCCTGCAGCCTCGACACCTGGGACCACCTTGCTCCAATACCTTAAGAGCTTAAACTGTGTATACTCCAGCAAACGTACGAGTATAAACTGTGTTAATGGCGATCCGTAAACCCTAAGGGTCAACGCCGGTCAACGCGTAACCCTAGGTCAACGCCAGTCAACGCGTTGCAACCAAAGTCAACGTTCGACGATTCAAAACCCTAAGGGCCAACGCAGGTCAACGCGTAAACCTAGGTCAACGCCGGTCAACGCGTTGCTGCGACAAAAGTCAACGTTCGAGGATTCAAAGTCCACACAAGTCGACGTTCGACGATCCATAACCCTAAGGGTCAACGCCGGTCAACGCGTAACCCTAGGTCAACGCCAGTCAACGCGTTGCAACCAAAGTCAACGTTTGACGATTCAAAACCCTAAGGGTCAACGCCGGTCAACGCGTAACCCTAGGTCAACGCCAGTCAACGCGTTGCAACAAAAGTCAACGTTCGACAATTCGAAACCCTAAGGGTCAACGCCGGTCAACGCGTAACCCTAGGTCAACGCCGGTCAACGTGTTGCGACAAAAAGTCAACACACGGTGGTCCGAAGCCCTAAACCAGCACAATGTGGCAGAGGTAGTTCAAAGTCAACTCAATGACACGAGTCAAGCTCAATTCATCAGCCGCAGACTCGAGACTCCAACGACGGCCAAGCGATAAACGCAGTGCCGGAAGAACTTCGGTTATTCGTCAAAGCATCAGATAGACCGAAAATCGAAGGAGCCAAGAGTTGAAGCTAACTACAAGTCCTGACGCCGACTGAAGGCCAGACCAATCACATCCAAAGTATTCCAGCCTCTTCTATAAAAGAAACGAGTCCGGAACACTTTGGAGGGGGTATCTGTAGGCATTGAAAATTGCCTATAGGTCTCCACGAACGGTTCAGTGTTAAAGAGCGACAATGAACATCACTATC
>NC_033800.1:14734129-14734992 GCF_001876935.1 Asparagus officinalis
TGACGTCGATGAACGACTGAAGCGAATCGACGAGCTACGTGAGCTTATAGGATTTCGGAACAACGAAGACCCGGACCAATCGGGAACCCGGCGGTGTTCACAAAAAGGACAACGCCCTTTGTGCCTCGACCACTCTACAGATAATCCAACCCCCAGAGTGGATCGAACTCTTCGTCAAGCATCCAACGCACCCGGAATCACTCAAATCCGAGTTCGGACGAAGAATCTACGGGGAAAACAACTCAAACACCTCAAACGGAGTCTCGGGAGGTCGAAACACCCCGGGGGTGTCTAGGAAAAGCCTAGACACCCCAGGGGTGTCTCGGCCAAACCGAGACACCCAACGCACCCGGAATCACTCAAATCCGAGTTCGGACGAAGAATCTACGGGGAAAACAACTCAAACACCTCAAACGGAGTCTCGGGAGGTCGAAACACCCCGGGGGTGTACAAGAATCGATAAAAAGTCAGTCTTTTTATAAGACCTCCTCGTGCAACAAAACAAAGATTACAACTTTATCGAAAATAAACACGAGATCCCGTTTTGGTGCGGTCTCGCTTGCGTGGGTCTTTGGCCTGTGACGGGGAAGTCAATATCCGTGGACCACCGGGGCAATCAGATCTGATCCGGATAAATCGGACAGAGCTTCGTCGATCCGCGTGAGATCTAGAAGCCTGAAGCGTCTATCTCGGCTAAAACGAGATATCAGCTCTTCTTAGTGATTACCGGCGAAGGGGAATACTAAGGAAAAGGGGGAACGGGTGATGAAGGCTCTGATGAAGAACTCTCCTCTCCTTGTTGAAGCACACGGGCACTCTTCACTGCAGCAGGGCTTCGCCAATCTTCTCCAAAAATCCTCCTC
>NC_033800.1:14735201-14736060 GCF_001876935.1 Asparagus officinalis
GTAGATTCTTCGTCCGGACTTGGATTTGAGTGATTCCGGGTGCGTTGGATGCGCGACGAAGAGTTTGACCTGCTCTGGTGGTTGGATTATCTGTAGAGTGGTCGAGGCACGAAGGGCGTTGTCCTTTTTGTGAACAGTGCCGGGTTCCCGATTGGTCCGGGTCTTGGTTGTTCCGAAACCCTATCAGCTCACGTAGCTCGTCGATTCACTTCAGTCGTTCGTCGACGTCAATTGGACTCCTGTGGATCGGATAGTGACGTTCATCGTCGCTCTTTAACACTGAACCGTTCGTGGAGACCTATAGGCAATTTTCGATGCCTACAGATACCCCCTCCAAAGCGTTCCGGACTCGTTTCTTTTATAGAAGAGGCTGGAATACTTTGGATGTGATTGGTCTAGCCTTCAGTCGGCACTAGGACCTGTAGTTAGCTTCAACTCTTGGCTCCTTCGATTTTCGGTCTATTCGATGCTTTGACGAATAACCGAAGTTCTTCCGGCACTGCGTTTATCGCTTGGCCGTCGTCGGAGTCTCGAGTCTGCAGCTGATGAATTGAGTTTGGCTCGTGTCATTGAGTTGACCTTGAACTACCTCCGTCACATTGTGTTGACTTAGGGTTTCAGATCATCGTGTGTTGACTTTTTGTCGCAACGCGTTGACTGGCGTTGACCTAGGGTTACGCGTTGACCGGCGTCCACCCTAAGGTTTCGGATCGTCGAACGTTGACTTTCGTTTGCAACGCGTTGCTTGGCGTTGACCTAGGGTTACGCGTTGACCGGCGTTGACCCTTAGGGTTATGGATCGTCGAACGTCGACTTGTGTGGACTTTGAATCCTCGAACGTTGACTTTTGTCGCAACGC
>NC_033800.1:14737350-14750117 GCF_001876935.1 Asparagus officinalis
CCCAAAACCAAGGCCTAGAGAATGGAGGCCCTAGGGGCCTATTTATAGGAAAAGGAGAGGGGTAGGGGGCTGGTTGAGGACACCCCTAGGGGGGTGTCTCGGCTCCAAAACCGAGACACCCCTTGGGGGTGTCTCGGCCATGGCCGAGACACCCCAAGGGGTGTCTCGGTTTTGGAGCCGAGACACCCCCCTAGGGGTGTCCTCAACCAGCCCCCTACCCCTTGCTTTTCCTATAAATAGGCCCCTAGGGCCTCCATTCTCTTGGCCTTGGTTTTGGGAGAGGAATTTCAGATCTAGAGCTCTAGCCTTTGAGATCTGAAATTCCAGAGAGGAGCGGCGAAGCCCTGCCGGAGGAAGGAGTCGGGGTTTTCTAAGAGAGCGGCGAAGCCCTGCCGGATCGAGGAGTGAGCGAGCCTTCTGCAGCAAAGGAGCCTCCTTCTTCATTCCCCTTTCTATTTTCCTTAGTGTTGCCCCTTAGCGGTGATACTAAGTAGAGCGAATATCTCGATTATCCGAGATAGGAGCTATAAACTTCTAGATCTCACGCAGATCAACGAAGTTCAGAGTTTCTAAAATCCCCCGCGGATAGACGAAACTCTGCCCGATTTTATCGGACCAGATCTGAGTGCCCCGGTGGTCCACGGATATCAACATCCCCGTCACAGGCAAAAGACCCACGCAAGCAAGAGATGACAAACAGATCTTGCGTTTGTTTGAAAAGAGTTGTATCTATTTTGTTTTCATTGTGTACCGGTCTTATAAAAAGGCTATCTTTTTATTTCATTGTAACGATTGAAGTTGTAATGAATGCAGCAATGAATACAGCAACTTTTTCCGCAAACAAGCTGGCGACCACAGTGGGAGCCAACGGCATCGCAACCGACGCCGTCGTGACGCAACCAGCACTCAAGATCGGGGTGAATGAAGAACACGAGCTCGATCAACAACGGTTCAAAGAAGGCCTCTCTTCCTCCTCCTCCAGATCCGCCTCTCCAAACGGGTACAGAAAGGTAACCTCTTTCATAAATGATTGCAGGTCCTTCGGTTCAAAAATCCAAGACCCCGTTGCCGCCTCTGCACTTGCACCACGCGACGTCCCCACGTCGTCCAACCTGGTCGAGATCGCAGATCCGGATTCCTCTTCCGCCGAGGAGATGACTTCTGAAGACGCTCCGGCATTATCAAAGAGAGCACGACAAAGACAGCGTCAACGTCTTGCTCGACAGCTGGCCGAGGCTTTGGAGCCGATGGATGGGATCCGCTATAACGTAGATCTAAAATCCAGGCAACGCCAGGAGCAACCACGGCAAACAACCAGCCCCTCCTCCGAAGCAGAAACGAACAAATGGGTTCAAGTCAAAAGAACCCGTTCTACTCTCGAGGAGCGAATCCAGAAGCGCCGCGCCTTGCGTGCGCATGCCCGAGCCCTGGTCCAAAAAGCACGAGAGATGCTAAAGGGAGAGGCCGTTAAGAGATCGCCGAGGTCCGAACGAGTTTGGATGCCAAAGGCCGAATCAACGCCTAAGGTAAAAGCAGGTAATATTGCTCTCCAACCTTCGTCCATTTCAGGTCCCGAACCTTCGGTAAAGCCCCACCGCAGCGTGGATTTCCCCAAGTCTAGGAATCCTCTGAACAACCGTATCGATGCTCTACCCGAGAATCGAGGAAAAGCGCTTGTCAAGGAAAGCTGGGGATCGTTGAAGGAGCTTCGAGCCAACATCCAGACTGGGGGTCGTACACGATCTCCTAACAAATCGATCTCTGCAACAACCAGCTCGGCGGTGCGTGCAAAGGACCAAGAGCCCGTTAAGGTTTCACCCTCACAAAGGAGTGATTCCAAACGTGCGACTCTTACAGAGGCCAACAAGGCAATGTTTACTCAGAAGAAGACGCGTCGGACAGACGAACGCGTTATACCTGAGAACCCCTGTGAGCAGCCGATAGGTTACTCCGACTGCAAACGAAGCCCAAATCAAGGCATTCCCACCAAAGAGGATCGGTTGATCGAGATGATGAACTCCTAGAAGTTACCATCAACATGGTCAACAAGGGAAAATCCCCAATCATTTCAGGTGGTTCCGACCCTAATTTCTCTCCAAGAATTTCCGATGGAACGACAAAGCCCAAATCAAGGCGTTCCTACCAAAGAGGATCGATTGCTCGAGATGATGAACCCCTAGAAGTGACTATCAACATGGTCAACAAGGGAAAATCCCCAATCATTTCAGGTGGTTCCGACCCTAATTTCTCTCCAGGAAACAGGGTCGATTCGGGAATAGCTCAGCTTCGGCTAGAAACAGTCGGATATGACAATTCCCGTGGGGTCCATGAAGGAGTCCATTCCGATGATGAGTTCTCGGATTCTCATTCCGCGCTCGCCTCTGACGACACAACGTCTAGCATAGGGCAAGCTCGAGAAGTGTTCATGGTCAACACCGAGCAGATAGCCAAAATCATTGAAGAGGCCCTGGCTAAGCAGAAGGAAATCTTCAAGTTCGAAATGGAAATGGCTATGCAAGAGATGAGACAAATGCACGACCAACAAATCCGAGCTTTGTCAAATCAACTAGTTGAATCCAGCCGTCGCACCCAGAACGCCGCAGTTGACAGCGATCCAGAGGTGGACCCAAGAATACTGGGGGTGGCCCCACTAAAGATAACAACGCTGGGGGTGGACCCACCAATAATGATAACACTGGGGGTGGCCGTATCATTCCTCTCGACAATTGTCCAAAACAGGATATAGATCAGGCCGAAAAGATGAAGGATCTCGAAAGAAAAATCGACGCCCTGATATCTGCTCGAGAGGTGAAGAGGACCGGCATTCCGTGTCCTTACCCGAAAGGGTGGGATTCGATCCCGTATCCGGCGAAGGTCAACCTGATCAACTTCACGCCGTTCAACGGAAAGGGCTCGCCCACTCAACATCTGATCTACTTCAAGTCTCACTTGGGAGTAATCTCGGGCAACGAGCCTTTGATGGTTCGATCATTCGTTGGCACCCTTCGCGGGCCCGCCTTCGATTGGTACCGCCGTCTCAAGCCCGGAAGCATCAACAGCTGGGAGGACCTAGAAAGCATGTTCCTCGTCCATTTCTTCGATGATGATACCGAGGTGTCGGTCAGGACACTCTTCGATATGAAGCAAAAAGGCGGAGAGTCGGTGGATACCTTCATCAAACGGTTCCGCAATCAGGCAATGAACTGCAAAGATCCCGTCTCAGAGGAATTCATCTTGCAGACTTGTCAGAACAACTTGTCCATCAATATCTTGGACATTATGGGAATAGAGCCGCTCAATACCTGGAAAGAGTTGAAGGCTCGAGGAGAACAAGCTGAACGCTTCATCAGAAGGCGGAAGGTCGAAAGAAACCAACTGATGGTCAACCCTCCGGATTCGGATCTCGTACCTCATGATGAAGAGGACGTCCCTGCAACGGTTATTGACGATGATCAAACGTCACAACAGCAGTTCCGAGGACAACAGAATACTTCGGATCAAGAGGCCCAGGAAGAGTACTCGTTCAAAGACGAAGACATTCCCACCATCTTTGAGTCCCTTCTCGAAAACAACAAAATCAAGCTCCCGCCCATCATGAATCAAAACAACAAAATCAAACTCCCGCCCATCACGAATCAGGAGGAAGATGATGATTCTGCGGATCCAACGTACTGCGAGTACCACAGAAGGATCCTCCACCCCACCAAGGAATGCTTTGCTCTCAAGAATAGCATCCAGACCTTGGTTGAAGCCGGCGTTATAACGCTAGGGTAAGCCAATTGAGAACGGCAATACTCCAAAGAGTACACGAGTATAAACTGTTTCTCAAAACTCCGATAAGTATAAGAGTATAAACTGCTTCTTAAAACTCCGATAAGTATAAGAGTATAAACTGCTTCTTAACACTCCAAAGAGTATACGAGTATAAACTGTTTCTCAAGACTCCGATAAGTATAAGAGTATAAACTGCTTCTTACGACTCCAAAGAGTATACGAGTATAAACTGTTTCTCATCCAAGAGAGAAACTGGGGGTGGATTATCCAATGCATCGGGAAGTTCCCGAAAGAATACCACAGGGGTATTCTTAGGGATAACCCAATCATTGTGGAATTGGTGAACAAGAAATTCACATTCAAACTCTAAAAGTCAGAATGTCCCTTCTTATTCCCTAACTGAAGGTCAGAATGTCTCTTCTTATTCTCTAACTCTTATGAGTTATTTTTGTGAGATGAGATCCAATCCTCTGACAGGTTAATCTTTTCTCACCAAACCATCCGCTGATCAAATTAAACGACAGTGGATCCACCAACATTTCCATTTGCCCGTCGTTGGCATTTCTCAGACTTAACGTGCTAGGTCCTAAACGCCTAGCATTAAAGTCTCCCTTTGAGTGATAATACGAGTTGGCATTTCCTTTGCTAACCGTGATTCACTTTCTTTGCTTTCTGGTCAAACCTATAAAAGTTAGGGCCAAAGCCAAAATCCCCTCTCGATTCCCCCAATGAACGAGAGGTCCACTTTCAAATCGAGTAATCAAACCTTCCGATAGTTAGGGTTATCCGATCTTTTCCGATCCTCGGATAACACCGTAATCCGTGCCTCACACGCACGGGGAATTTTATCCTGAATCCTAAGTAAGGATAAGTCAACACCTAACCCGTGTTGCCGGGTAGCCTATTCCCGTAACAATAGCAAAGCCTATGTATTCAACATCATAGCACAAAGTCTAAGAGAATTCTCTCTCTTAGCACAACGTTACATGCGGAACGGATTAAGACAATCTGCATGCTAGCCCGACTCAAACGGTAGTCGGTAAAGGCTAATCAAATCCGTTGAAGGCTGGGGATTAGCCAAAAATCCTAAAGTCAACGCCTAACACGCGTTGCCGGGTAGTCTATTCCCGTGAGAAAGACGAAGTCTACGTATTCAATATCGTAGCACTAAAAGGGTTAACTCTTTTAGCTTAAACGTCACATAGGAGCGGACTTAAACAATCCGCATGCTAGCCCGACTCAAACGGTAGTCGGTAAAGGCTAATCAAATCCGTTGAAGGCTGGGGATTAGCCCAAAATCCTAAAGTCAACGCCTAACACGCGTTGCCGGGTAGTCTATTCCCGTGAGAAAGACGAAGTCTACGTATTCAATATCGTAGCACTAAGAGCGTTAACTCTCTTAGCACGACGTCACATGCGGAACGGACTTAAACAATCCGCATGCTAGCCCGACTCAAACGGTAGTCGGTAAAGGCTTGTCAAATCCGTTGATGGCTGAGGATTTGCCAAAAATTCTATAACTGCGAGTCATTGACGCATCAACTCCACTAGTTGGTCTCGTGACTTGAGCACCCAACAAATTCAGGATAAAATCCAAACATGCAGATGAATCAACTTTAACAGTTGGTCCTGCAACCCCAACATTCGGGACCGCGATGCTCCAATACCTTAAGAGCTTAAACTGTGTATACTCCAGCAAACGTACGAGTATAAACTGTGTTAATGGCGATCCGTAAACCCTAGGGTCAACGCCGGTCAAAACCCTAGGGTAGACGCCGGTCAACGCGTAACCCTAGGTCAATGCCAGTCAACGCGTTGCAACCAAAGTCAACGTTTGACGATTCAAAACCCTAAGGGTCAACGCCGGTCAACGCGTAACCCTAGGTCAACGCCAGTCAACGCGTTGCAACAAAAGTCAACGTTCGACAATTCGAAACCCTAAGGGTCAACGCCGGTCAACGCGTAACCCTAGGTCAACGCCAGTCAACGCATTGCAACCAAAGTCAACGTTCGATGATTCGAAACCCTAAGGGTCAACGCCGGTCAACGCTTAACCCTAGGTCAACGCCAGTCAACGCGTTGCAACAAAAGTCAACGTTCGACAATTCGAAACCCTAAGGGTCAACGCCGGTCAACGCGTAACCCTAGGTCAACGCCAGTCAACGCATTGCAACCAAAGTCAACGTTCGACGATTCGAAGCCCTAGAGTCAACGCCGTTCAACGCGTAACCCTAGGTCAACGCCGGTCAACGCGTTGCGACAAAAAGTCAACACACGGTGATCCGAAACCCTAAGCCAGCACGATGTGGCAGAGGTAGTTCAAAGTCAACTCAATGACACGAGCCAAACTCAATTCATCAGCTGCAGACTCGAGACTCCGACGACGGCCAAGCGATAAACGCAGCGCCGGAAGGATTTTGACTATTCATCAAAGCACTGGATAGACTGAAAATCGAAGGAGCCAAGAGTTGAAGCTAACTGAAGGCTAGACCAATCACACCCAAGGTATCCCAGCCTCTTCTATAAAAGAAACGAGTCCGGAACACTTTGGAGGGGGTATCTGTAGGCATTGAAAATTGCCTATAGGTCTCCACGAACGGTTCAGTGTTAAAGAGTGATGATGAACGTCACTATCCGATCGAGCAAGACGTTGACGCTGTCTTTGTCGTGCTCTCTTTGATAATGCCGGAGCGTCTTCAGAAGTCATCTCCTCGGCGGAAGAGGAGTCCGGATCTGCGATCTCGACCACGTTGGACGACGCGGGTACGTCACGTGGTGCAAGTGCAGAGGCGGCAACGGGGTCTTGGATTTTTGAACCGAAGGACCTGCAATCATTTATGAAAGAGGTTACCTTTCTGTACCCGTTTGGAGAGGCGGATCTGGAGGAGGAGGAAGAGAGGTATTCTTCGTACTTCTGCTGGTCGAACTCGTACTCGACCTCTTCGTTCACCCGGATCTTGAGGGCCGGTTGCGTCACGACGGCGTCGGTTGCGATGCCGTTGGCTCCCACTGTGGTCGCCAGCTTGTTTTCGGTGAAAGTCGGTGTTTTCATTGCTTTTGAATCTGTTACAACTTCAAACGTTACAACAAGAATCGATAAAAAAGGTCGGTCTTTTTATAAGACCTCCTTGTGCAACAAAACAAAGATTACAACTTTTCGAAAATAAACACGAGATCCCGTTTTGGTGCGGTCTCGCTTGCGTGGGTCTTTGGCCTGTGACGGGGATGTTGATATCCGTGGACCACCGGGGCAATCAGATCCGGTCCGGATAAATCGGACAGAGTTTCGTCGATCCGCGTGAGATCTAGAAACTTCTGATCCAGAAATATCGGACAGAGCTTCGTCGATCCGCGTGAGATCTAGAAGCTATAAGCGTATACCTCGGCTAAAGCGAGGTATTAGCTCTTCTTAGTATTAACGCTAAAGGCTAATACTAAGGATCAGACGGGGAATGAAGACTGGTGTAGACCTCTCCTCCTCGGTTGAAGCGCACGACCACTCTTTGCTGCAGCAGGGCTTCGCCAAGGCTCTCCAAAAATCCAGATCTTTCCAAATGAGGTAAGGGGGGGTATTTATAGGCTATAGGGGCTCCTAGGGTGCCTAGACACCCTAGGGTGTCTCAAAAAATCCGAGACACCCCTAGGGGTGTCTCGGAATTTCCGACTTGGGGTGTCTCGGAAATTCCGAGACACCCCTAGGGGTGTCTCGGCTTTTCCGAGACACCCCTAGGGTGTCTCGGATTTTCCGAGACACCCTAGGGTGTCTTGGAATTTCCGAGACACCCCTGGGGTGTCTCGGAATTTCTGAGACACCCCTTGGGGTGTTTTGGAACTTCTGAGACTCCGTAGGTGCATTTGATTGTTTTGCCCGTAGATTCTTCGTCCGAACTCGGATTTGAGTGATTCTGGGTGCGTTGGATGCTCGATGAAGAGTTCGATCCGCTCTGGTGGTTGGATTATCTGTAGAGTGGTCGAGGAACAAAGGGCGTTGTCCTTATTGTGAACACCACCAGGTTCCCGATTGGTTCGGGTCTTGGTTGTTCCGAAATTCTATAAGCTCACGTAGCTCGTCGATTCACTTACGTTCATCGTCGCTCGTTAACACTGAACCGGTTGTGGAGAACTATAGGCAGTTTTCGATGCCTACAGATACCCCCTCCAAAGTGTTCCGGACTCGTTTCTTTTATAGAAGAGGCTGGAATACTTTGGATGTGATTGGTCTAGCCTTCAGTCGGCGTAAGGACCTGTAGTTAGCTTTAACTCTTGGCTCCTTCGATTTTCGGTCTATTCGATGCTTTGACGAATAGCCGAAGTTCTTCCGGCATTGCGTTTATCGCTTGGCCGTCGTTGGAGTCTCGAGTCTGCAGCTGATGAATTGAGCTTGGCTCGTGTCATTGAGTTGACTTTGAACTACTTCTGCCACATTGTGCTGGCTTAGGGTTTCGGATCACCGTGTGTTGACTTTTTATCGCAACATGTTGACTGGCGTTGACCTAGGGTTACGCGTTGACCGGCGTTGACCCTTAGGGTTTTGGATCGTCGAATGTTGATTGGTGTGGATTTTGAATCCCCGAACGTTGACTTTTGTCGCAACGCGTTGACTGGCGGATTTTGAATCCCCGAACGTTGACTTTTGTCGCAACGCGTTGACTGGCGTTGACCTAGGGTTACGTGTTGACCAGCGTTGACCCTTAGGGTTTTAGATCGTCAAACGTTGACTTTGATCGCAATGCGTTGACTGGCGTTGACCTAGGGTTACGCCTTGACCGGCGTTGACCCTTAGGGTTTTGAATCGCCAAACGTTGACTTTTGCTGCAACGCGTTGACTGGCGTTGACCTAGGGTTACGCAATGACCGGCGTTAACCCTTAGGGTTTTGAATCGTCAAACGTTGACTTTTGGTTGCAACGCGTTGATTGGCGTTGACCTAGGGTTACGCGTTGACCGGCGTTGACCCTTAGGGTTTCGAATCGTCAAACGTTGACTTTTGTTGTAACGCGCTGACTGGCGTTGACCTAGGGTTACGCCTTGACCGGCGTTGACCCTTAGGGTTTTGAATCGCCAAACGTTGACTTTTGCTGCAACGCGTTGACTGGCGTTGACCTAGGGTTACGCGTTGGCCGGCGTTGACCCTTAGGGTTTTGATTCGTCAAAGGTTGACTTTGCTCGCAACCCGTTGAGTGGGGTTGACCTAGGGTTACGCGTTGACCGGCGTCTACCTTAGTGTTTTGATTCGTCAAAGGTTGACTTTTGGAGTTCATCAATATTCAACGATTGGCGAAGAATTGGCGTGATTTGGGGTTCAGAAAACAATTTAGGGGTCCAAACAAGGTTCGGGGGGTCAAAACAGACTCAAGACGCCCCGGGGGTGTCCCGACAAAACCGGGACACCCTGGGGTGTCTCGGCAATGCCGAGACACCCTTGGGGTGTCTCGGTTTTGCCGAGACACCCCATGGGGGTGTCTTGGCTTTTTGGTGGTCCCCCCCCCCTTTTGTTTGGCCTTTTCCTCTTTTTGTCTTTTGCTCATGGTCCCCCCTTCTTTAATTCAAATTTCAAAAGAAAGAGAGAGTCCCCTCCTCTTTGGCTCAAAACCGAACTCCCCCCCTTATTTTCGGTTTTGAGAGTTCTTCTTCCTCAAGAGCTTTCCTCCATTGAAGAACCCATCAATCCTTAAGCAAGCTTAGATTTTAGCGGATACCCATTGGCCAAAAGCTTGCTTCTCCAAGTAGGGTTCTCTCCTTCATCTTCAAGCTCAAAGAAAATGGGACTGAAATTTATGAGGGCTTGGATTTCATTCTTGGATTTCATTCCCCTTTGGTAACAATTTGGATGGGTGTCTTATGCAAAAAGACCATACTTTATTGAGGGTTTTATGTGCAAATATGGGGCTGAAAACTTTGGGGGCTTATTTGCAAAATTGGCCAAAGAATTGGGGTGGTGTTCATGTAATAGAGGACTGATGTTAGGACCTAGATTACATGCTCATTTGGCCGAAAGTTTGAGGGGTACTTTAGGCAAAAGGACCAAAAGTTACGAACTCATGATCAAAATTTTGATAAGACATGTGGAGCCCAAAACCAAGATTTTGTAGAGGGGCTTTTATGCAAAATTGGCTGAATTCTGCAAAAGGGCTCATTTGCAAACTTTAACCAAAATTGTGGGGTACCGGGGTGTTATATGATCGAATGTGACGATCATGACCCGGGTCACGCGTGTCCTTGACCTAGATTTTGGCCTTGAACACTAAGGGTATTTTGGGTATTTCACCAAAATTCACCGCGAAAAATGACAATCATTATTTCGCGTGCACGAAATTTGTAGGTTTAACTAGACTTCAATTATGAAATCCTATTTATGTATAGGATTTTAATTAAAGTTCTTAATTTCCCTTTTAAATTTCGTGTATTCATGTTTTAGATTGTACCTGACTTGCTGCTTTTTGTTGCAGATTTGCAATGTCTCCGCGTCGATCTCGACCCCGTAGGAGTCGTTCTCATTCACAGCATAGTGAGGAAGAGGTTCCCTCGACGTCTTCCCCCGTGGCCTCGTTCTTCGGGGGTGAGAATTTATGTAGATTTTTTTTTTTGCATCCCTGATTGACCTCTTTGCGGGTCATGAAGGAAGAACCGATATCTCTCTCGCGGAGGGTAAGGTTTCAGACTTGTTTTGCTTAGCCAATTCAAGTCTTCCGGTATATTGGGGCGATCTTGTGTCGTCCTACACCTTATAGATCGGTGTATGTTACCACGTTATTCACGTGATGATGCATACCGTTCTTCGGGTGTAGGACACTCAGAATCGTCTCTCCAATTATTCCGGGAATGAGCTTATCATTCTTTCTTATGAGTTTTCTGACTCCGTCCTTGTGCTTTATTGCAGTGGAGTTTCCTGCGGGCAGCCTTCCTCCTCATGCCAATACCGGTTGTAGCCGGGAGGTCTTCTCTTCGGCTTCCCTTAGGCAGGCTGTTAGCCCACTTCCTCGGTTCGACGGGGATCGCTCAGACGACTCTTGCCGCTTGATACGGGAAGGGGGGCGCCATTGTTTGCGCCAGCTTATTACAGATGCCTCCTTCACCCCGGATTCTACCTCCACTCAGGCTTTAAAGAAGCCGAGCTTCTTATTCGGGGATCATGTCGAGGATCCTGCTGCGCTGACCCTTGGCAAGGAGCACTGGCTGACTCTTGACGGGGGAGCGTGTTTGTACATCCCCTCGATTCCATGCCAATATTCTTTCAGTCACTTGAAGGGGCAAGCCGTGGAGCGACAAATGTCTTGGCACCTTACCGAAGATGTTGAGCGGGTTCAGTGTGGATATGCCACTCACCATAAGACCCCCGGCTCTAACGGGTATCATGACGTTCGTGGTCTTCGACCCGGGATTATGGGCCTTGATACTGCACCCCCAGGCGAGGTGTCAGCTGCTGCTCCGACTGTGAGCAACCGTCTGGCTCTTCTTGGGAGACAGTTACCTCCACCGGAGTACAGATGTTATGGTTGGGCTTCCTCACTAGCCAAGGGGTGGTGGGCACGCATGACTGGTTTCGTCTTAGCGCGCTGGGAGAGGGATCTGAAGAGCAGTGGGTTGTATGCGCCCATACGAGCCACTATATACGGAATCCCAGTCAGTTGTCGCCATTTCTTGGCGTTGCTGGAGACCTACATGCCTGACAGCAACACCTTCCTGACCAGCGGTGGTGAGTTAGGGTTGGCCTTGCACGAGATGCATCATGTTTCTGGTCTTCCGATGGGGGATTGCCCGTATCAGGAGTATTTTCCCTCGAACCAGCAGTTGGAGTGTATGAAGAAAGATACTCCCGACATAGGAAGAGGCAGGTCAGCTTGAAGCAGTTTGCCAGCTACTTGTTCCAGAACTTGGAGGGTGATTCCAGTGCGTCCATTCGTGAATTAGACGTGTTGACCCCTTCCGCCGTTAATGAGTTGTTGGAGAAGGCTGAGGCTCGTTCCTACACCATCGGCAGTGCTGGGGGAGCTTTTCCCGCGGGGACCAAGTTTCGCTCTTTTCTCCGCCGTACACAGAAGTCCATAGGGCCCCGGACTCTATTAGCAGGCTACCTTGCCCTTTGGTTGAAGAAATACGTCGTCCCGCACCAGCCTTCAGACGCTTTACCCATCGAGGTGCTCTTCCCTGCAGTTCAGCTAGCTTACGGGAGAGAGCTTTCCCTGCTCCCAGCAATGGTTGCTAGCATCCATTGCGGGCTCAGGGGTCTGGTCAGCAGTTTCACACATATGGGTTCTGAACCATCAGCTGAGCTGGTTTGTCCGAAGGTTGAGCTCCCTTACGCATATCTGATGGCGTGGCTCGTTCTTCACCGTCCCGACTTGATGTCGGCGCCTAGCGTTGTTGACATCCATGTCCCTTTCATGCAATTGTTGGAGCAAAGTAGATGGCTTGGGAACAAATTCAGTGATGTTCAACGAGAGCTTCGAATCCGCAAGAGCTGGGAGTTCTTTAAGTGTTTCCCTCACTTTTCAGGTCGCTATGGCGACGTGCTGATTGATGAGGAGAAACCTAGAAGCGATCGGACCATTCTCGACGCTGGTTGTTTCCGGTGGCTAGTGAACATCCGCGTTGGGTATCTTGTCCTCCGGGTGAAGAACCAATGCCACATAGAGCCTTATCTTCCTTGCCGCTTTGCTCGCCAGTTCGGCTATGACCAACTGTATGTTGGGAATCCGAGCCGTAGCCTGCGGGTTGAGGGAGGACTGATTGATGGCGTACGAGCGTGGCTATGGACGATGGTGGGCTGCACCGGAGCCCGTTTCGCTCTCCCTTCATATAGGCGTAAGCCGCTGACCACTTTCCTCAGCTTGGGCTGCACCGGAGCCCGTTTCGCTCTCCCTTCATATAGGCGTAAGCCGCTGACCACTTTCCTCAGCTACAAGTGGTTCCTTTCCGCCTATAAATCCATCAGTGTTAAGAGCCTCTCAGAATTACAGTCCGAGTACGCGGTCCGGGCTGCTATGATGGCTG
>NC_033800.1:14751117-14757317 GCF_001876935.1 Asparagus officinalis
ACAAGATTCTTTTTAGACAATTTTGATATTAACTCCATATTTGCATGTCCAAGTCTCTTGTGCCAAATTCAAGGATTTTCATCAATTGTCGCAAAACACTTCACATCTTGATTCCCTAATTCATTCATCTCAAAAATGTAAACATTAGACTTGCGGTTTGTAATAAAAACAATTTTTCCATCCATACTAATGATGCATTTATCCGGTTTAAAAGCAATATCAAAACCTTTATCACTTAGTTGGCTAATGCTAAGAAGATTATGATTCAAGCCATTTACTAAATAAACATCTTCAATAATGGGTGAGGGTTTCTTACCAATAGAATCGATACCAATGATTTTACATTTCTCACCACCACCGAAGGAGACATTGCCTCCTTCAATCCTTGATAGGGTTGCAAATAACTCTTTGTTACCCGTCATATGATGTGAGCAACCACTATCAAGGTACCACATCTCCTTACGTCGTTGCCGTGACGTTCCCTACAAAAGAAGAAGATGAAGGTGTAGTAGCTTTAGGTACCCATGTCTTGGGTCCTTGGTGGTTAGTAGTCTTGGTACCTTTGGGTACCCATATCAATCCATAAAAATCTTCATTGTCTTTAACTCTACAATGAGTAGAAATGTGTCCATGTCTCATACAATAAGTGCATACAAAATTTCTTTTGTATGTACGTACGGATGTTAGAACCATGAAACCTATTTCTACCATGGTGATTATAGTTGGCATAAGCATGAGTGGGTCTTGTCTTACAACCCTCAATTTCTAGTCTTTCAATCTTTGTTCTTAATTGCTTGTTCTCGAAATCGAGATCTCCAAGCAATTCATCTTTTAGAGCAAGAGAGGTTGTTAGTTGTTCTAGCTTAATATCACAAGAGGTATGCAATTTTTTGAAAGAAGAGTATTCTTTAGACATTCTTTTAAATTCAAAGTTCAACTCTTCTAAAGCCATAGCTATGTCACATTGCATATAAAAAGATTCACTTTCGGCCTCGGATATTACCTCATGTTCATTTGCCATGAAACAAACATTTGGGTCATGAAGAGCAAGTTTGGCTCCTTCTTCATCACTATCCGAGTCACTTGGTTCGGATTCTTCCCATCCGGCATACATAGCCTTCTTCTTCTTGTACTTCATGTACTTTTCCTTGAGCTTGGGGCAATCCTTAGCGATGTGACCCGGTTCGTTGCATTCAAAACATTTTCCTACACGAGATGAAAACTTGTTGTTAGATCGGGGATTAAATTTTTTGTTCATTTTAATAAGTCTAGAGATTCTTCTAGAGAGATGAGCCACTTCTCTAGAAAAATCAACTTCACTCTCCGACGACGAAGATGAGTTGTCACTAGCTCCCTTGAGAGCTATGGTCTTCAACTTTGGTGACGACTCCTCAACTTCGTGTGATGGCACTTCCTCCTTCTCCTTCCCCTTGAGCTTATTCTCATGCACTTTGAGCTTTCCGATGAGGCTATCAAGAGCCAAGGTAGTGAGGTCATGAGCTTCCTCAATGGCCGTAGCCTTGGGCTCCCATGTCGGAGTCAAGGAGCGAAGTATCTTGTAGTTCATCTCTTGAATGGATAATTGCTTATCTAGACCATGTAATTCATTGATGATATTAGTAAAACGAGAAAACATAGCATCAATGGATTCATTAGGAAGCATTTTAAATAGCTCATAATCATGCATAAGCCCACTAATCTTAGATTCCTTAACTTGGGGGGGGTGACACATAATTTTTGCCAAATTTCGTATGCGGTTGCACACGTGGAAACCCTATTGTATTCATTGGGGGAAAGACCACAGATTAAGGCGTTCATGGCCTTAGCATTGAGATTGGCAATGTGCCTTTCATCATCGGACATGTTCTCGACTTTTGACTTCTCTACATATTTCTTTTCTATGAGCCCTAGGATGTCAAGATCAATGCAACGAAGGTAAATTCTCATCCTAGCCTTCCAATAAGCAAAATTAGTCCCGGTGAAGAGAGGTGGTCTAGTTGTGGATTGTCCTTCTAACATATGCATATTCAAAGAGGCCTCCATTAGATCTTTTCTCTAAGGTGATTAAACCAAAAATTAATATAGAGACCAAGCTCTGATACCAATTGTTGGACCCTAGAGGGGGGGTGATTTGGGTCAAGAGGCTCTATTATGCAATAAAAATTCAGCACAAGCAAACCACAAAACAGAAATGCAATAAAAGTAAGAGAGATAGGGTTAGGAGTTCGTTATCCTTGACGCGCGATGTGTTAACGAGGTTCGGCCCTCTGGCCTACGTCCCCGCTCCCCACTCTCGAGGAGAAATCCACTACACACCCGGTTTGGAAGCCGGAACTTCGTCTACACAGCGATCCCACACGATCTCTCTCACTACACAGTTTGATCTCAACAGATCACACCCTCACAGTAGATCTTACACAAGATCTCAACCTCACAGCAGAAGAACAGATGCAAGAACCTCTCTTTACACAGCCCCTATAGCAAAGAGTAGGTTTACTGAAGCTGGGAAGTGAATCACACTTAAAACAGAGAGAAAAACAGGATTTGAAAATTTATCTCAGGAAACAGAAAGCTCTCTCTGGTTTTCAAATGTTAGGGCAATTTGAGAAGAAGAAGACTGGGGTTTTTATAGAAGAGATTTATCATTAAAAAACAAAGAAGCAATCTTCTCAAATTAGTAAGTAATCTCCTTTATCAGCACCTGACCTCAGACTGTGCCAAACACTATTAAGTGTAAGCACAGTAATCCAGGTTACAGGCAAACGACCGTTTAAAAAAGTCGCAGCTGACAAAAGAGGAAATCGGTTGACCGAAAGGAATTTTCGGTCGACCAAAAAACACTTCGGTCGACCGACCGAAAATTCGGTCGACCGCAAACACTTAAGAAAACTTAGAAAACGAGCAGAGCCACCGTCGGTCGACCGGCGCGGTCGACCGATTTGAAAGTCGAGATTTCGGTCGATCGTACCGGTCGACCGACGACCTCTCTGGAAAATAGTAAGGAAAGGCGATGGGAGCGGTCGACCGGACCGGTCGACCGCTTTCTGACATTTTGCAGAAAACAGGTTTTTGACTAACTTGAAATATTTGCAAAATATTTATTTGACCTCTGAAAAATCTGAAACTTTGTAAAATGTTTTTAATACTAAAAACAAACTGTTTAGAAAAGGAATTTTGCAGATAGGTCCTCATACTTATGAAAAATAGTATTTTGTGAAAAACGCTTAAAAAACCTAAGTATGAAATCGTGTGTGTGATTCCCAATAGCTTCAAGTAAAATCAGTAACTCTTTGCCTACATTCTAGCACTAGAGAGAGAAACAAAAGAAAGCTAATATCCTCATAAATAACAATACTTGAGCTTTGATATAGCTTGAATCGGATGAAGCTTGTATTCGAATTTGACGTTCTTAAAATAACGTTGCTTCATCATTATGCCTCCTCCTCCTTTGGATATCATCGTTGTAGCATATATTCCATCCATCCTCCGTTAATGGCACTAACGAGCTTGATAAATGAATTTACTACATTCTCACTCAATAAGCTATTAGTACCGATAATGGTGGTTGTAAAACATCATCAAAACATAAGGGCTAACACCTCAATGGCGCAGGGGACTCTCAACAAACCCTCCCCAAGTTTATCAACTGACTTGATTGTCTGATGTACCACTGGGGAAACTAGCCCCGTATTCCTGCGATTCTTGTATGTGTTGGTTATCAGTCCACCCCGCGTGCTCAGGATCGGGCATAATGTCGGAGGAGGAGTCGGCCCCAACATTCATCCTCTCCTTCTTCCCCACTGGTACCAGGATTGAAACTGCATCTGACTGTGGGAAATCCCCTTTGACTGTTTGTTTACGAGCATCAACATCGTCCACGTGTGTTTTAAAGATGACTTCTTTGCTGGAGACAAGGTCCCCGAGACGGAGCTTCCTTGGCTGTTTTTTTTGCCGATGATCATTCCATTTTTGAAGAGAGCGAGTTGTTAGTTCATCGGCCATCTTTGTTGCCAAACTGAGGAACACCCGGAATCGGGGGTTGCTCTTTCTCTCGATGGTGATCTATTGGGCTTCAGATGTCGTTGAGCTGTCAACATATTTGCCATTTCATCAGCCAAGGACATTTCTGAACTTAAGAGTTTTGCAGAGGTCCTTACTGGTCGACGGTAGACATGATGATTTTCAACAGATCATGCTTGTCCACCGTCGGTTGCTCTGTTAGACCCGATATTCCGTTGTTTAAGCTTTTGGAAGATGTTGCTCGACGGGGGAGGCCCAGAAAACTTTTATGATGGGGGCTTCTTGTTTGTGAGAACCCCATGCGCCAAGGCTTTGTTCCCTGGAATTTGATGGGATCATGCCTTCCCCTTGGGGTTTCCAGGGATAGCAACGACTAGACCATCCTATAAATAGAGGAGCATTCTTGCAGGGAGAGTACAAGTCACATGCTTCGACCACCAGGTTTTACTTCAACTCTGACGGTTCTGAGCATTTGTTGTAGTGTCGGAGCTGTTAATCTTTCTGAGAAGACCAGATGGTGAGCCCTTGAGTTTTCCCTGCAATCTCATCCTTGGTGAGGAAGGACTCTCCTTTAGAGGAGGTGATGGTCTGAGGAGCCTGCCATAGACTTGATCGCTGCTCCTTGTTCGGGGGAGCTATTGCCGACAGGAGCTTGAGCAATACTGGATCTGATCATTACCCCTGGGCGTTCCATTTGCGATCCAACCCCAGACCTCTTAGCTNGGCTGTCCAGGCGGTAGGGTTTTTCATCTGTGGTGGTGATTAGAAGCTTGTGCTTCATTCTCAAGCCATACAAGCACCTTAGTGGTGTGTCTTTTCTTAGGTGGGCTTTCGAGGTTCCTACTTAGCAAATACCCCCCAGAAAGCTGTTGGAGCCTCCAAGGGCTACACTCACATTGGCTCCTCATAGCCATAGGCTAATCCTCCTTAGCTTGAATCATGCAATTTTAGACTTTGTTTAGCTTGAATGATGCAATTCCAGTGCTCTTCAAGAATGAAAAACATCAGGCCCCGACTTAGAATTGGGCATTTCTTCTCAGAGAAGAAAGTGGGCCCCACGGTGGGTGCCAAACTGTTGATACTCTTGAATAAACAGTCAATGGGGGTTTCCCACAGTCAGATGAAGTTTTGATCCTAGCGACGGTGGGGAAGAAGGAGAGGATGAATGTTAGGGCCGACTCCTCCTCCGACTTTATGCCCGATCCTGAGCTCGCAGGGTGTACTGATGGCCTGCACATGCAAGAATCGTAGGAATACGGGGCTAGTTTCCCCCATGGTACCTCCGACAGTCAAGTCAGTTGGCGAACTGGAGTAGAGTTTTTTGAGAGGTCCCTAGACCATTAAGGTCCTAGCAGGGCCTTTCTCTTTTAGGGTTGGTGGATTATTAAGAAGTGGAAATCAAGTTCGGGTGTAAGAATAAGCAGAGATCCCAGTAAAGCTAAGGTACAAGAAGAAGTCATCCGAGATCCTCCCGCCCTTACCTTTCTTACCTCCTTCCCCCCCCCCCCCCCGCCTCTGGGAGTTTGACCCTCGGTTTTTGTTGACTATGCACAGGAGGCAGTTTGAAAAGTGAACAGGCAAGCTATTGAGTCATCTTTCTCCTTCCAAGTGTCAGCATGCGACTGGAAGGGAAGTCATTTAGTGCCAGGGGAGAAATATCTTCTCAGTATCCTGGACCTGACAGGTGAGGCAAGACAGTAGATAGACTAGCTACTTGGTCATCCTTCCTTCTCCAGATGGTGGCTGGTAAGTGGAGGGGAAGTTATTCGAGGCTAGGAGAGCATCATGGCGATCTCTAGGATGCGACTTGTGAGTAGAATAAGCGGTTATGTAGGGGATCCTTGTCAGAGCATAGATCTTGATAGGACTGGTCAATGTTGTAGCGTCGAGTGACATTTCAAGTGTACTTGCTTGAATCTTATCCTTTTATTCGAGGTGGGTTGACCCGTGAGTCATCATTATGATTTGCCGACCGATAACCGAGTGAGTTTTGGGATGAGAGCACAATCGAGACGTCCGCTCGGGGAGTCATCTTAATTCCGGGGGACCGACTTGGGATGAGAGCACAATCGAGACGTCCGCTCGGGGAGTCATCTTAATTCCGGGGGACCGACTGTTGGGATGAGAGCACAATCGAGACGTCCGCTCGGGGAGTCATCTTAATTCCGGGGGACCGACTG
>NC_033800.1:14763984-14789355 GCF_001876935.1 Asparagus officinalis
TATGGTTCTGGTTTCTCCGTGGGTGTTGAAGAATTTTGGTGAGACGGGTTTTAGGGTTTTAGTTCCCTAAAGGTAACACTGTATTTTTCTCTTGTGATTTAATCCTCAAGTTCAGGTGTAATTTGGAGGGATTGTACTCTTAGTTCATAGTAAAATATTTCTCTCTATATGGTTCTGGTTTCTCCGTGGGTGTTGAAGAATTTTGGTGAGACGGGTTTTAGGGTTTTAGTTCCCTAAAGGTAACACTGTATTTTTCTCTTGTGATTTAATCCTCAAGTTCAGGTGTAATTTGGAGGGATTGTACTCTTAGTTCATAGTAAAATATTTCTCTCTGGATTATCCCGTGGACGTAGGCATGATTTGCCGAATCACGTTAAATCTTAGTATTTGCTTGCTTATGGTATTTTCATTGGTGTCGTTATTCGTTTAGTATTTAATTCTGCAGATTAATCTTCATAAAATCCCCAACAAGTGGTATCAGAACTCTGGTTCGAAGCGTGCCTTAGGATGAAAAAGATGGAGAGTTTTGGAACAATGATGAAATTGGATGGTTCCAATTTGCAAGTATGAAAGTCCAAGTTAGAAAATATTCTGTATTGTAAAGATTTACATAACCCTATTGAGGGAGATGAAACCAAACAAGAAAAGATGACTGATAAAGAATAAGAGAAACAACACATGAAGGTGATCGGTTATATTCGGATGTAGATCGATATTTATGTGTTTCATCATGTATCGGGTGAGACTAATGCGAACTCTCTTTGGAAGAAGCTTGAGGATCTCTATGAGCAAAAGACCGCGGGAAACAAGGTATTTATTATGAGGTAGTTGGTGAACTTGAAATTTAAAGAAGGAAGCAACTTAGCAGGGCACTTGAATGAGTTCAAGAGTTTGATTAATTAATTAGCTTCCATGAAGATGACTATCGATGATGAGCTACATGATTTATTGCTATTGGTTTCTTTGCCAGACAGTTGGGAGACACTTGTTGTGACAGTCAGCAACACAGCTCCAGATGGTATGTTTTCAATGAGTATGATTACTAGTTGTTTATTCAATAAGGAAACTTGGAGGAAGTCTACCAGCACAGATAACTCACAGACACTTATCATGGAGAACAGGGGCAGGAGCAGGTGTTTGCATCGAAAAAAAAATTTATTACTGAATTCATCATAACTGTTTATTGATTACAACGAATATAAAAGAGTAAGCTTTGTGCTTTGCAAAACTACTCTTTATAACAAAATCAACTTAAGAGTGTTCCCTAGAAACACACGCAGGATCGTGCTGGATCGCTGCTTGCGTGAGATCTTTACCTGTGTCGGGGGTACGTTAGCCCGTGGATGACCGAATCACAGATCCAAGTTGAACCGTGAAGAAAGCTTAAGGTTGATTTTTCGTTTTAGAAACAAAAGACAGAAGTGAATATCTTAGCAAAGTAAGATAGAACACTCTTCTCAAGATTAAGTAAAAGCTTAAATCTCAAGGTATTCCAGGAACTCTGAAAAAGCTTGTACGTGATGAAGACTCTCTCCCTCTCTTGCTTAGAACGCTCAAATCTCTACTCTATTCTGCTCAATAATGCTCCGTCCTCGTGCATATAGGTGATATGGGGGTATTTATAACCCATAGGAACTGTAACTGAAAGTGGGAAATCAAAACAAAACCAATTGACAATACCCTATTTTCGAGATAGTCGCCACTGTCTCGAAAATAGGACTGTTTCAGCCTGTTTTGTAACCGATATTCCCACCTTTAAATACCATGATTTCTGTAGTTATGAGCGGATTTTTCATTTGTAACTGCTTCCCCACGTTCTTAGGTGATCCCCAACAGATAATAAGCCATGTGGACCGCACGAAACTCGAGAAAACCGTCAGAAATGACGTTAAACTATCTCTAGCTTCCGAGACAGTTTTCCTGTCTGAGAAATAGTATATTGTCTTGTAGTTTTCAAGATAGTGGACACTGTCTCCGAAACTGTAAGCTTCAAAAATCCATTGCCTTCAGTATTTTGCCTCTAACTCTGTCGTCCGACCTCGAAATAGGGTGATTAAAGATGTGTTGGAAAACTGGCAAAGAGACCTACAACTTTCATTCTTTGAGCTTTTTTAGATTTGATGCGAATCACTGTCGAAATTTTAGTTCTTCTCTTATGTAGGCATCGAAAATTGCCTATAGGTCTCCGTGAGCAGCTCAAAGCTAAGAGGAGACGATGAACATCACTATCCAAGTCACGGAAGCTTGATTGACGTTGACAAATGCTTAAAGTGAATCGACGAACTACGTGGAGTAACAGAGTTTTAGAATAATGAGGATATGAACTGATCGAGAGCCCCGCATCACTTACAAAAGGGGAAGTGTCGTATGTGTCCCGGTTTAATCCACAATGACCTAATCATCAGAGCTTATAGAACTCCTCGTCAGCTTTCCAACGCACTTTGAATCACTCAAATCCGAGTTCGGACGAAGAAATTACGACGGAAACGGACAAGTGCACGGAAAAGAGCGTCTCAGTCTGAGTTGAGACACCCCGAGGTGTCTCGGCACAAGCGAGACACCCCAAGGTGTCTCAGCCAAGGCCGAGACACCCAAGGGTGTCTCGGCTTGAGCTGAGACACCCAAGGGTGTCTTGGCCTCGCTGAGACACCCAACGGTGTCTCCAGGCCTAAAATGGGCTTTTGTGCAGTTTCAACCACCCGAACTCCCCCCGAGCCTATAAATACAGCCTCAGGCCCTCATTTTTTAGATCTGGAATTTTTAAGAGTTGGCGAAGCCCTGCCGGACTGAAGATCAAAAGTGCACGAATTTCAAAGAGGAGGAGGAGTAGAGATCTCATAGAGTTCGTCGGCATAAAGAAGAGGAGCTCGTCAGATCTGCAGTTCCCCGGGTCCGTTCCTTAAGATTATCCCGTTGTGATAATATTAAGAAGAGCAATTATCTCGCCGTTGCTGAGATAAGCGATACAGTTTCTTGATTCCTTCGCGAATCAACGAAGCTCTGCCCGATTTTTCAATAATTAGATCTGATCGACGGTGGTCCACGGATATCAACATCCCCGTCACAGGCCAAGATCTCACGCAAGCAGCGGGCGATAAACACCCGTTGAGTTTGTTTGAAGAGAGTTGTATTTTTTTTATTTTTTATTTTATTGTGTAAGAAAGTCTTATAAAAAGACTAATTTTACTTTGAATCTGTAATTGATAAACGTGTAATAGATTCAGCAATGAAGAAATCAACTTTCACCGCAAACAAGCTGGCGACCACAGTGGAAGCCAATAGCCTTGCTACCGAAGCTGTCGTGTCGCAGCCGACGATCAAGATCCTGGTGTTCGAAGAGGTCGAATACGAATTCGACCAGCAGAAATTCGAGGAATATGTTTCCTCCTCCTTCTCCAGATCTTCTTCTTGCAAACGCAGGAAAAACGCAACCGCGAAGAACGTGACTTCAGATCTAAAAACCAAGGCTGATGATCTGAACCCGAATGCAGTGAAAGATTCCTCTCCGGCTTCCAAAGAAACCAGATCCAACGTTCGTGACAACTCCTCAAAAGTCAAGGAGTTGCCCGTTGAGAGTGCACCAGTGCTGACGAAGAGGGCTCGCCAAAGGCGCCGTCAACATCTAGCGCGTCAATTTGCCAAGGCTTTGGAGCCTGTTGACGGGATCTGCTATGATACGGATCTGAAACTCAGAAGGCGCAAAGTGTTCCAGTAACAAGCTTTGGGAACCTCCTCCCAACCATCTACTAACGAATGGGTTCGTGTCTAACGAACTCGTTCAACTCTTAAGGAACGTATCCATAAGCACCACGTACTGCTAGCACAGACGAGGATCCTTGTAGGGAAGGCACAAGAGTTGCAGAAGGAAAAGGTGGCTAAAAAGCCACCAAAATCTAAGCAATTTTGGATACCAAAGGCCAAATCAGTGCCCAAGGCAAAAGCGTCTGAGGTTGTTCTCCGGCCTTTGTCAACTCCAAATCCTGCTCCTGTTGCTCCCGCACCTCCGATGAAGCCTCATGACAGGGTGGATCTCTCCAAACCTAGAATCCCATTGAAGGATCGCATCGGTTCTCTACTCGAGGATCGAGGAAAAGCGCCTGTTAAGGAAATCTTGAGACAGTTGAAGGAGCTTCGAACAAACATCCGGACTGGGGGTCGTACGCGACCTCCTAACAAATTAATTTCTACAACAGCCCGCTTGGGGGGTGCGTGCAGAAAACCAGGAGCCCGTTAAGGTTTCACCCTCACAAAGGTGTGATTCCAAGCGTGTGACTCCTGTAGACGCCAACAAGGCGATGTTTACTCAGATAAAAACGCGTCAGACAGAAGAATGCGTTATACCTAAGAATTCATGTAAACAGCCTATAGGTTGCTCTGACCGCAACGTCGATGAGTTGTACTATCGGGCTGGGGGTACGAATAAATCTCAAAAGAGAAGTACCTGGGAAGCGGACTCTCACTGTCCGTGTACCAAATTTAATAGGGCAGTATTATCAGCGTGTAGCTACCCTAAGACCGCTCCGCAGAGGGTCTCTGTATTTGAGAGGATCTCCAATGGAAAGGCTAAGTTCAATCCAAAGCGTCTCCGTAAGAAACGATCGGTCGTTCAAGATGACGAACTCCCAACAGTTACTACCAACGTGGTCGAAAAGGGAAAGTCTCCGATTAGTTCAAATAGCTCCAACCCTAATTTTTCTCCAGGAAGAGAAGTCAGTTCGGGAATAACCCAATGAATATCTCAGCTTTAGCTAGAAGCCGTTGGACATGATGATTACCAGGGAGTCCGTGAAGAAATCCATTCTGATGACGAACTCTCGGATTCTCATTCCGCAATCGCCTCTGACAATACAACGTCTAGCATAGGACAAGCTCGGGAAGTGTTCATGATCAATACCGAGCAAATAGCCAAAATCATTGAGAATGCTCTAGCCAAGCTGAAAGAAGCATTCAAAATCGAAATGGAAATGGCTATGCAGGAGATAAGACAAATGCACTACCAACAAATTCGAGCTTTGTCGAATCAGCTAGGTGAGACCAGCCATCGCAGCACTGCTAACCAAGCAGGTAGCGATTCAGATGTAGATGAACACAACGCTGGGGGTGGCCCCACTAAAAATAACAATACCGGGGGTGGACCCACCAATGATGATAACACTGGGGGTGGCCGCATTATTCCTCTCGAAAATTATCCAAAACAGGATATAGATGAGGACAAAATGATGAAGGATCTCGAGAGCAAAATTGACGCCCTGATATCTACTCGAGAGGTGAAGAAGACCGGGATTCCGTGTCCTTACCCAAGAGAATGGGAATCGATCCCGTATCCGGCGAAGTTCAACCTGATCAACTTCACGCCGTTCGATGGGAAAGGTTCCCCCACTCAGCATCTAATCTATTTCAAGTCCCACTTAGGTATGATCTCCGGTAATGAAGCCTTGATGGTTCGGTCATTCGTTGGCACCCTTCGCGGGCCTACCTTCGATTGGTACCGGCATCTCAATCCCGGAAGCATCACTAGCTGGGAGGACCTGGAGAGCATGTTCCTTTGTCATTTCTTCGATGTTGACGCTGAAGTGTCAATCAGGACACTCTTCGATGAGAAATAGAAAGACGGAGAGTCGGTGGATACCTTCATCAAACGCTTCTGCAATCAGGTAATGAACTGCAAGGATCCCGTCACGGAGGAATTCGTCTTACAGACCTGTCATAACAAGTTGTCCATTAACATCTTGGACGTTATGGGAGTAGAGCCGCTCAATACTTGGAAAGAGTTGAAGGTGCGCGGAGAGCAGGCCAAACGCTTCCTCAGAAGGAGGAAGGTCGAAAGAAGCCAACCGACGGCAAAACCTCTGAATCCGAGTCTTGTTTCCCATAATGAAGGGAAGACACCTACAACAGTTGTTGACGTTAATCAGACATCGCAACAGCAGTCCCGAAGATAGCAGAATAGTTCGTATCCGAGGCTCCAAAAAGAGTACTCATTCAAGGACGAAGACGTTCCAGCCATCTTCGAGACCCTTCTTGAAAACAACAAGATCAAGCTGCCACCCATCACGAATCAGGAGGAAGCTGACAATACTACAGATCCGAAGTACTGCGCGTACCACAGAAGGATCCTTCATTCCACCAAGACTTGCTTTACTTTAAAGAATAGTATCCAAACCTTGGTTGAAGCCGGCGTCATAACGCTAGGGCTTTACTTTAAAGAATAGTATCCAAACCTTGGTTGAAGCCGGCGTCATAACGCTAGGATAAGCCAAATGAGAATGGCAACACTCCGAAGAGTATACGAGTATAAACTGCTTCTCATGACTCCGACAAGTATAAGAGTATAAACTGCTCCTTCCGATACTCCAATAGGTATATGAGTCTAAACTGTTTCCTACCGTTAACGGGAAGTTCCTGGAGAATTTTATACGTAATATTCTTAAGGATAACCCGATCATGCAACCAAATGCAATGGTAAACCCAGTTTCGCGAAGAAACTAGGGGTGGATGATTCATGTAACGGGAAGTTCCCGGAAGAATATTATATGTGGTATTCTTAGGGATAACCCAATCACTATAAAAGTGATAAGTAAGACATCCACATTTAAACTCTGAATGTCAGAATGTTTCCTTTTATTGTTATCAAATTTACTAACTCTCATGAGTTATTTTGTTGAGACGAGATTCGATCCTTTTGATAGATTAATCTTTACTCGCAAAGCCACTCACTGATCAAATCAATTGACAAGTGGGTCCAATGAATTTTCACCCGCCAATTTTGGCAATCTTTGAAATCGATATGTTAAGTCCTGATCACTTAAACATCAAAATCCTCCATCGAGTCGCTAGTACAAACCAGTTTTCTACTGCTACCGGTATTCCGCTCTCTTTGCTTTCAGGTTAAACCTATAAAAGTTAGGGCCAAAGCCAAATTCTCCTCTCGATTCTTTCCATGAACGAGAGGTCCACTTTTAATTCGAGCAATCAAACCTATAAAACTTAGGATTGTCTCCAACCTTACTTAGTCAAACCTACAGATAGTTAGGACTAAGATCGAGTCATCCCTTTCGATAAACGAAAGACTTCCATCTTTACCTTTTCGGCCAAACCTATAAAAGTTAGGGTCGAAATCAGAATTTCCCCTCAATAAATGAGGAACTCTTTTCTTGGATTAAGCAACCAATCCTATAAAAGTTAGGGTTGCTTGAATGATTGTCTCCAACCTTACTTAGTCAAACCTACAGATAGTTAGGACTAAGATCGAGTCATCCCTTTCGATAAACGAAAGACTTCCATCTTTACCTTTTCGGCCAAACCTATAAAAGTTAGGGTCGAAATCAGAATTTCCCCTCAATAAATGAGGAACTCTTTTCTTGGATTAAGCAACCAATCCTATAAAAGTTAGGGTTGCTTGAATCTATCCGATTCTCAGAATGGAGATCTCATTCCTAGTTTTATCTTTTCGGATTCTAGGGGTGGAGATCCCACATCGAGTTTCTTTTCCAACTGGAGATAGAATATAACATTCTTCCTCTTCGGTTTTGGGAGATAGAATATAAAATTCTTCCTCTCCTATTTTGGGTTCGTCTTTGCCCCAAGAGAAGACACCATCCTTCAACTCCAAAATCCGTACGTCATACACACGGGGAATTTTATCCTGAAGCCTAAGTAGGGATAAGTCAGTGCCTAACACGCGTTGCCGGTTATTCCTTAACCGTAAAAAGGGGACAAAAGCCCACATATTCGACATTGTGGCAGGTTGTTATTCATAACACCAAAATCCGTGCTTCACACACACGGAGAATTTTATCCTGAATCCTAAGTAGGGGTAAGTCAACACCTAACACGCGTTGCCGGTTTAGTCTTTCACCGATTGAAGAAGACACCAGAATTCTAGTCTAGAAAATTTTATCCTGAAGCCTAAGTAGGGATAAGTCAGCGCCTAACACGCGTTGCCGGTTAGTCTTTGACCGTAAAAAGGACAAAAGATCACATATTCAATATTATGGCAGGTTGTTATTAATAACACCATAATCCGTGCCTCACACGTATGGAGAATTTTATCCCGAAGCCTAAGAAGGATAAGCCAATGCCTAACACGCGTTGCCCGTTTAGTATTTCACCGATTGAAGAAGACACCAGAATTCCAGTCTGGGGAATTTTATCCTGAAGCCTAAGTAGGAATAAGTCAGCGCCTAACACGCGTTGCCGGATAGTCTTTGACCGTAAAAGGGACAAAAGACCACATATTTAATATTGTGACAGGTTGTTATTAATAACAGCATAATCCGTGCCTCACACGCATGGGGAATTTTATCCCGAAGCCTAAGCAGGATAAGCCAACGCCTAACACGCGTTGCCGGTTTAGTCTTTTACCGATTGAAGAAGACACCAGAATCCGAGTCTGGGGACTTTTATCCTAAATCCTAAGTAAGGATAAGTCAGCGCCTAACACGCGTTGCCGGGTAGCCTATTCCCGTAACAATGGCGAAGTCTACGTATTCAACATCGTAGCGCTAAAAGGGTTAACTCTTCTAGCTTAACGTCACATGCGGAACGGACTTAAATAATCCGCATGCTAGCCCGACTCAAACGGTAGTCGGTAAAGGCTCATCAAATCAGTTGAAGGCTGAGGATTTACCAAAAATCCTAAGTCAACGTCTGATACACGTTGCTGTTTAGTCTTTTCATGGGAGAAAGATGAAGTCTACGTATTCAACATCGTAGCTAAAAGGGTTAACTCTTCTAGCTTAACGTCACATGCGGAACGGACTTAAATAATCCGCATGCTAGCCCGACTCAAACGGTAGTCGCTAAAGGCTCATCAAACCCGTTGATGGCTGAGAATTTGCCAAAAATTCTATAAATATGAGTCATTGACGCATCATCTTCATTAGTTGGTCTCGTGACTTGAGCATCCAACAACTTCAGGATAAGATCCATATATGCAGATGAATCAGCTTTCATGTTGGTCCTGCAGCTCCGAGATTTGGGATCGTCGTGCTCCAATACCTTAAGAGCTTAAACTGTGTTCACTCCAATAAACGTACGAGTATAAACTGTGTCAACGTCGGGCGGTCTGAAACCCAAAGTCAACGCTGAGCAATCCGTAACCCTAGGTCAACGCCAGTCAACGTGTAATCCTAGGTCAACGTCAGTCAACGCGTTGCGACCAAAAGATAATTCCAGGCGATCCAAAACCCTAGGTCAACGCTGGTCAACGCATAACCCTAGGACAACGCCAATCAGGACGTTGCAATGAAAGAGCCGATGCGACGGAAATAGTCAGTTCTAAGTCAATTCAATGATACGAGCCAAACCCAACTCACCGGTTGTAGACTCGAGACTCCGACGACGGCCAGGCGATAAACGCAGCGCCGGAAGGACTTCAGCTATTCGTCAAAGCATCGAATAGACTGAAAATAAAAGGAGCCAAGAGTTGAAGCTAATTAAAGGTCCTTTACACCGATCAAAGGCTAGACCAATCACATCGAAAGTATTCCAGCCTCTTCTATAAAAGAAACGAGTCTTGAACGCTTTGGAGGGGGTATCTGTAGGCATCAAAAATTGCCTATAGGTCTCCGTGAGCAGCTCAAAGCTAAGAGGAGACGATGAACATCACTATCCAAGTCATGGAAGCTTGATTGATATCGACAAATGCTTGAAGTGAATCGACGAACTACGTGGAGTAACGGAGTTTCAGAATAATGAGGATATGAACTGATCGAGAGCCCCGCATCACTTACAAAAGGGGAAGCGCTGTATGTGTCTCGGTTTAATCCATAATGACCTAATTATCGGAGCTTATAGAACTCCTCGTCGGCTTTCCAACGCACTTTGAATCACTCAAATCCGAGTTCAGACGAAGAAATTACGGCAAAAACGGACAAGTACACGGAAAAGAGCATCTCAGTCTGAGTTGAGACACCCCGAGGTGTCTCGGCACAAGCGAGACACCCCAGGGTGTCTCGGCCTCGCTGAGACACCCAGGGGTGTCTCTAGGCCTAAAAATGGACTTTTGTGTAGTTTTAACCACCCGAACTCCCCCCGAGCCTATAAATACAGCCTCAGGCCCTTATTTTTCAGATCTGGAATTTTTGAGAGTTGGCGAAGCCCTGCCGGACTGAAGATCAAAAGTACACGAATTTTAGAGAGGAGGAGGAGTAGAGTCTGATCGAGTTCGTCAGCATAAAGAAGAGGAGCTCGTCAGATCTGCAGTTCCCCGGGTCCGTTACTTAAGATTATCCCGTTGCGATAATCTTAAGAAGAGCAATTATCTCGCCGTTGCCGAGATAAGCGCTATGGTTTCTTGATTCCTTCACGAATCAACGAAGCTCTGCTCGATTTTTTAGTAATCAGATCTGATCGACGGTGGTCCACGGATATCAACATCCCCGTCACAGGCCAAGATCCCACGCAAGCAGTGGGCGATAAACACCCGTTGTGTTTGTTTGAAGAGAGTTGTATTTTTTTATTATTTTTATTGTGTAAGAAAGTCTTATAAAAAGACTAATTTTACTTTGAATTAGTAATCGATAAATGTGTAATAGATTCAGCAATGAAGAAATCAACTTTCACCGCAAACATCTTATAGTTTTCGAGATAGTAGACACTGTCTCGGAAACTGTAAGCTTCAGAAATCCATTGTCTTTGGTATTTTAACTTTAAATCTCTCGTCTGACCTCAGAATGAGGTAATTCAAGATGAGTTAGAAAGCTAGAGAAGATACCTACAATTGTTGTCTTTTGAGATTTTTCAAATTTGATGTGAATCATGGTCGAAATTTCAGTTCTTGTGCGAGATAGTCAGGGTGTTTCGCACCTGCGAGACAGTTTTGTATTACCTTCGGTATTTTACCTCTAACTCTCTCGTCCGACCTCAGAATAAGATGATTCAATATACGTTGGAAAACTAGCAAAGAGATATACAACCTCCTATAGGCAAGACACACATCGTGTGGGCGAGACACTCATGGTGCTTCATTCTTTGTGGGCAAAACACAGCTCCTGGTTGACTCGTTTCTTCGTTGTTTTGTCGTTCCATTGACTCGTATGCTTTGCTGATTCGCTTCATGCACTTGTTAGCTTCCCTATAGTATTATATGATCCTCCTTGACTCGAATAATAATGTTCATCATCTTTTCTTTGTCTCGAGCTACGTGCGAAAACCTATAGGTAATTTTTAACGCCTACTGATACCCCCTCCAAAGTGTTTCAGTCTCATTCTTTTATAGAAGAGCATGTAATACTTTGGATATGATAGGTTCAACCTTCAATCACTTTAGTATTTTGTCAAAGAGATTGCGTAGAAGGACCTATAAATAGCTTCAATTCTTAACTTCTTCAGCTTTTAGTCTATTCAATATTTTGTCGAATAGCTGAAATTCTTCTGGTACTGCGTTTATCGTATGACCGTTGTCAAAATCTTAAAATGAAACTGCTGTATTAGTTTTTGAATTTAGCTTGTGTTATTGAATCGATATTTGAACTGATCATCTTCGTCGAGAGTTATCTGAATTACGATTGAATTTCCCAGGATTATCCTTTGACCTGGAATCTCATCCTAAGCCTTATTTTGGCGAAGTCGTCGACGTGTTGACCGATGTTGAGCTTCATTACAATACGTTGACCAGCATTGACCTTCATTTGTGACGCGTTGACCAGCATTGATACAGTTTATACTCATACGTTGATTAGAGTCTATACAGTTTAAGCTCTTAAGGCGTTGGAGCGTGGCGGTCCCAAGTGTCGAGACTGTAGGACCAACTATTAAGGCTGATTCATCTGTAGGTATGGATCTTACCCTGACGTCCCGTTAATTATTCGTCAATCTTTTTTAACCACAGAGGAGTTTCAATTGTAGGACTAGCTAATGGAGCTGATACAACGAATGTGTTTGAGATTCCTCATAGAGACTTCGGCTGAAATTAATATTGTCTCGGGTGCTCAAGTCACGAGACCAACTGATAAAGCTTGTGCGTGAGTGACTATCATATTTATAGAATTTTTAGCAAACTCTTAACCATCAACGGATTTGATGAGCCTTTACTGACTACTGTTTTAATCGGGCTAGCATATAGATTGTCTAAGTTCATTTTACATGTAACGTTGTGCTAAAAGAATAAATTCTCTTAGACTTAATGCTACGATATTGAATACATAGACTTCACTATTCTTACGAGAATAGGCTACCCGGCAACACGTGTTAGGCATAGACTTATATCTAATTAGGGATCAAGATAGACTCCCCTATGCTGTAGAGGCATAGATTCAGTTGTTGTTAAGTTAATAATAACAACTGGCTACATGTGTGGATTGACTACACATGTAGACTTTTAAAATTTTTGTCTTCTCCTGGGGCAAACACGAACCCTCTGCTGGAGAGGAAGAAATTTATTTTTTATCTTCAGGTCTTCTCTTAGGGCAAAGATGAACTCGGTGCTGGAGAGAAAGAATTTATATTCTATCTCCTGCGTCAGAAGAAACTTAAAGTGGAATCTCCACTCCAAGAATCTGAAGGGTAAAACTAAGAGTGTGATCTCCACTCTAAGAATCTAAAAGATTTAGATAACCTTAACTATCAGAAGGTTTGATTACCCAATCTGAAAGTGAATTTCTCGTTTATCGAGATGAAATACCAACTTTGTCCCTAACTGTTTAAAAGTTTGACCAAAATGGAATTTGAGACGACCCTAACTATTTAAAGGTTTGATCATCCGATGTGGGTGGAAAATCTCTTTTATCGAAAGGGAATTCTAGTTTTGGTCCTAACTGTTTAAAGATTTGACCAAGTGAGAGTTGGAGGCGATCCTAACTGTTTAAAGGTTTGATCATCCGATTTGAGTGGACCTCTCATTTATGGAAGGAATCGAGAGGAGATTTTGGCTTTGGTCCTAACTGTTTAAAGGTTTGACCAAATGGGAGTTTAAGATGATCCTAACTATTTAAAGATTTGATCGTTCAATTTATGGATCTCTCGTTCATGAAAAGAATCAAGAGGAGATTTTGGCTTTGGTCCTAAATGTTTAAAGGTTTGACCAAATGTGAGTTTGAGACAATCCTAACTGTTTAAATGTTTGATCGTTCAATTTAAGGATCTCTCGTTCATGGAAGGAATCGAGAGGGGATTTTGTCTTTGGTTCTAATCATTTAAAGGTTTGACCAAATAGGACTTTGAGACTATCCTTACTGTTTAAAGATTTGATCATTCAATTTGTGGACCTCTCATTCATGAAAGGAATCAAGAGGAGATTTTGTCTTTGGTCCTAACTGTTTAAAGGTTTGACTAAATGGGATAGTGGAACGACCTTAACTGTTCAAAGGCTTGATCGTTCAATTTAAAAGTAGGCATCTCTTTCATGGAAGGAATCGAGAGGGGATTTTGACTTTGGTCCTAACTATTTAAACATTTGACCAAGATGAGATAGGGGAACGACCCTAACTGTTTAAAGGTCTAGTCGTTCGATTTGAGAGTGGTCCTCTTATTCATGGAAAGAATCGAGAGGGGATTTTGGCTTTGGCCCTAACTGTTGAAAGGTTTGACTAAGAAACAACAGGAGTTGAGGTACAAATAACAGTAGGAGTGTTAACTTGTACAAATAACTCAGTGGGGATTTTTGGTATCAAGTGGCTAGGTGTTAACTCAAAGTGATTTGATAATCGTCATGGATCAGCAGATTGAAATTTTTTATGTCGTGTCAGGACTGCACCAGTGGGAGTATTAAAGGCTTAGACATAGTGGTGGTTTGAATGGATTTAACCGTAAAGAATTTTGGTCAACCCACCATCAATTAATTTGATCAATGAGGGATTTTATGATGGGGGACCATGAATCATTAAGTACTCTACAATTACACACTGGGAGTTTCATGAGGAAAAATTGACATATACAGTCGTTGAATCTTATCTCAACGAAAGAGTGCTCCAAGAGTCATAGTGGGAGGATTTTAATCATCTTGAAAATAATTAAATAGCCACAGTGGGAGGTTCTTAATCATGATTAAGAATAAATTATTCTGATGATTAGTTTTTACTTTGAATAATCAATCGGGTTTGGATTATCCTTAAGCATACTACATGTAGTATTCATCAGGAACTTCCCATTGGAATGCATTGAGGTATTCCACCCCCAGCTCTTTGGCGAACCTGAATCCAATTGTATTTGGCCACATTGTCGGGTTATCCGTAAGAATACTAAGAGTAATATTCTTCAGAAATTTTACGTTGTTGAAAATAAGGGAAGCAGTTTAACCTCTTATACCCGTCGGAGGAAGTCGGGTTTTTCTTAAGAATATTATGTGTAATATTCTCCAGGAACTTCCTGTCAAATGTAGGAAACAGTTTAGTCTTATATACCAGTTTGAGGTAATGGATAAGCAATTTATACTCGTATACTCTTTGGAGTTTTCACCATTCTCATTTGGCTTGTTTCACCGTTACGATGATGGCGTCAATGAAGGCTTGGATTTTATTTTTGAGAACGAAGCAAGCCTTGGTGGGATGAAGAACTCTCCTATGGTACGCATAGTATTTTGGATCCGAATTCTTGTTAGCTTCCTCCTGATTTTTAATAGGTGGTAGCTCGATTTTGTTATTGTTCAGAAGGTACTTGAAGATGGCTGGAACCTCATCGTCCTTGAAGGAGTACTACTACTTTTGAGGTGACTGTTATCACAATTATCGCTGTAATGTTTGATTAGCATCTATAGTAATTACAGGCATCGTCGATTGGCTTCTCTCAGCCTTCTTTCTTTTGAGAAAGCGTTCGGCCTGTTTACCGTGTAGCTTTAACTCTTTCCAAGTGGCTGAAGACACAACTCCTATGGCTTCTAAAACATCCAATGAGAGATTATTGTGACACGTTTGGATGATAAAATCCTCCGTGACCGGATCTTGGTAGTTCATTGCCTTATTACGGAAGTGTTTAACGAATGTGTCGACTGACTCTTTGCTCTTCTGCTTCTCATCCATAAGGGTTCCGATTAACACCTTGGTATCGTCATCGAAAAAATTACTGAGGAACAGATTCTCCATGTCACCCCAATTGTTAATGCTTCCATGTTTGAGACATCGGTACCAATCAAAAATGGCCCCGAGCAAGGTGCCAACGAATGACCGAACCATTAAAGCTTCATTTCCAGAGATCATACCCAAATAAGGCTTGAAATAAATCAAGTGTTGAATGGGTGAGCCTTTCCCATTAAATGGAGTGAAGTTAATCAGAATGAATTTTGGTGGGTATAGAATTTACTCCTACTCCCTCGGGTATGGGCACGAAATACATGTCTTTTTCACCTCTTGAGCTGACATCAAGCCGTTGATCTTGTTCTCAAGCTCTTCCATCATTTTATTATCTTCGTCCTCATTTTTCTTCGAAGGACATTGAGGAGGATCAACCAAACCACCCCCAATGTTATAGTTATTAGGAGGAAGATCAGCAAAAATATGTTCATCCACATCTGCGTTGCTATCATCTGCATCGTTTGAGCATGACGGCTAGATTCAGCTTGCTGACTTGGCTTAGGTTGTTGAGACTGAGTCTGTAGCTCTCTCATCTGCTGCATGGCTAATTCCATCTCCATCTTCATTTCAGCTCGAATTTCTTCTTGGTACATAGCCAGAGCTTCTTGAAGCATTTGAGCCAATTGATCAGGTGTGATGGTGAATACCTCCCTAGCTTACCCTATACTGGATGTTGTATCGTCGGAAGCAACCGTGAAAAAAGTATCTGAGGCCTCATCATCTGAAGACAGCCCTTCGTGCATCTTCTGTAATCTTTGTGTCTAGTTGCCCTTAGCTGTAGCTGTGACATCCTTTGAGATAATCCCTGATTGACTCTTCCCCCTAGAGAAAAGTCAGGGTCAGAGTTGGTTGAATGTCACTTTCCTCTATTTGCCATATTAATGGTGACCTCTGGTAGCTCATTATCTTGAATAGCAAATCTTCTCTTATCAAAACGCCTCGGCTTGGGCTTTGATGTTTCAGTAGAAAGTCTTTGGAATACAGAGACTCTTGGTGGTGAGGCTTTGGAACAACTACATTCAGACAACAGTGCTTTGATGAGCCTCTCACATGCACAATGAGGGTGTGTGTCTCAAACAATCCCAAACAATCCTCTTTCGTGATTTATTCACACCTTTAGTTTGATAGTACAACTCATCGATTTGATGACCGGAGCACCCTATCTTCTGTTGGTGTGATTGGACCTTGTTGAGATGCTCAAAACGACTTGTTGTCGACTTTGAGCTACCCATGGTTATGTCAGGAGTCACACATTTTGAACCACCCCCTTGCCGGTGCGGGTCTTAACGGGCTCCTGAGTTCCAATATAAACTCCCAATCGTGTGGAAATTAGAATTTTCCCTTCATGGGATTGCTTTGACTTTGTGGGAGGATACGAACAACCCCTAGTGTGAGAAGTCACTTAGAATTTATTCACCAGACCCAAGCGTTCTTTGACTGGAGCTTTACCTTGATCCTCGTGTAAAAGACCAAGGTGATCTGTCATTGTAATTTTAAAGTATGATAGGTTAGGACTGACCCAAGGCTTCACTAGTGGCTTAGCAGATGTGGTTGCAGCAGACGAACAAGGAGCGGATGTCGACGGAGTCAAAGGAGAGTCCTCGGGAGATTGCCTTTGTCCTGGACACTTGTGTGTGTCTTGGATATGGATCCCTTTGCTGAGACAGCTACCAGTGTCTCGGATAAGGCCCCTTTCGCCGAGACACTCGCAAGTATATCGGTTGAAGGAGGTATTCCGTGATTCTGATTTTCACGCAAGTTTAGATTTTAGGATCCAAGCTTTGCTAGTTCTCAATAATTCTTTGGACATCATTTCCATCTTCCCTTCTTGTGATTGTTGCAAGAGGGCACGAGCATAAGCGGTGTTTGCACGACGCTTTTGAATGCGCTCTTTGAGGGTCGAAAGGGCTCTTTTGACGAGAACCCATTCCTCTATCGATAGTTTGGCAGAAATATGAGTGGTTTGTCATTGAGGCAACTGGACCCCTTGATGTTTCCTCGACTCTAGATCCACATAATAGCAAACCTTGTTGACTTGTTCTAAGGCCTTATCCATTTGACGAGCGAGATATTGGTGTTGCCTCTGACGAGCCCTCTTCGTCAAAGTTAGCGAGTTAGAGCACTCAATGGGCTAGGGTGGCCCCCATTTTGTTTTACCAACCCTGGGGAAACTCTGAATACAGGCCATCATCGTTTGTACAGTCAGGCTTCTTGGGTGCTAAGATCCAAAGTCGAGAGGGAAGCTGCTTTTTCTTCTCTTCCTCCCCTCGACCTCGGGTGACTTCTCCCCCTTTATTTAGAGAATCGAGTGAACGCAGAATCCTAATCGCCCTTTCGGCTAGCACGTGGGATCTTCTTCTTTCTATTAAGATAGAACCAAACAAGAGCCATCAACTTCGATCAAACGAATCCTTAACTGGGGAGGAATCATCATGAGCAGAGCTTCCGGCTTTGGGGGTCGTCGGGATAATGTTGCCAGGGGAGACCTCCGCAACGATTAGGCGAGAGCCTTCATCTTGAGCCTTTTTTGGTGTGTAAGCCTTCTTCAATGGTGAGATCCTCCTGTACTTGCGAGTAGAGGAAGATTTTGATGAAGACGAGAAGAGATATTCCTCGAACTTAGTTTGGTGAAACTCCTACTCGACCATTAAATCAATAGGGATCTTGATCGGTTGTGACACAACAGTCTTGGCAGCAAGACCGTTGGCTCCCATTGTGGTCGCCAGCGTGTTTCTGTCGGAAACAAATTTTACTACAGAATTCACCATAACTGTTTATCGATTATAATGAATACAAAAGAGTGAGTTTTGTGCTTAGTAAAACTACTCTTTATAACAAAATCAACTTAAGAGTGTTCCCTAGAAACACACGCAGGATCGTGTTGGATCGCTACTTGCGTTTGATCTTTACCTGTGCTGAGGTACGTTAGCCCGTAGACGACTGAATCACAGATCCAAGTTGAACCGTGAAGAAGGCTTAAGGTTGATGTTTCATTTTAGAAACAAAAGACAAAAGTGAATATCTTAGCAAAGTAAGATAGAACACTCTTCTTGAGATTAAGTCAAAGCTTAGATCTCAAGGAATTGCAGGAACTCTGAAAAGGTTTGCACGTGATGAAGACTCTCTCCCTCTCTTGCTTAGATCGCTCAAATCTCTGCTCTATTTTGCTCAATAATACTCCATCCTCGTGCATATAGGTGATAGGGGGTATTTATAACCCATAGGAACTGTAATTGAAAGTGGGAAATTAAAACAAAACCAATTGACAATCCCCTATTTCCGAGACAAACGTCACTATCTCAGAAACAGGACTGTTTTAGCCTATTTTGTAACCGATATTCCCACCTTTAAATACCATGATTTCTACAGTTATGAGCGGATTTTTCGTTTGTAACGGCTTCCCCACGTTCATAGGTGATCCCTAGTAGTTAATAAGCCATATGGACCGCACAAAACTCGAGAAAACCATCAAAAACAATGTTACACTATCTCTAGTTTCTGAGACATTTTCTATGTCTCGAAAATAGTGTCTTGTAGTTTCCGAGACAGTGGATACTGTCTCGGAAACTGTAAGCTTTAGAAATCCATTGCCTTCGGTATTTTGCCTCTAACTCTCTCGTCTGACCTTGGAATGAGGTGATTCAAGATGTGTTAGAAAGCTGGCGAAGAGACCTACACCTTTTGTCTTTTGAACTTTTCATATTTAATTTGAATAATTGTCAAAATTTTAGTTATTGTCTTATAGTTTCCGAGACAATGGATAGTGTCTCGGAAACTATAAGCTTCAGAAATCCATTATCTTTGGTATTTTGACTTTAAATCTCTCGTCCGACTTTGGAATGAGGTGATTCAAGATGCGTTAAAAAGATGGAAAAGAGATCTACAACTATTGTCTTTTGAGATTTTTCAAATTCGATGTGAATCATGGTAGAAATTTTAGTTCTTGTGCGAGACAATAAAGGTGTTTCCCACCTGCGAGATAGTTTGTACTACCTTCGATATTTTGCCTCTAACTCTCTCATACGACCTCGGAATGAGGTGATTTAAGATGCGTTAGAAAGCTAGCAAAGAGATCTACAACTCCCATAGGCGAGACACATATAGTATGGGCGAGACACGCGTGGTGTTTTATTCTTTGTGGGAAAAACACAGCTCCTGGCTGAGTTGTTTCTTCATTGTTTTGTAGTTCCATTGACTCGTATGCTTCGCCGATTCGCTTCATGTACTCGTTAGCTTCTCTACAGCATTAGATTATCCTCCTTGACTCGGATAATAACGTTCATCATACTTTTTCCATCTTCAGCTACATGCGGGAACCTATAGATAATTTTTGACGCCTACAGCAGGTGTAGTGACCAGTCCAGAGGCCGTGACACATCCAAGGGCAGATCAAAGTCTAAAGGGAGAGGTTATTTTTATTGTGGGAAGCTAGGTCATATTAAGAAGAATTGTTGGGTATATGAAGAAAGAGCAAGCTGGGAACAAAGGTTACTAGAAAGATGAAAGAATAAAGTTGACAGTGACACCACAGTTACTTTGTCTGATACCAATGTTATTCTCATTTGTAGGAAAGAAGACTGTATGCATGTTATGAGTTAGAATTCCGAGTGGATAGTGGATACAGGATCTACATGTCATGCTATCTCTAATCGAGACCTTTTCACGTTGTATAAAGCAGGTGACTTTGGCAATGTGAAGATGGACAATACTTGCTACTCGAAGATTGTAAAACTTAGTGATATACACTTGCAGACAGATATCGGATGCACATTGATCTTAAAGAATGTGCGACATGTTCGGGTCTTACTTTGGGTCGAATGAGATATGAAATTCAATTTAGTGAAGGAAAATGTAAAATCACTAAAGACTCTCTTGTGGTGGCTAGTGGAAGTATATGTTGCAATTTATATAAGACTCAAGCAAATGCTTCATATGATTCTTTGAGCGTCGCTCAAGACGGTGACACTCTCAGTTTATGTCATAGGAGGCTCGGGCACATGAGCGATAAGGTGTTGTAGATATTAGCAAAAAAGTTTCTCATTACCTTTGCCAAAGGTTCGTCACTCACCCCTTGTGATTATTATTTATTTGGCAAACAACATAGAGTTTCTTTTAGTAAGCCTTCTAAAAGAAAATATAATATCCTGGATTTGATTTATTTTGATGTTTGTGGTCATATCGATGTGGAGTCCTTGGGTGACAATAAGTAATTTGTCACACTTATTGATGATGCATCACAGAAGATGTGAGTTTTCTTATTGAGGACAAAGGACCATGTATTTTCAGTCTTCTAGCAGTTTTATGCCATGGTGGAGAGGCAGACATGAAAAAAGTTGAAGTATTTGCGCGCCGATAATGGAGAAGAGTGCACTTCCATTGAGTTTAGAGATTATTGTTTCAAGCATGATATTCAACATCAGAGGACAGAGCCCGGTACATCGTAGCATAGTGGAGTTGTAGAGAGGTACAACAGGATCATTGTGAAGAAAGGCAGATGCATGTTGAAGATGGCGAAGTTACATAAGAGCTTATGGGCTAAAGTTGTTCGCACTGCATGCTACATAATCAACAGGTCTCCTTCAGTTCCTTTGGGTTTTGATATTCTAGAGTGAATTTTGTCTAGAAAAGATATTTCCTATTCTCATTTGAAGGTGTTTGGTTGCAAGGCGTTTGCATACATTCTGAAGGAGAAGAAACAGAAGATTGATGATAGAGCAATTCCTTCCATCTTCCTTAGTTATATAGAAGTTGAGTTCAGCTACAAACTATGGGATGCAGAAAAGAGACGAATTATCAAACGAGCAGATGTAATTTTTCAGGAGGATCAGACTATTGTAGATCTCGAGAAAAATCAGAGAGTATTGCTAGTGAGATTCCAGATAGGATACCCATTTCGTCTCCAGTACAGTTTCATCCTACAGATACAAAGCAAGTGAATGATGATGATATTGATGATGATGGTCAGATACCAGAGCAGGAAGATAGTGATCAGGATCACGAGCAAGAGGCTCCTCAGCAAGGGGGAGCATCACCATCAACATGAGTTTGTAAAGCAACAACTTAGGAGATCAGTTAGAGAGCATCGACCATCCACGAGGTATCCTCTTTGGAGTATTCTTTGCTGACAGAAGAGGGAGAGTCAGAAAGCTTTCAGGAGGCACATACTCATAAAAACAAGGACAGATGGTTCCAGACTATGAAGGAAGAGATGAAGTCTCTTGAGAAGAACGATACTTATGAGTTGGTAGATTTACTGAAGGACAGAAAAGCTTTAAAGAACAAGTGGATATTCAAGTTAAAGAAGGATAGATACAAATAGATTCAGAATACAAAGCCAGATTAGTGGTGAAAGACTTTGGTCAGAAAAAGGGCATTGATTTTGATGAGATTTTTTCACCGAATGTGAAGATAACGTCCATTAGAGTTATCTTGGGGTTAGCAACTAGTTTAGACCTCGAGATTGAGTAACTTAATGTGGAGACTATATTCCTTCATGGTGATTTGGAGGAGCAGATCTATATGGAGCAGTCGGAGGGTTTTGAAGTGAAGGGAAAAGAACACATAGTTTGCAAGATGAAGAAGAGCCTCTATGGTTTGAAGCAAGCACCCATGCAGTGGTACAAGAAATTTAATTCTTTCATATTGAGTCATGGCTACCACAGGACAATTGCAGATTCATGTGTATATTTCAGGAAATTTTTAGATTCTAGCTTCATTATCCTTTTGCTTTATGTGGACGATATGTTGATTGTTGGTCATGACAGTCAGATAATCGATAGGCTGAAGAAGGAGTTATTTAAATCCTTTGACATGAAGGATTTAGGCTCGGCACGGGAGAAATATGTTGAATGGCTACTTGATAGATTTAACATAAAAGATGCTAAGTCTGTCAGTACTCCTCTTGCAGGTCATTTGAAGCTTAACAAAAAGTTTTGCCCGACTACAGATGAGGAAAAGAGTATGATGGAGAATATTCTTTACTCTTTAGCTGTGTTTGATGTATGTCATGGTTTGCATAACGCTAGATATAGCTCATGCAGTTGGCGTTGTGAACACATTCATTTATAATCCAGGAAAATTTCATTGGGAAGGTGCAAAATGGATCTTAAAATATTTGAAAGGCAGTTCCAGATTGTGTTTGAATTTTGGAGATTCGAATGCAGTATTATATGATTTTGCAGATGCGGATATGACAGGTGATCTCGATCATAGGAAGTCTACCTCAGGTTGGTTGTTCACTTTTGTAGGGGGAGCAGTATCTTGGCAGTCTAGGTTGTAGAAGTGTGTTGCTTTATCTTCAACAGAGGCGGAATATATTACAGCTGCAGAAGCCAATAAAGAGATTATTTGGTTGAGAATATTTCTACAGGAGTTAGGCTTGCAGTAGGATAATTATCAAATCTTTATTGATAGTCAAAAGTGCTCTTGAGTTGAGCAAGAATTCTACATTTCAGTCCAGGACGAAACACATTGATGAGAGATATCATTGGCTTAGAGAAGCAGTTGAGAAAGAGGAGCTGAAGCTACAAAAGATTCACACATGTTATAATTCAGTAGATTTTCTAACGAAGATCGCTTTCAAAGAGAAGACCGAGTTGTGTCGGAAAATTGATCGGCATGAACTCCCGTTGAGGAGTTACAGATTGGCATACTCCCTCGTTGGGCGGGAGGGGGAGATTGTTATGGGTCCAGTCCAAGATAAGGCCCACATGAATTAAAACTCTATCTAGAAGTGGATTTGTATGATCTATTTAAAATAAGAATAGATTTGAAGAATTCTATACATATGAGAAAAACCCGATATTTATTTTCGGAGCTACAATACTCAAGAGAGAAAAGAGGGGGGGAGAGAAAGAGAGAGAGAGAGAGAGAAAAGTTCAGATTCTGGATAGTTCAATTGTCCGATTGGAGTGATTCAAAAGTCGTTGTCTTTAGAACGACAACGCTGTCGAGGGTACGGTGTTGGTTTCTCCGCGGGTGTTAGAGAATTTTGTGAGATGGGTTTTAGGGTTTTGGTGCCCTAAAGGTAACACTGTATTTTTTTCTTGTGATTCAATCCCCAAGTTCAGGTGTAAGTTGGAGGCGTTGTACTCTTGATTCATAGTAAAATATTTCTCTCTGGATTGCCCCGTGGACGTAAGCACGATTTGCCGAACCACATTAAATCTTAGTGTTTGTTTGCTTGTGGTATTTTCATTGATGTCGTTATTCGTTTAGTGTTTAATTCCGCAGATTAACCTCCATAAAATCCCTAACAGGAGAATCACGCTTGTTTCTTCTATTAAAAATTTCTAAAATAATTATATAAATAATCACATTTTATGATATTAAGTTTTTTTGAGATGGGTCGAAAACTCGAATACTCTAACCAAATATAACATATGTAATAAATATTTAAAAGAATTGAACAAATAAATTTCATTGAATTGATGGTCTTTAACTATTTAATCTATTATTCAACACAAAGTAAAGGGAAAAAAAATACACACTATTCATCATAAAGAGTATGGGCAAGTTTATCCATTCATAATATCTTAAAGCATTAAATCTCAAGTACATTATATTCATAACTTAATTGTAAATTCAAGGCTAATTAATGACTCTTAACAAGTGTTTCCTAGGCGTTAACAAAACCCAGTAAATAATACAGATAGAAAGAGAAAGTATCCCATGTTCCCAATGGCATTAAAGGTATCAACTCTTAGATATTGGCTAAATACCCATATTGGTATTTTAATTTTACCCCATTTACCAAAAAGGTATTTTAATTAGGCAAATCTGCTTTAAGGTATTTTAATTGATTCAACTTACCAACAAGGCCCTTTTTCTCGTCGGCGACCAGTTTTCCGGCGAGAGCTCGTCACGTGCGTGGTACGTGATTAATTAAACTATTTTTTAGCTACTGATGTGACACAGATTTTCTGACGTGGTAGTGTTTAAAGGAGGGAATTAACCCTCTAAAAATCCTAATTGACCCAAAATAGGACAGATCCGTGTCACATCAGCAGCTAAAAAATAGTTTAAGCCATCACGTGTCACGCACATGACGAGCTCTCGTCGGAAAACTGGTCGCCGACGAGAAAAATGGCCTTGTTGGTAAGTTGAATCAATTAAAATATCTTAAAGCATATTTGCCTAATTAAAATACCTTCTTGGTAAATGGGGTGGAATTAAAATACCAATATGGATATTTAGCCCTTAGATATTTGTATAAATCAAAAAGTTTAATTAATAATCATAGAATTAACATCTCTTCTGTACATATAATACATATTTAATACCAAGGAGCATGACACTAATTTGTTAGAAATTCATGTTACAAGGATTTAAAACAGACCTTTTGCTCATCGGATACGTTTATCTCTATTGTTTAGTGGGCGCAGTATACTGTTTTTTAGCAGTATACTATTTTTTTTAGCAGACTAAGTATTCTACTTTATCGTGAGCCTTAGATTTGGACTACAGTACATAGCACAAACAATTACAGAAATGGATTTTTAAGATATGGACTGCAACATAGAGCCCCAACTGCTTTTAGATGCAACTAGTATCGTGTACGTGCGTTGCACGTAGGCACACTTGTTGATTAATTTTTTGGAATTCTTTTGGTTCTATTAGGTTAGAAAGTGAATAGTTACTAAGATATTATTGTGAACGTGTTTTTGTTGCTTGTGGGGGCCACATGGGAAAACCACGTGAATGCTAATGGATTGGAAAATGAAAACGCGTGAAGAAGAGTTCTTGTGATGTAAACCGCGTGAAGTGATAGGTGTGCAGGGGAAAGTTGATAGGCGTGGGGGCCACAAACAATTTGTGAAGAGGTCTTGTGATCACGAGAGGGTTTCTCCGCTGCAGGCTATATATAGGAAGAGCACTGTTCCTAGGGTTTTGAGCAAGGTGGATTCTTTTCAGCGGCTGCGGCTTTGTTTCTTGGAGAAAACGCAGCAAAGGAAAAAGGAGAAGAATAGGGATTTGTGTAGCTTTTGTGAGAGTATTTGTGTGAGAGAGAGAGATTGTTTGAGGGTTTAGATCGAGTGATTGTAAATCCTAGTTGTATTCTCTCCCTCTAATAGTAGATCTCCCCCTCCTTGCCCCGTGGACGTAGGCAGTTTGCCGAACCACGTAAAATTGATTGTTTGAGTTTGTGGCCATTGTAATAGTTTTAGGATCCCTCGACGCGCAGTCCTAGAGCTGACGAGAGGAAGAGCAAATATCCCACTTTGATGGGATATTAGGCTTTCAGATTCTTGTTCCCTTTGAGAAACAAGAATTCTTATCGATCTTTCTCTCTTATTGTGCACCAGAAACTCTGCCGAAATTTCCGCTGCGCACAACAATTATAGTAATTAATAAAGAATTAATG
>NC_033800.1:14790355-14795023 GCF_001876935.1 Asparagus officinalis
GCCTAAAATACTATATACTAATACACAGATAATATATAACATAAGAAATTAAAGGATTAATACATAAAACGTGACGTACATTAATAATACCATGATCTTCATCATAGCAAGGATAATTGTACTAATATTAATAATACATATATTATCTAAAAATATTAGTTATAGCCCCGGATAACAAGCAATTAATATAGAAAATTTTTACTCGAAAAAAATTACTACATATAAAAACATTAAAATAAATCGTATAATATTTTTAATCCTATAGAAAATATAGAAAGGAAAATACAAATACCTTTTAAAAATCATAAATAAATATTTTAAACCTAGAAAATTACTTAAAATTAATATCATAGATTTTCACGGTCATGCTAAGATAGTTCTGAAATTGCTATTCAATATTCAAAATTAGGTCTTTTGTCGTGTCGTCATCTTTGTTCAAATGATCATGGAAATTTCGTAATACTGAGGTGCCTTCAAATACTCATCACAATATTTACATTTAGCGCTTCCTTGGTTATCCCGGTTAATATTAAAGAGAATATGCTTTTAAGATCTACTATTTATTAACTAGTTTTCCCTTGACTTTTTAATTATATTATAAGTTAACCCGTTTTTGACTCTAGTTGATTTAAGTCTGGTATTGATTAGGTTTATAGTCCTCCGTTTCAAGAAATTAGTCCGGATTGTCGTATCTTCAAATATTTCAAATATTCTCACAGTCGCAAATCATCGGACGATAGTGGTGAAGTGAATCTCATTGCCAGGGCAGATATCTAGATCCGTCTTCAAACTATGCCACAAATTTAGCGCATATTATGTCCCTGTTTAAGCACCGAGGATTATTTTATTATTAGATCAGATATTCCTTTTAAATGCTAATATTTATATAGTTTTTCTTTTGATTTTAATTATAAAAGTTAACCGCGCCGTGGACGCTAGTTGATAAGTTCCTTGATTGATTATAGTTTCTGGTATGATAGATTTACCGCCTTGGCATAAATTAGTCTGAGTTGGGTAGTATCAAGGAGTGATTTTAAGAATTGACTCACATTGATCTAAGATCATAGGTATACTATTTATTGACATCCTTCAAATCATTCGACATTATATTTACTATTAGGTTGTTCCGGCTGTGTAACACGCTCGGATTAGTATGTTGAATCAGAAAGTAGTTCTGTTGTAGATACTAACTGAATTTAGCAAGCAATAGGGTTCTATTTGAATACGAGAAATGATGGTCTTGGGTGCATTAGTAAATCCTCTAGTAAAAGTGGGACTGGCGTTTGGGCGGGTGTATTTATCACAGGTCTTGATAGCAACGTGGGTATGATTCATGTAGAATAATTTCACCAATAAAAAAGATCAAGTATGTCGCGATCGCAGTGAGTCGACACTACGAGGAGCCGTTATAAGTCAGAATTTCGGCTCGAAGCTCAACATTTTTGACCGGCTCTGTTCTGCGTGTTGTAACCTTATATAAAAAACTGCCAAGAGAAATCTCTAATCGCAAGACTCTTTGCATCCCGGTCTGGTTAGTTGATTAATATACTAGACTTTCGCTCTCGCTCTCAGATTCATTAATGGATGTTTACAGCTCGTCTCAGGTCTCCATGCCGTTAGTATGATGAAGCTCGGGAGAGTAGTTGGAGTCATCGAATCTACTATGCATCTAGGTAAGACTAAAATATAAATAAATTTTAAAACTGAACGATAGGGAATTCGCCTAATAATCAGTTTAATATTTTAAACTATAAGAGATCTGATATACATAGTATACGGTCTCCATCGGCAAATAGTTGTAAATTGGGCGGATGGATTCTAAATTCGAAAGTCAGAAGCATATATCATTCTCCCTAAAAGAAGTGGACATCCGCTCTCTGTAGCGATCAAAGTGGCGGGCTACAGCCTCCTTGACGGACAGACGCTGAGAGGGAGCAGGGGCTTTGACAGGCCACAAACGCACGAGCTGCGTCTGGATACATTAGATAGACTTGGTCCACGTCTAGCTCTAAAGGCTATCATCTACCTGATGTGGGAATACAAACATAGTATTCGGGCTACATATTTAAAAATATATAGATTGAGGGCTAAGTAGTAACACTAAGCATTTCCGGCTTAATATTTTTTTGGGTCGGCTTATGTAACGCGATTTGTGGGGAATACGATCAATCAACGGAGTGATTGAATATTGTTATACGATGCCGCACGGACATTGGGACGAGATATCGTCGCCATGAGTATTGGCAACGTATTTCAAATCCGCGGCCGAAGTAAGTATGCGACGAAACGCCTCGGCGGGGTTGCGACGGATTCGAATCCGTCGCCATACTTATGCTGACGTAGTGCGAATCCTCGTCGTGAATGGTGTATGGCGACTGGATCAGATCTGTCGCGCAATAAGTATTGGCGACGAAACATTGGTGACGATCAATCTCGCTAATTACTTCTTCACAGATTCGATCGACCGTAACAATACTTATTGCGGACCGAATTTGATCGTCCGAATCATGTATTGGGAGCAGGAACATTGTTGACGGAATCGATTTCGTACCATAACGCTAGTGGGCGCGCACATTTCCGTCGTCAATACTCTATTGCGACGAATAGAATCGTCGCTAATAGGTATGGCGACGAACATAGGCTGATCGGACTGAAGTCCGTCGCAAAGATCATGTATTGCGATGATATGCGAAATCGTCGCCAATTGGTATTGCGACAGATTGAATCTGCGCTAATAGTATTGGCGGAAACTTGGTGACCGGTATACATCCGCGGCCAATACTTATTGCAGAGTATTCATCTCGCCCAATCAGTATTGGCGACGAACATATGTGACAGGATAAATTACGGTCGTGATACGTCTTGCCGAACGCATCATTTCCGTCGCTCAATACTTAATTGGCACCGGTGTAGGCGAAGATAGAACTTCGCTAATTACTAATATGGCGACGGAGACATGGCGACGGATAGAATCCTCGCCAATACTATGGCGACGGATCGGATTCCAGTGCCATCAGGTTTCCCGTCGCCCAAAGTTATGGAGCGACGGAAAACATAGCTCGGGAGAATATCCGCGCCAAATGTAACATTGGCTGATACGGAAACCCCCGTCTCCATGGGTATCGTTTGTATTGGCGACGGATTTTAAATCCGTCGCCAATACCCCGTCGCCAATACTCAGTTTTCTACTAGTCAAAGTGGAACCGAGAAACAAATTTTAGTAAGGAAATAAACCAAATATACTTAATCATTATATTTGACCACATGCATTGCACGTGTATAAAACTTAGTAAATTAGAAATGTAAAAGATTTGAGAGCCTAATACGAATAAGGAAAAAACAAGTAAGGTCTAATATAACAAAAACCGGAGACTTAACATAAAGCTCAAGTAAAAGCAAAATTTATTCTTCTTCTTATATGATAAAACTAAAATTATTACATTTGTTCATAAATAATCCTTTTGAGACTAATAAATAAATAAATTCTCGACTATATCAGGCTCTGCCTAAAATACTATATTATATACAATTAGGTGTGTCCATTCGGGCCAGCCCGGGCCGGGCAAAACCGGACCCGGGTACCCCGGGTCGGGTCCGGGCCCGGGCCTGACCGGACCGAGTTCCGTGCCGGCCCGGTTTAATTTTTTTAAAATTCTATATAATATTTAAATTATACAAAAAAGACAAAAAAATTAATAAAAAATAATAATTTTATTAATCACTTAAAATAACATAAATTAAAAATAAAAAATTATAAAAATAAATTCTTTATTAATAATTAATAAATCATTTACAAATTATAAGTATAAATTTATTTTGGAATTCATCGCATCACAATAGATAAGTACATCCCAAGATTCCCAACTAGGTTTTTTTAAATTTTTTTTTCTTTTTTTGATAAAAAAATACTAAAAATTAGTTTAATTTTATTATATTTTATATAATTATGTATTAGTATATACTTCTAAATTATTATGTAACTATATATTATATATACATATATTATATGTAAATATATTGTATATATTTATAAGTTATAACTTGAGAGAGAGAGAGAGAGAATCGCATAAGTAGCCGTTGCCCGTTGGGCCAATGGGGAAGAAGTAACCGTTGTAATATACTATACTTATATACTAAGAGAGAGAGTATACACACACACGCATATTATACATATATAAGAGAGAGTATACTTATATAAGAGGGAGTATACATATATAAGAGAGAGTATACTTATATAAGAGGGAGTATACATATATAAGAGAGAGTATACTTATATAAGAGGGAGTATACATATATAAGAGAGAGTATACTTATATATACATATATACTAAGAGAGAGAGTATATATATACATACATACTAAGAGAGAGAGAGAGAGAGAGGGTATATTAGTATATATATATATATACACACATATATTATACATATATAAGAGAGAGTATACATATATAAGAGAGAGTATACTTATATATACATATATACTAAGAGAGAGAGTATATATATATATACACACATACATACATACATACATACATACATACATTATACATTTATAAATATTACATATATGTATACATATATATATATACATATATATATATGTTTTGGTTTGATAGTTTTCAAGTTTTACTATGAAACAAATGAATAGAATTGGAAAATACTATTTTGT
>NC_033800.1:14803723-14805040 GCF_001876935.1 Asparagus officinalis
ATAACCATATCCGCTAAAATCGGATACGGTTACGGATATACATGCGGATATATAAGCGGATATGCATGCAGATACAAAACAGATATGAGAAAACTAGATAGTATTGAGAAAAACATAGTTCATGTGATACAAAAGAGTTTGTTAATATGTCCATTATAATTGAAAAGTTAAGATTAGATATTTTGATCATCAAAATTAACCACAAATCCATAATCTAAGAATCGAAACTATAGTAAGAGTATGACTAGTATGTATTCGGATATTTCGGATACGGATACGGATATTTTACTATAAAACCATATCCGTAACCATATCCTATCGGTTATAGATTTGAGTAACCGTATTCGTATCCTAACGGATACGGTGACGGATATTTTCTCGGATACGGAGACGATTTAGCACCCCTAATTTGGGAGCACATAGGGGTTAGCAAGCTAGATTCTTTGAAAGGTGCGCCCAAGCCATATATTTCTTTATTATATATTTAAAAAGGACAACAGTCACTAGATTACTGACACGATAACCATTTTTTGAAAAAAAAATTCTAGAGGATGACAAAATCACACGACATGATCGAGTACTAGTCTTTGGAATAAGAATTCGTTCGTTTCCAATTTTGAAAAAAGACCAAGGCCGTACTTAATTAAACCCACTCGCTTTGGGATTCAGGTGTTGAGATCTCCGGGACCAAAACCGCGGGAGGTTGGAAACCATGCACGCACGAGGACAATGGTTTGCTTTCCTCGATCACGTGACTAGAGTACGTTTTGCAAACGATCAAAATGTTTTCATGTGCACTTTGCTGCGAAATCCAAAGTTCTCAAACATGCTCTTAGTATCAGTAAAATATATATAAAAAAAGTACTCATAAAATTAAATTCATTAGATTTTGGAGAACTTTCAAAGTTGTTATATTTTCTTTAAAAAAAATGCATGGTACATTCACATTCGATTTAAAGCGGAGATCTTGCCTAGCTAGATCTTAAATAAGTAATAGTGTATTTGCAAGGAACATAATGTGAAGGACTATAATTTAAATACTGAATATTGACCCAAATTGTGTTTAAGCCATTCTTTTCATCCCAGTCTCTCTTTTCAATAAAATATAGGCTAAATGCCTATCTGTAACATATTTTAGGGCCTACATTTTAGAAAAGGAATATAGAAACTTGTCTTGATCTCTTTTTAGGTCCTACATTGTGGCATGTTGCCTCTGTAGTTTCTATAATTGAGTTGGATCACCGTTGTATTTATAAAATAACTTTCTATTGCCCTGCATTATATATAGGGGTGTCCAAAAAGCTCGTCGTCCCGTGC
>NC_033800.1:14805103-14856492 GCF_001876935.1 Asparagus officinalis
AATAAAAAAGTGGCTTTTTTATTTTTTTATATGTATAATATATGTATATATAAATATATATACATATATTATACTCTCTTAGTATATATGTATAATATATGTATATATAAATATATATACATATATTATACTCTCTTAGTATATATGTATAATATATGTATATATAAATATATATACATATATTATACTCTCTTTGTATATAAGTATATATAAGTATACTCTCTCTTATATAAGTATATATATGTATAAGTATATATAAGTATGCTTTCTTTTATATAAGTATATATAAGAATACTCTCTCTTATCACTACCACAAAATAGATATATGGGGACGGTTATTTGGGGACGGTTCAAAACCGTCCCCTTTGCCTCCTAAGGGAACGGTTGTGTGACGGTTACAATCGTCACGAAAAAGTCTAAGGCAACAGTCCAAAATAAAGTGTTGGCCTTGAATTAGACTTAAAAAAAAATTAGTAGGCTAAAGGGACGGTTTTGTAAAGGACTCGCGCCCAAACTTTTTTAACAAAATTTATTTTCTCTCAGAACCGCCTGACCCGATAACTAAAAATTTTCTTCACCCGATAGTTAGGGTTTCTCATCTTCCTCTCCTCTCGTCGAATCCTCTCCTCTCGTCGACTCCCCCGTGCGCCGTCCGTCACTTATCTCCTCTCGTCGACTCCCCCATCCGCCGCTCTCTTTTTTCCTCTCGTCGACGCCTCCGTTCACCGCCGGCCACCTTCACTTCGTCAGTTCGCCACGCCTCCCCCGTTAGCCGTGCCTCTCGTCGCTATCCCCTCTCTATCATGTTGTGATTTGGGGTATATCTTTCTCCTTTTCAGTCATGGGTTTCAATTTTTTTCCTTTTTCTCTATTTAATGAAAATTTTATTTGATTTTACAAATTAGGGCTTTGTTGTTTTGGTTGATCATTGAAGGTGGTTAAAAATTCTACAGCCTTACTGGACAAGGTTATTCCGCAAAATTGAATTGGTATATGTTTTTAATTTTTGTTTAAGATAATTTATTTTTTCTATTTTTTCTGTTTATGCTCTTCACTGTAGCCTTCGGTTGATTTACATACTAGAGTTTATCACTAACAGAACAAACATATGGTGACATACTGCATGGTAGCAATAAAAATTTGTCACGGGGTTGTTCAAGAGTGTTTCTGTAATTCAGTAAGTGATTTAAGACTCTTCCGAAGACAAACTAAGATTAATCTGAACCTCTGAGACATTGTAAGGTAATGGGGGGAAAATTATAATGTCTCAGAGGTCCGACAGTGTTCGCATACTTTGAGAAGTGGAGGAAAAGATACGGTACTCATCTCCATTCCTTACTTTCTTTTATTGTATTATAATTTTTCCCCCATTACCTTACAATGTCTCAGAGGTTCAGATTAATCTTAGTTTGTCTTCGGAAGAGTCTTAAATCACTTACTGAATTACAGAAACACTCTTGAACAACCCCGTGACAAATTTTTATTGCTACCATGCAGTATGTCACCATATGTTTGTTCTGTTAGTGATAAACTCTAGTATGTAAATCAACCGAAGGCTACAGTGAAGAGCATAAACAGAAAAAATAGAAAAAATAAATTATCTTAAACAAAAATTAAAAACATATACCAATTCAATTTTGCGGAATAACCTTGTCCAGTAAGGCTGTAGAATTTTTAACCACCTTCAATGATCAACCAAAACAACAAAGCCCTAATTTGTAAAATCAAATAAAATTTTCATTAAATAGAGAAAAAGGAAAAAAAATTGAAACCCATGACTGAAAAGGAGAGAGATATACCCCAAATCACAAGATGATAGAGAGGGGATAGCGACGAGAGGCGCAGCTAACGGCGGAGGCGCGGCGAACTGACGAAGTGAAGGTGGCCGGCGGCGAACGGAGGCGTCGACGAGAGAAAAAAGAGAGCGGCGAACGGGGGAGTCGTCGAGAGGAGATGAGTGGCGGACGGCGCACGGGGTAGTCGACGCGAGGAGAGGATTTGACGAGAGGAGAGGAAGATGAGAAACCCTAACTATCGGGTGAAGAAAATTTTTAGTTATCGGGTCAGGCGGTTCTGAGAGAAAATAAATTTTGTTAAAAAAGTTTGGGCGCGAGTCCTTTACAAAACCGTCCCTTTAGCCTACTAATTTTTTTTTAAGTCTAATTCAAGGCCAACACTTTATTTTGGACTGTTGCCTTAGACTTTTTCGTGACGATTGTAACCGTCACACAACCGTTCCCTTAGGAGGCAAAGGGGACGGTTTTGAACCGTCCCCAAATAACCGTCCCCATATATCTATTTTGTGGTAGTGATAAGAGAGAGTATTCTTATATATACTTATATAAAAGAAAGCATACTTATATATACTTATACATATATATACTTATATAAGAGAGAGTATACTTATATATACTTATATAAGAGAGAGTATACTTATATATACTTATATACAAAGAGAGTATAATATATGTATATATATTTATATATACATATATTATACATATATACTAAGAGAGTATAATATATGTATATATATTTATATATACATATATTATACATATAAAAAAATAAAAAAGCCACTTTTTTAGGTTCCGGCCCGGGACCAAGAGAGGGGCCGGCCGGAGGCCGGGACTTCGCCCGGGATTCCGGGCCGCGGCCGGACGGTCGAGCACGGCGACGCGAGCGTTTTTTGGACACCCCTATATATAATGCAGGGCAATAGAAAGTTATTTTATAAATACAACGGTGATCCAACTCAATTATAGAAACTACAGAGGCAACATGCCACAATGTAGGACCTAAAAAGAGATCAAGACAAGTTTCTATATTCCTTTTCTAAAATGTAGGCCCTAAAATATGTTACAGATAGGCATTTAGCCTATATTTTATTGAAAAGAGAGACTGGGATGAAAAGAATGGCTTAAACACAATTTGGGTCAATATTCAGTATTTAAATTATAGTCCTTCACATTATGTTCCTTGCAAATACACTATTACTTATTTAAGATCTAGCTAGGCAAGATCTCCGCTTTAAATCGAATGTGAATGTACCATGCATTTTTTTTAAAGAAAATATAACAACTTTGAAAGTTCTCCAAAATCTAATGAATTTAATTTTATGAGTACTTTTTTTATATATATTTTACTGATACTAAGAGCATGTTTGAGAACTTTGGATTTCGCAGCAAAGTGCACATGAAAACATTTTGATCGTTTGCAAAACGTACTCTAGTCACGTGATCGAGGAAAGCAAACCATTGTCCTCGTGCGTGCATGGTTTCCAACCTCCCGCGGTTTTGGTCCCGGAGATCTCAACACCTGAATCCCAAAGCGAGTGGGTTTAATTAAGTACGGCCTTGGTCTTTTTTCAAAATTGGAAACGAACGAATTCTTATTCCAAAGACTAGTACTCGATCATGTCGTGTGATTTTGTCATCCTCTAGAATTTTTTTTTCAAAAAATGGTTATCGTGTCAGTAATCTAGTGACTGTTGTCCTTTTTAAATATATAATAAAGAAATATATGGCTTGGGCGCACCTTTCAAAGAATCTAGCTTGCTAACCCCTATGTGCTCCCAAATTAGGGGTGCTAAATCGTCTCCGTATCCGAGAAAATATCCGTCACCGTATCCGTTAGGATACGAATACGGTTACTCAAATCTATAACCGATAGGATATGGTTACGGATATGGTTATCCGTTAGGATACGAATACGGTTACTCAAATCTATAACCGATAGGATATGGTTACGGATATGGTTTTATAGTAAAATATCCGTATCCGTATCCGAAATATCCGAATACATACTAGTCATACTCTTACTATAGTTTCGATTCTTAGATTATGGATTTGTGGTTAATTTTGATGATCAAAATATCTAATCTTAACTTTTCAATTATAATGGACATATTAACAAACTCTTTTGTATCACATGAACTATGTTTTTCTCAATACTATCTAGTTTTCTCATATCTGTTTTGTATCTGCATGCATATCCGCTTATATATCCGCATGTATATCCGTATCCGTATTCGATTTTAGCGGATATGGTTATAATTTTTTCTTACCGAGGTATATCCGTATCCGTATCCGTATCCGAGATGGGTAAGCGGATATGGATATAATAAGCATCATATCCGAGCCGTATCCGGACCGAATGCACCCCTATCCCAAATGTTTGCTTGCATGTTATGTATGTATATTTTTTTGATGTAACGGCCCGGGCAAGGTCATCTCATATTGTTAAATTTCCCAATACCCCCTTGATCTTTTGAGAGTTCCCTGTAAAACCCCAAAAATTTTGTCCGCTGGACTGGGCGCGCGTTCCACAAACTCCCCTAAAACTTTCAATTTTCTTCACTATAAGTGGTTGGCGACTCTATTAACGACGCGTTCGGAGGATGTAAGGGGAAATTTTAAAATCTAGAAAAGTACAGAAGGTTTTTTGTTGAAAAGTAGTTCCAAATTTCAGAGGAGGGTTTTAACCATGGTTTGTCTGTAGAATTCTTTTACATATATAATTTGATGTCAGCGAATGAGCCCACCTTAAAGGATGCGGCTAAATTTTGAGAAATTTATATGCAAAATTTAAAATAATGCGTGTGTTTATTTCTCAAAGAAAATAATAATAATGCATGTTCAATTAAGCAAAAGTTTTTCTAGGGTGTCCTAGGCTGTACAAAGCATGCTCTAGTTTATAGGAGTCATGAGAAGAGAAGAAACATTAAGGGTTTATTAATACGGTTTTTTATAGAGTGTCCATACGCACTCTATAGAAAAACCGTTATTAATACCACCTAAGAAAATATACAACTTTCATGATAGAAATATCTCGAAATTTTTTAAAAATAAAGGACTATATACGGAATATCCTTTAGCATTATTTTTCTCTGGACGTTTAACGTCATTTCCACACCGCTGAACAAGACTTTGACGCGTATGGTCATAAAAAGTGTCGTTAGAATCTTAAAAAAGTTATTAAAGTGAGGATTGTCTCAATTGTCTGATGTTTCTCAAATTCAAACATGAGCTGACTCTATTCAACGAGTCTACGAAACTAGGCCGCGGTTCTGAACATTCTAAAACCAAGGTTTATTGGTTAGTAAAGTTCCACGGTTTTGATTTTAGGTATCGTTTGGCAAAGGTTTAAGTGAAGGGTTAAGAAGATTTAACCTGTTTTTAACCCGCAAAACGTAAAAAATCTATACAATGGTTAAAATGAGTTAACCCTTCATAATTTGTCAAACATAAAAAATATGAAGGATTAAGCTAACCCCTCTAGAAGGATTAAAATGAGTTAGCCCATCAAAATAAGGGGTTTACTAGTACTCCTATTTAGAATGATTAATAATTAACCCTTATAATTATAAAAAAATAGTCAAAATTCTTGTTATTCTTAAATACTAAAAATGATCATAATGACTAAAATAAAACTTATATAATGAGTTAATGATTTAGTCTTTCGGATTATCAAGTAGATTAATTATGTTAATCATTCACCTTAATCCTTCTTTCTTAACCCTTTACCAAACAGGATCTTATGTAATTAACTTCTAAGGTGCGATAATTATTTGTAGACAAACATTGACCCTAGAAATCCAATACCTTGGGCTCTTTGTATGCGGTTTTGGGTCCATTATGTTGGTACATGAGTCCATGAGCCATGCTGCTGTTTTATTGGTACAAAGGCCTTTTCTTGTTCATTGGAACCATATTTAAAAGTGGTTCAGTAGTGTATTTGATTTTTAATTTATATATGAGCTATCTTTATAATGTCTTTTATTGCAACTAACTATGTGGACTCACTTTTAAGTTAAAGTTTTTTTTACAGGTTTTCTATAATAATTAATTATCATATACTAAGTATATTAGAGAATTGATCTCTTAATGGAGGTTAGTTAAGATCAATTACTGAAAAGAATTAGCTAAAAAGTATATCCAAGTGGTTGTTTGCAAAAAAAAAAAGTTTTAAAGATGACTTATGTATAAATTAAAAGTAAAAAATGATTTATAGAATGACCATATCTGAAGACTGTTTCTGTCACAAAACCCTAACACAAAAGAAGAAATGAAAAAAAAAAGAAAAATTCTATCAAATGCAAACTGTTGAAAAGAAATAACAATACACCCTTTAGTTACCGCAAATTCATCTTCCTTCATTAGAGTACTAACAATATATTACAAAAAGTAATGCATTACTGAGAGACTATTGAAGTCTTCCATTAAAGCTTTGGCTTCCAAGTAAAATGTTAGGAATTATATTTTTCGAATACTTATTTCGACAAATTTATTAGTTTTTCTTATTAAGATATATAATTTAATCAATGAAGAATTCTTAATAACCTTGAATATGATTTAAGAGTCTTTAGATACTCAACTTCATATTCAGACATTGCTAGCAATGTAACTAGACCTTACTTCAAGCCCAAAATCAACTTGTTCATCTCAGATTGTGCATAAATTTGAAAGGCTTTTGATATAAATAAAGTCCCTCATACTAATAGAAAGAGCTGTAAAAAGTATAAAAATGACAGACCTAAAATCCAAATTCCTATATTCCCTCAACTCTCTTCAAAAAATTATGATGTTCTTGATTTAGTCACTGCACGTACAGCCCAAAGTTGCATAATTTAAGTTGCGCTACAATTTAGCTTCAAAAGAAATGCTATGCTAATTACCATTTAAAATCCAAAACTCATCAAGTACACACTCAAACATGGGCAAGGAAGGTAAATACTTCTAATATTCTACAATTAAACATGATAATTGTAGGGGGAAAAAAGATACGTAATTTTCTCATCCCCTTCTTTGCTTGGCACGTTTCCAAGTCTGATGACCCTTGTTCTTCCATTTCTCTACACCACCAGGACGATTTTTATTTTCAATCTCTTGAACCTTGCGCTTCCTGCAAGTATGATAACATATTAAACAAATAATCTTACAACACAATTTAGCGAAAAATATCATTAAGAAACTTTCGAATCTAACCATGCAGTTAAAACAAGCTAGTCATGAACATGCATGGTCTGGTGAGCTGATCTTATCATGTTTCAAAAATTGTGAAGCAAAGTAAACGTGTCTCACAAAGTTTAATTCATTTTTAAGATCACCGTGACCTGCTTAAGAAAATTCTAAACAAAATTTCATGTCTACATAAGCTTGTGTAAACACCTACTTATTTGGGTGCCATTAAAAGAAATATGTGCATAAATATGATGCTTTCTTATGAAAGAGGCAGGTAATCTCCTCATGATGACCAAGAATCCTGAGAGAACAATACAAAAGCAAGCACTCACTAAGAAATTATTACGAAGTCAATTCCAGTTGTGTCTTCTAACAAAAAAACTATGTTGCCCAACTTTTCAAATCAAATAGGCAGATATACGCGTTCCTCTTTTCTTCTCCGAAAAGTTTACAGGTATTCAGAAGTTCCATATTATTGCTTGAAAAATTAAATAAAATAAATAATCGTACTATCTCAGGAATGATGACATTTATTTCAAAACCAACCTGGCGTTTCTTAAGAGATGCATCTGAAGCAATTCGCCCGCCAATTTATTTGAAAGTTTTCTCCAGAAAAGCTTTATTAGGAAAAGTTTTCCTCTTAGGCCATTTGGTCACTGTGACTAGTATTCCATTTAATTGTGATCTATGCGCTTCATACAAATCACTTATGGCTGGTTTACCATTCAGGAAATAAGTCCACATAGACAGTAATTTACCACTTTTCTGATACAACACTTGAATTCAACTTTTACCCTCTGAAAATAATTGACTTCTAATTTCACAATATATATATGGTCTGCTTACATGGTCTGCAAAGTTCCATCTCTCATTCTTGGAATTTCTAGATGAGCTTCCTACATTTTGTATTAAAGTCTGAAAATGCCCATAAGAAAATAAGCAGAGATATCTTTTTTACCTGTTTAAGGAATTGCAGTTCAAAAGTCATTTAGATCCAACCAACCATAAGCAGTCGTAATTCCATTTACACAGATTTGCAGACAGTAGTGAACCAAAGTCCCTTCAGAAATCAGTTCCTAGCTAGTAGGAAACTTTTTTGATGGTTCACGTACAAGTTGATTCTGGCTGAAAAACAGTTCCTAGCATCCAAATGGACAATAGGTGTAACTGTTGCTTGAATCCTAGCACTGGAAAAATGACTTAACACAACAGATGTAACTGCCTCTAAACATATGTGCTGTGTCTGTGTCCTGCTCCAGGTTTTCATAAATCTTACTTCACTACCTTTCTGGAATTTACCCAGGCATCTTCAACTTCAAAAAAAAATCTTTTGAAGGCTATGCCCAGCCCATCGCTGAGAAACGAGGGAACATATGTAACAGGGTTCAGCGGGCCAAGGATCTATTTCCGATTTTTTTGCTCTTCTGATATCATCAACTTTTTAAAAAAAACTTTCTTGCTACTCTTGATGATAGTGAATTATCTATGTACTACAAGAGGATAAAAGGTGATCTCCTAGCAGTAAACTATCGAAAAAGAAATCTAAATATTAATTACTATTTATTGGATCCCTCCGGGCAAAAGTCCTTGCTACGACACCAAAACTCCGAAGTTAAGCTGAGGTCCCCACAGGACAAGCACCCTTTATATAAGTAGAAAACCAGACTCACACAGCAATGTCTACTTCTGTATACACTTTAAATTAATGGCCAATGGAAATTGAACCTAGATTGCTATGATAACATGTCAAGAGAAACAATTCCCCTGCCACTACACCAAAACTCCAGATTCATAGTGAGGGCAAAGGGTTGAAAGTTTATACTCAAACACCTCCTAAATGAAAATGAAGACAAAAAATTCTTCAGAGATTGCAAGTCTATTGGTCAAGATGGTGGGCAGTTGTTTCTAGAGACCTATGTAGCACGGACACGGATCCGACACGGCCATCCGACACGCCGACACGAGGCAAATCCTAAAAAATACATAGGATACGTGTGTTCGACACGTGTGTCCGACACGGACACGACACGACACGGCTTCATGTTATGCGTGTCAGTGCTTCATAGCTAGAGACTACAAAGGAGTTCATACTTTTTGCTACCCACTTTTATATTCAGTTCTTGTGCTCGGAGGACCTTAATGCCCTTTTATGAAATATGCATGTCCGTGGATGGGTATTGAGAATTTATTAGTTGAACCTTGTTAATTTTTTATTATTTAATATTGCAGAACTTGTAAAGCAGACTGCCTGGGTTAGATAGGAATCACAATTATATTTTAAGGTACTGGTTGGATTTATAGTCAGCTGACTTCTAGCTTACAGCTCACAAGAGCTGAGCCAATTTCCTGTCATTGATATCGATGATGACGAGCCTTCAATTCTAGACACTGATCTAAATGGTTTTCTTCTTGTTTTCATAACTCTGTTCTCTTATTTAATGATTGCTCTTTGGAGGATTACTCCAAAGGGGGTAACCCCACAATTTCCCTACTTGATCCTTAATGTTAGGAAAGAAAGTCTCGAGGGCCCAGCTGTGGCCCTAAAAGCTCTAGCCATAAAACCAGGGAAAGAAAAGGGAAAAGAAAAAAGAAAGATGAATCAGGGAACAAATGATACATTGAATGTGGCCTCATTTTTAACACAATGCCATACTTTGGTGCCAAAATATGAGAAGAATGAGAATTTATTGATATCAAACATACATGAAATGAGACGAGGTAAACATCAATTTGACCCTATGATATTTGCTATATAATCAAAGAATTGAGAAGTCATGGTAAAGATAAGTCCTGGGTTTTTATTAAGAAGATAAAAGGAGGAGGAAAACCTTGAGATGGTCCTGCAGAGGTTCTCTCACTTTTTTTTCAGTGGAAAAGTAGATAAGAAAGATTCACAAGGCCGAACCACAAATAGTTAGGAAATGCTTGATGAACAAAAACACATTACACATCTTGAGATGATGAAAATAGCACATTACTACGACTTTAGATGAATAAGAACACATGAGAAGAGTTTTATGTTTATCATACCTGTATGACTTAAGGGTTTGATCTGAGAGCAGCTCATCAGCCAATGTACCCTTCCTCTCTTTCTTAGTTAACCTACCGGAGAAGAACTCAGATACAGGTTCAACTACAGTGCCCATCTGAATAAATAGTAAGCAAAATAGTCAGTGATAGGAATATAACAGGTATAAGTTAATGATATAATATAACAGGTATAAGTTAATGATATATCAGTAAATTCTCAAACATGCTACTTGCCTGGAAATATTTGGGTAGTGCCTTAGACTTGTCTCCCTTCTTGAAGTGCTTTTTTGGATCAATGGCATTCCTTAACTGCAGAGAAGCCACAATTTTTAAGGCCAAGAGACTGATGAAAAGAAAACTAAGCAAACCGGATCATGCAAAATTCAATGTTCAGCGAAGTCCTAGAACTTCAAAGTTCAAGCTGAATTAGGAAATCATGTAAAGATAANGCCATAGCAGTTCAGCTTCCAACCTGAACATGCGAGAAAGAAAAGTTGGTTTCTCCTAACTGATATTTCAACTTCAGAGTTCCAATTTGTGCTTTTGCCTTTTAGATATATTTGAATATTCCTGATCTACATTTGAGTTTAGATAATATTTGTAAATTCTTGATTTGCATTACATCCTATTTTATTGCTCATAAATGTAACATTGCTTACCTTCCAACTACCAAAGTGTTCGCTTTATAATCACGATTGAGTAGCCATACTGATGCTTACTCCCCTAGTTGCTTCCAATAGAAAGTGGTAATTCCAAATCAAACAATTGAAATTTATCGAAATTCTTTTTGAGCTCAATCATCAAAGTTTAATTACTAGAACTAATATGGACCTTTTTGTAAAAGAAAAGAAAGAATGGAACATAATATTATCAATAAAATAATTTCAGAGCTTTCAATCTATACATCCCATAAATGATAAGAACATGTCGCTCCCCAGGATTTTGTAAACTAAACCAGAAACTGAAAGAAAGCTGCTTTGAGAAGAACACGCCACTCATCAGGGTATCGCAAACTACAACAGAAACGGAAAGAAAGTTACTTAGGGAGTGCTTACGACAACATGCCCCCAGCAACTTCCAATCTATTGCAAAGCTGAAACTGTGGTATTGTCTCTAAGCTAAAAAATGTAAAGGCCTCACATATATAATTATGACCCAGATAGTAAGAACTAAGAACATATCCAAATCACAAGCATAATTTTTAGATGGTATCATGGTAGACTGTCTATCTAACTATTATTTTTCGAAACCAGGAACAAAGATATTTCTCAAGCCATCATCAACATAAAAAGCATCAAAGCAGTCAATAAAGACCATTCCTTCATTTCTATAATTATACTTACAGGAAAACATCACATGTATGGAAGAGAGAAGAATTACGGTTCTTTATTATTTGTAATAACAGCTAGAGATTCATTAGTTAATTCTCCAAAAATGAGAGAGACAAATATCGCGAGCAATCCTCAATAGTTCATTCCACAAAGGTTTCCCCCTATAAAATCTGTGGCACGTTTGAATTATAAATCACTTATCCACAGATTCCACATAAGAAAAGCAGTAGAAGGGCACTCATGGGGTTTGCCCCTTAAACCCTTTGACCTAATGCATCCAGACCCATAAATGAAACATCTAGTGAATGGTAACCTCGTTGCATGCTTCAATAATAAAATTTTCTATACAACAATCAGCTAAACCCTAATATTTCTTCACTGCATCTGAAAATTGGGGTCTAAATGTAAATAGATTACACTACATGTAACATAATGTTTCAAAAATATCATATTCAAGGCTCATAACATAAAAGCTAAGCAAACTGCCTCAAAATTTATATAACACAAAAAAGAAAAAGAAAATATACCTTGAGAATCTCGAGATCCTTCTTCAACTCCGGAGTAATTGTAGGTGCAGGCATATCAAACCTGAAACACAAAATTCAATTAAAATTCAATCAGACATCGATCAGAAAACTCAAAGAAACAAATTCATTTTTCAGCATTCAACTCACCAACTCTTTCCAGTTGTATCCTTCACATTCTTCTTCATCAATTTGTTCAGCTTCCTCGGATCCCTCGGAGGCACAAACAATCCATCCACAAGTTGATCCTCAGATTTCCAAACAGAGCCATGCTGCGAGCTCTGAGCCTTTTCTGAGCTCTTTGTAGTTCCACTGGTTAAAGGAGGCAATTTTGGAGCCCACGAGAGCCCGATTGCTGATTTATCCGCCATTATTCTAATCAAAACGAAGAACAAACTAAAGGACTTGAGATTTTCTTCGCTTTTGGAGGTTTCACGAGTTAGGGAAAGTTATTATGAACGAAAAAGGAGTTTTTTAAAAATAATAAAAAATAAAAGACGGAGTTCTAGGGTTAAGGATAAATGACGGGAAAAGGGAACAATACCTTTGCCGGAGACGGAAAATCCCGAAGATTTTACAGGATGATTCCGGTAAATATCGGCGGCGACGGCGGGGTAGAGCACAGTTTTGGGCTGCGGGTAAAAGAAAAAACGGGAGCGTGGTAGGGTGGACGTAGGGGTGCATTCGGTTCGGATACGGTTTGAATATGACACTTATCATATCCATATCCGCTTTTTGAAAATGGATACGGATACGGTTCGGATATTCATCGGTAAGAAAAAGGCATTATCATATTCGCACTAAACGGAAACAGTTACGGTTCGGATATTAGAGTCGGATACGGATATGATACGGATATTAATCGTGTGTGTGTAATTTTAATAACTCGCAAATAACTAAAAATTAATATACTTGCAAGTTGCAAGCAAAAAAATCCAGAACATTGCTACACAGATTCAGATATGCACTCTCTCGTGGTATATAATTTTCAAAATTTGATATTACAAACTTACAGTTTCTCTATTTATTTGTGTGTTTGTAGGTATTGGGAATGGGGGTGGAATTGGCACTTAGGTATCAGTTGAAAATTTTTAGCACTAATTTTAGTACATTGTAGTTCCTAATTCCGAAGCAAGTTTTAGCTTATAACTTACTACTTTAATTCAAGGTTCATGTTCTCTAGAACTTCACAAAATTTAAGCTAAATCATTTGTCAAACAAACTAGGTCTTTTCTGTTTTCAGTCAATAAAGGATAGCAAATTAGGGCTTTTTATCAAATAAATTAGGGCTTTCCACTCAACGAAGGGCTATCGAATTAGGATTTTTTTTATGATACAGATTAGGCTTTTCATTCAACCAATTAGAGTTTCGAATTCACCTTAGTGTTAGAAGAAACCGAGGAGAGAATTTTCGGAGGTCGCTGTTGATGGTCGGTCGAGCTTGAAGGCGGAGGCTTGAAGTCGGTCGAGAGCGGAGCCTTGGAGACGGCTGAAGTCGAAGGCGGAGGCTTGGAGACGGCGGAGGGTGAAGGCGGAGGGCGGAGGGTGAAGGCGGAGGGCGGAGTCGAACGCTTGGAGACGGCTGCGGTCGAAGGTCGAAGGCGGAGGCTTTGAGATCGTCAATTTTAGGGCAGAAGAATTTTGATCTCTGAGAATTTTCATTTAATTTAAATCGGGTCGGGTAGAGGATAAGATGAGTTGTATATATAAAGACCCGACCCAACACCCGAGTATAAAAATTAGCTGAGTTATGCACATCGGGATATGATATATCCGGACCGTGTCCGCAACATCGACCCGAAAAGCGTATCCGAATGAAAACCCAAAACTAAAACCGAACCGAAACCGTATCCGGATGGTTGCAATCTTTTCTTACCATATCCGCTTTTTAAACGGATACAGTTGCAGTCGGTCCGGATATATCCGGATTGTTTTGCACCCCTGCCGTGGAAGTGTTTGGTTACGGCCTGGGTTTGGGAAAATATCTATCTTACCCAGTGTTAGGGTTAATTTTTATTCTAACTCCCGCGATTCATTTATGGGGTTTTTTAGCTATCAGTCCCTCAAAAGTCAAAAACTTGATTAATTTCACCTTAGTCTCTCACGGTTTTGAAATTGCTTTTTTATCCTTCAAATCCTATGGGGTCTTCTTGCAAGTTGGTCCCTTTGGAGTTTGTAATTAAATTTTAGATCAACTCTTAATCCAAACACCCTCAATACCAAATTACCTCTCATATTAGAGGTTGAATAAACTTTACAGGGGACATGATTGTTGGGAAGCTCAAAAATAGATTAGGGCAGTTTCTCCGGCCAGTAGAGAAGATGACCCAATGAATTTGGATTTTCTAAACTAGCATTTGGGATTTAACCTGGTGAGAAAGGGTCTAAAAACTTAACATAAGGGTAAAAATGGAAACACACCCTCAAAACGTTAGATTTGAGGGAATATTCCCTCCTAATTTAGCGCGAGTTAACTACAAGAACTAATTTGCAAGAATCCATAGGATTTGAGGGACTAATAACCAATTTCAGAGGTTTGAGGGACCAATATTGAATTATTAAAGATGTGAGGGACGGACAAATATAGAATTATTGTAGATATGAGGGACTCATATCCTAAAAACCTTGGGGGTGAATTTTACTAAACCTCCAAAAGTTTGGGCTTTAGCACTTCACCCCCAAACAAATTTTGAAACTTTCACTAAACTCTCGATAATTAAGTTTGGAAATTTCAGAAAACCCGCAAAAAGTTTCGACTTTTTCCTGTATGTTTTCAATGATCAGAAGTAGATCAAATTGAATTGGTAATCAAGAAGTATGTTAGTATCCCATTACCAGTAATAATCTGTCTAATTATAAACCTTAACAAGTCTTTCCTGATACACATTTTTTTGAGGGTACTTTCTTGAGAAACATGCACAGGGTGAATATCAAAAGCTTAAGCACGTGTGCTTAAACCTCCGTAAACCATATTCATCAAAATGCTTTTTACAGGAATCTTCATCTCTCTGCATTCAAGTTTCTGTGTGCGCAATTTTACAGTTGCAGGACAAATGCAATACAAAACCAACATCAAAAGGTAACTGATGAATGCGATGGCCTGCAGTATTTGAGTATTTGTGAAACTTCCTTTTGTCTCAGGGCATCTACTTAATACATTGCCTAAGCAATAAGGCACTGCCTCCTTCTCTTTTTCCTTTTTGGATCAGTAAATAAATTCCTCTGTCAAATAAAATGGATCCATCGAAACTGCAAGTATATGTTCACAACAATCGGTACAAGTTGATAAACAGTAGAAAACATAAATGCATTCTACAGGTTTTTTGCTGTAAAGTAAGATTTTCAATCACAAATCAAACTGTCAGCTTGGTAAAAGAGTTCCATCTTCATTTTTCTTCACATTTCTTCATAATCAAGTAAACAAGAGCAGTTACACCTTTCATTTCACTAGACCAAACACAAAAACTAGGGGATAAATGAAAGGTCCTCAAAGTAAAAAAAGAAACAAAGGTTACCTAGAAAAGCCCCCTAAACTCTTAACCAATGTGGACAAAAGAACAATGAAATACTCGTGCAAAAGCTTAAAGATCAATACAGGCAAAGTATCTAATGAACTGAACTAGTAAGTTATAGTGAGAGGTAAAAGCACAGGCCAATGATTAAAGTTTCAAATAGCTGATTCAAAATAAAGAAGAAAGCAAAGATATGAGGATCTTTGATACTTAAAAAGATCATAGAAGCTACTAGAGTGAAACAATATTGCTTCAAAATACAGCTACCTCATCCCCAAACCACTTTAATTCTAAGCTAACCCACCAGCGATTATTCATCTAATCCTACCTAAAAACAATAATAACTTTTACAAAACCATCCTTAATTGACAACAATACCCCCAAACGTGCAACTGTTTCTTTCTCTTTTGACCCTTTCAGGTGGGGAGATTTCAGGAATGAAAGAAATGAAAGAATGGAGATCAAGAAGAACATGCTTAAAAATTCATTTGAAGCTCTCTGATCAATGAACAAAATGCTGGAGGAGGAAGACATAAAAAGTGTTTTCATTCTGAGAGACAGGTTAAGTTACCTCGAGAAGGAGAATGAGAGCCTAAAACAAGAAGTCCTTCATCTAAAACGCCAGATCGTCTTACTTCAGGCTCAAGAATCCAATAAGAGATCAGTGCCAAAGACGAAGGTCAATACCTCTATCAACAACAATGGCTCGTCACAAGAAAAGCAAATCGTGGCAATCGAAAGCTCGTTCTCTAGACGTGAATTTCCTGTATCACTAGCAAAAACTAAGGATAGAATGTCGAGAGTGCCAAAACCACCACCAACACCTTCTAATTGTTTGCTTACAGAACAAATAGCAAGCGATAAGGAAGCAAAGCTACCACCTCCACCGCCACCGCCACCATCAAAACTGCGAGGCCTATCGAAGAATTCAGTGAAAAGGGTGCCAGAAGTAATAGATCTCTATCGAGCCATGACCAAAAGGGATAGTAAACAAGAACGAAGAACAGGTGGCCTAGGGATTCAAGTGGTTCAGAATGCTCGTGAAATGATTGGAGAAATTGAGAATCGATCTTCCTACTTGTCAGCTGTAAGTAACCAGTATCAAGAAGTTGTTCTTTCTATTAGGAATGGTTACCCTATCTTCATTTCAATAGATAATAATGTATGAATTAAAACATGTATCACAAAATTATTTTTCGGATTAATTGCCTATAGACCCCTGTGTTATCATAGTTTTGAATTTACTACCCTTGTGGCGTGCAAATAAACATATATCGCTCAGGTTATTGTTTTTTATGGGCTTATTTAATATATAATGCCCGAAACATGTATCGTCGATCAGTAGAAAATCAACCAGATAGGCAAAAACTAACCAAGGGCTCATTCACCAGATTAAGTCAGACGTGGAAACTCAGGGTGAATTCATCAATTTATTGAAAAATGAGGTGGAAAATGCATCCTTCAGAGAAATGAAAGATGTAGAAGCATTTGTGAAGTGGCTGGATGAAGAGCTCTCCTACTTGGTTGATGAGAGAGCAGTGCTCAAACACTTCCCTCAATGGCCAGAGAAGAAAGCAGATGCAATGAGAGAAGCAGCTTGTAGCTATCGAGATCTAAAGAATCTCGAATCCGAGGTTGCATCATTTCACGATGATTTGCACCAGTCTGTATATGTTTCTCTCAAATGCATACAAACTTTGCAAGATAAGTAAGTACGAGCATGAAAAAAAAAAGTTCACTTATGAACTACATAAGAAGTATTACATAATTTTTCTCTGTTTAGACTAGAGAGAAGTGTTCATAGCTTTGAAAGGGCGAGGGAGAGCGCAATGAGGAGGTATAGAAATTTCAAGATTCCTTGGGAGTGGATGCTCAATACTGGTATTATCAATCAAGTAAGCATATTTTAGGCCCCCCTGTACTATGTATATATCAAAGAAAATGTAGCATTTGAATGTGCATTCTCAGATTCTGTTGTATCCGCAGTTAAAATTGTGCTCGATGAAGTTAGCCAAATTACACATCAATCGGGTACTGACTGCAATAGAATTAAATGAGTCATCTGAGAATGAAGATCTAATGCTTCAGGGTGTTCGATTTGCTTTTCGTGTTCACCAGGTAAATCTCTGGCTATTAAACCATTTCACTTATATGAATGCTATTTCTGCATGCTAATCAATTGAACTATGGCTTTATTACAGTTTGTTGGTGGGTTCGATGAAGAGTGCAAGCATGCGTTCCAAGAACTCAAAAAAATTGGCGAGCAGTTTTGTTTATGATCTGAGAGCCATCTGAATTGTCTCTAAGAATGTTTAAAGATGTTCAAGTGAGACAAGAATGTATGAATAACTATCTATGATTATATTTGGGTATAAAACTTCAGTAGATCAATTCTGTTATGTTACTTTCCACACAACACTACGAACACATATACCTTCTCACATTAACCTGTAATTGTAGTTTCAAATAGTACCTGGCGTTGTCCTTTCCTGCAAATGAGTTTCAGAGTTCAGTCTGGTCTAGAAAATGTTTAAGTAGTTAATATCCATAGTTCTAAAACATGATATTTTGAATGAAAATTCATCAGTCTTGAGAATCAAATATTTTTCAGATACACTGAAGGGCGTGCACAAAGTTTTCAGGCAGTCGCTAGATGATGTTACTGCTTACTAGTGATTTTTTTTATATTAAAAAAATGTCCTATTTCTTACAGCTCAGACCGAATGATCTTATTTCTTTATAGGAGTGGTGTTAGGGGCACACCCCCTACCACACCACCAACCACACATCCCTCTCCCATCGCTACAGTAAACCAGGCCCCACATGGGATTTAAAAATTTTTAAAATCCCATGTGGGGCCCGGTTTACTGTAGCAATGGGAGAGGGGGGTGTGGTTGGTGGTGTGTTAGGGGGTGTGCCCCTAACATTATTTTTCTTTGTAGCAGCAAAAATCAAAACGTTTCCCTATTTTAAGCATTTTGACCGGTATTGTACTACAAGTGACATCCTTTACGGGAGCAAAAAACAGTAAACTATCGGCATGTTGTATTCTTCAGATATAACTACTTTATTTTTGTTGAATAGTAAGTTCCTAATATGTTTCCTAATTATTTTGGTAACAGGTTATTGGGATTCCTAATATGTTTTGGTAACAGGTTATTGGGATTCCTAATCTGTTTTGGTAATAGGATTTCTAATCTGTTTTGGTAACAAGTTATTAGAATTTCTAATCTGTTTTGATTTTGGTTTTAGAATTCATAGTATGCTTTTGGCTTTAGGATTTCTATATATATAGAAACACGTTTTAGGTTTCGGGAACAGCGAAGGGGATATTTTGAGCACAGAAAAGAGGTATTTTCTGAGCTATTGGTTTGGATTTTGTTTGGAGAGAATTAGAGTTTTGTTGGTGAGATTAATTAGTGAGTTTATGTAATTTTGTAATCTCAGTTTATATGTACTCTTCTTCTCTATTAGTGAAAACACCATCCCCTTCTTGCCTCGTGGACGTAGGCAACTTGCTGAATCACGTTAAAATTGGTTGTTTGAGTTTGTGCCGTTATTTTGCATTGTTTGGCCTTCTCTCGGCGTTTGTTTGATTTGGTCTCTCGAAGCACATCGGTTTGGTTTTGACTTCCGCTGTGCACACCAAGTGGTATCAGAGCCCACCAAGTGGTATCAGAGCTTGGGCTACGTTTGGGCTAATTGGAGGAGTAGATCGCTTTGGAAGTTCGTCTAGGGCTTTAGTTGGTGATAAATGTGGGATTTTTCCTATTTGTGGATCTCGTTTCCGTCGTGCGGGGTGAGATCTTTCGGAGGCTTTTGTTAGAGTTTTAATTAGAGGCAAAAAAAACTCTCATTTATTAGTTTGGATCTATTCTTCGTTTGTTCCGTATTGGTTTGTTGGTGCTTTGAGATAGATGGCCGAGAAAGAAGGAGTTGAGGCTGGGATATTGGATTATTGAGAAGTGCTTTGACCTGAATATTGAAGTCCTTTGAGCACATTGGTATGATCAATGAGACCGAGATGAAGTTTGGCACTTCTATTCGACGAATGAGAGGTCTTCTAGGTACTGTTCATTCAGGTATTTTAGGGATTTCCAAGGAGACATCATTGAGAGGTAATCAATATTTGATTTTCGTAGTTAGGGACTGTTCTAGGCATTGGTGGGTTGTAACCAGTCCCATTGGTGTAAAGTCCTAGAAGTCAACAACATATGGAGAAAGTGTATTGACAGAAAGGTGATCCATTGTTCTGATTTTGGTAGGGGTCCTTTATTGCATTTGTGTCGAGCTCACGGTAGTTTGAGATACATCATTGGAGAGGAAACATTGGGACAACGAGATGAGATGACATTTTTGATTGGTCGTTCCTTGCTGGAGGAGGATCGGTGTTGGTTGTCTAGCATTGGATTGCAGAGGAGTTTTGAAGCTTTGACATATTTGGGTCATCTTAGTTATAGGTTGTCAACTGCTACGTGTAAAGATTTTGGATATGATAGAGCTGCTTCAGATTTTGGATTGCGTCGGATATTTGGTTACCCAGTATTTGGTCACATCGAGGATGTGAGATTTGATCCGATTGCATATTTAGGATTCAGAGGCTCGTTTGGTTATCAGTTAGGAGACTCTGATTTTATTCTGAGTAGGTATGTCACTTTTTACTCTTAGCAGGTAGAGAGTATTTGATATGGGTGTATCTTCTCTTTAAAAAAGTGATCCTCATGGGAGCTTGAGGATAAGTGATTCTCATGATATCTTGAGAACAGTGATGTGAAGCGACACGACGGAGCACAGGATGGAGCGTGAAGCGAGTCGGAAGAACGAAGAATCAAAGATTTTAGTTCTCAGCCTGATGAGTCGACTAACGGGTTTATGAGTCGACTGACGGTTGATGAGTCGACTAACGGGTTGATGAGTTGACTCAAGAAAACACCTCCAGATAGCAGAAGAAAGTCGACTCATGAAAATCATGAGTCGACTCATGCAGGCCAGCACAGTTTGTGCACATTTTGAGTCGACCATGAGTCGACTGGTGATCATGAGTCGAATCATCTCAACCATGAGTCGACTCATCGAGGTTTTCTGGACAGACTTGGTTTCTGTTTTGAAGGAATTCTAGTTTGGTTTGGTTTTGGTTATTTACCAGATTACCACCACATTGTAAACCCTATAAATAGGGACTGTTTAGGGTTCTAAACAGGAGGATAAAGGTCAAGATGCAGATCTAAAAGGTTTTAGGTTTAAGTGAGATCCTGATCAAAAGGATTAGGGTTTAGATTGTGAGGATCTATGAGATCTTAGATCAGAGAGAGATTCTAATCGTTGTATTAGAGTTTAGAGAGGATTGAGAAGTTGTTCTCGATTCTAGTGAGATTGTGAGGGAGCGATTGTAATCTTTTGTTCTTCATAATCTAGAGAAGGTATTTTCCTTTGTCATATACTGAATTATGCTTGTGTTTCTGTCATCCTCTTCTTAACCCATCTTTGATAATTTTGCGATCAAAGGTGCTCGCACGGCAACTCGTATCAGTGTTGATCAGATCATTGGGATATCGTAGCAGGTGGAGAGTGATGCTATTCCACATTGGGTGGAGATTACTTCACATACTCGAGATCATACTGCATCGTTTGAGATTCCAGCTGAGATGACACGGTTTGGGGATCATATTGATGTGGATGCAAATGATGAGTTGGTTGATTTGAGTGCAGCTGGTGGACACAGTTTGGATTTGGCTATGGCCGTTAGTTCATCTCAGGTGGAGGTGTTTAGTTCGTTTCATTTTGGGCTCATTGGAAAAACTATCAGCTGCAGATTTGTTGGAGGCCATTTGGTGAACTACATGAGGGTTGATTCTTTGGGCAAGAGGATACGTAGACAGTCATTTTTTGATATAGCTGGTTTGGCGAGTTGATACCGACATTTGGAGTTTGTTCGCATTCTCGTTTGGGTCTTGACTTGTTATGGATTGAGTCCGTTGTCGTGGATTGTTTTACTTCATACTGGACGTAACAAGTGGGACATTTGGTTGGTATCGGTGTCGGCTCAGTTTTGGAAATACTTCGCCAAGATGAAGAATTGTTGAATAGCAAGTTCCTAATATGTTTCCTAATTTATTTTGGTAACAGGTTATTGGGATTCCTAATATGTTTTGGTAACAGGTTATTGGGATTCCTAATCTGTTTTGGTAACAGGATTCCTAATCTGTTTTTGTAACAAGTTATTAGGATTCCTAATCTATTTTGATTTTGGTTTTAGAATTCCTAGTATGCTTTTGGTTTTAGGATTCCTATATATATAGGAACACATTTTAGGTTTGGGGAGCAGCGAAGGGGGTATTTGGAGCACAGAAAAGAGGTATTTTCTGAGTTATTGGTTAGAGTTTTGTTTGGAGAAAATTAAAGCTTTGTTGGTGAGATTAATTAGTGAGTTTGTGTGATTTTGTAATCTTAATTTGTACTCTTCTTCTCTATTAGTGAAAACCCCATCCCCATTCGTGCCCCGTGGACGTAGGCAACTTTCTGAATCACGTTAAAATTGGTTGTTTGAGTTTGTGCCGTTATTTTGCATTGTTTGACCTTCTCTCGACGTTTGTTTGATTTGGTCTCTCGAAGCACATCGATTTGATTTTGACTTCCACCGCTCACAACAAGTGGTATCAGAGCACAACAAATTTGCCTTTACATCCCTTCTCCTTGGGGAAAAAAGTGGATTCACCAATCATTAAGATCATTTTTCCAAATTTTGTTTGTTCTCGAACCAAAAATGAGGTCGCAAAGATGAATGAACAGAGAGTAAAATCTACTAAGTCAATGAGTTATTCAGTAAACAAAAGTATCAATTTGACTGGTTCAGTAGTAATGCGCACATAAGATACATTGAGTACACAAGAACATCTCCCCACTGAAACTTGGACTTACTCAACAATATTAATTTGTTTAAAATCTGCTTAGAAATTCGTGGCCAACAAAATTCAAATCTAGATTATTGTAATAGAATATTAAAGATATTGCCACTACACCAAAACTCTGAAGAGTCCTGATGAGGATTGAGTTTTATAATTTTATATTCTAATAAGAAGAATGACATGCTCTTGTAAGACATCTTATCTTTATGCTAACAGACTTCATGCATAGGCATCTCTATGTTGCTTCTCAGTTATTTGCAGAATAAATGCAAGCAATTCCACTTGTCACGAGCACTAATGCCCTTATCATTCCCAATTTCACCATATATTCTTAGAGACCAGAAGATAAGTGAAAATATTCCTCTATCTTTCAAGTTGAATCCTTTCCATCAAATCTTTGTTACCTCTTTTGATCTTTTGCATAGTACTACACTTTGAGAATATTCATTTAATTTTGCTTTGTCATAAATCCACTAGCCATTTTGCACCACCAACTGATTCCCTTTGCATAGTCAGACGATCTTAACAAGAGGTCTCAATTGTACTTATCCCCCACAATCGACACTTCTATAAAAAAACGAAAAATAAAAATAAAAAGGGGTTTTGAGATATTAGCCCCTTAATCATTAGTATTTCGACATTAGTCCATTGAATCTTTATATTTGTCTCCATATTTGATATTAGTCCCCCGAATTACTTTAATATGACGGTATTAATCCCTCTAGTTAGTTGGTATTAAAAAGGGTAGGGAATAGTCCGTCTCCTTTAACTTTTTTCTTGGATGGAAAATTATAACTCGCCAACTTTCTCTTCCTTCTCTTTAGCCTCAAGGATCGTTGCCGCCCCCCTCTACCATTTCCCTCCTCTACTGGGCCTAGGCCGCCCAAGACAACTCTTTCCTCTTCTCCTCCTTCACCTTTCTTTCCCGCCTCATCCCTATCGTTATCAACATCCTTGCACGCAACACCGTCTCGATGTTGTCTCCTTCATTCACTCCCCAAAACACTTCGGCTCTAACGAGAGAGGTAGGTGATATTGTAATTGTTATACATTGAAATTTACCAAGCCTAATAAAACATAAAGAATAGTCGGCCGATTCACATACATCTGAGAGCACGACCATGGTGCAAATCAGCCAACCTATCTTATGGCTCAGATCCGAGATGAAAGACATAGTCAACCGGGGATTTGCCAGAAGCCCAAATCTGAGATGAAAGACGTTCCACACTTGGATCCGACTCTGGGCGTCTTGAGCAGGGGAACGACCTGTCAACTTCACATCACAGTTAATGCATGACTAGTCAGCCCCCACACTTCGCTGCCCAGTAACCATCAACATTAATGTGATGTCAATCATTATGACCTCTCGAGCCAAAGACTTCAAAGCTCCTTAGACCGCATCAGTTCTTCAGTAGCCTTATCTCTGTTGCAAGGGCGACTTGTCCGACCAGCTGGCGATACATGTAAAGCATGCTCTGACACACTACTGCACCAACCTAATGAAATTACCAATGTGCCCCGATAAATCCTCTATGAAAATGGTAACTTCCTCAGCATTAAGGTACATAATTTTACATGCAAAAAAGTCACAACAAAACTATACTCTAATTTTCTCTTCAAATTAATTTAGATCAGTCGTTGACTTGAGCGTTGGAGGTCACGCTGAAGGAAACAACATTTGGAGCCTCTAACCTCTGTTACATGTGTAGGAATTACAGCTCAAGACTCCCAACAAGAACGATCAGCCATCAAAAGAGGTTAAGGGACCCCAAGATCATAGTTACCCCTCTTAAACCACACATCAACTTTCTGACATCAACAGTAATTACTTCCCATAATTAGTCTTAGACTGAACCAAATTATGGTTTATGGTTTTCAATAATTAAGCTGATTGAATGATTAATATCGCTGTATTGAGGTGATTTCTGAGACTAATATCAAAATATGAAGATTTGGGGGACTAATATTAAAATACTAATACTTTAAGGGACTAAAATTTAAAACAAATGATGCAAGGGACTGGTATCTAAGAACACCCCCCTGAAAATCCAGCGTCCAAGTGACGCTCAAAATCGATCAAAAACCCCAAAACCCATCTCAATCTACTTTCTTTCAACGATCCTACACCAACCATCATCCCTTTCATCATCCTCAACACTCAATAAACAAAACCCAATCCCTATTTTCTCCTCATTTATCCTCTCTCTCTCTCTCTCTCTCTGTCTCTCGCAGCAATGGGAACGAACTCTTCCAAAAACTCAGAGAGCTCCCATGGCGGTGAGAGGCATCCCGATGGCGGCAGCCAACTTTACGTCTCTCTCAAGATGGAGAACTTCAATATCAAGAACAACGATCTCATCCCTCACGTCTACGGCTCTTCACCCGTCATCGGCTCTTGGGACTCCTCAAAGTCTCTCCCCATGGAGAAGGACTCTCCCTCTATGTGGGAGCTCAGCTTCGTCATCCCCTCAGACCACGGTAAAATCTCCAAAACCCATCTATAATCAGTCAAAATCTCATCTGGCTCCTGCTCAAAATTTGAACTTGCTGTCTACTTTTATCAGAAACATTGGATTTCAAGTTCTTGTTGAAGCCCAAGTACAGCAATGCGCCCTGTGTTGTTGAAGAGGGGCCTAATAGATTGCTGACTCGTGGAAATTTGGAAGGGGATGCGAGGATGGCGATGTTTAGGCCACTTGGGGATGAAGATTTGGTGGTGGAGAATAGGGTTTTCATTAAGGCCGATATTGTTTCTCCGTTTGATCTCGCGGCAAGTTGGAGGGCTTATAGAGAGAATTTTCAGCCTTCGACGGTTAGGGATATTCCGGATGTTAGTATAAATGCTGGTCCCGATGCTGGAAATGAGGTTTGAAGTGAATTTGGTTGAATTTTAATGCATGGATATTGTTCATTTGAAATGCATATTGAGAAAGTTTTGTTCTTGTGAATTGGCATGTTTCCTAGTGACATTTCCTTGTTTCCTTGATATAGATAATTGTTTATGTCAGAAATTTAATATGTGGTTTAGAGGAGGTTGAACTTGATTTTTGGGTCCCTTAGTCGCCTTTGATGGTTAATGTTTAGTTGAGGATCTTGATCTGTACTTTGCTACACAAGTAATGGAGGCTAGAGGCACCGGAGGTTGTTTCTTCCGACGTACCCACCGACGCTCAAGTTAGGAACTGTTTCTAATTAATCAGAAGAGAAAAACAGAGCAGTTTTGTTGACTTTTTGTACATGAATTTGCGTACCTCAGTTTGGTGAAAATCATCATTATTTATAAAAGAGTATATGGGGGCACTTCAGTAATTTTGGCTGAGTTTCTGCAGTTTCAGTTCAGACACTACACGTGCCAGCAATTAGTTGGTCGAGTCACCTTTGTATAGTGATGGGACTGTTGGAGTAAAGTCGTGCTAGAGGAGTTTTGAAGGTTCTAGCTCGAAAGGTCATTATGACTGATGCCGCATTAATTGTTGATGGCGACTGGATGGTGAAGTGCGGACGCCGACTATACATTCATTAAATGAAGTGTGACTTTTGATGATGCTTGTCAGGTCGTTCCATTGTACGAGACGTGATGCATTGGGTTTAAGAGGATAACGCTCTTCGTCTCGAAGTTGGATATCCAGCAAGGCTTGGGTCCGGAGCGTCTTTCATCTCGGATTTGGATCGCGAGGCGGGTCGGTCAGCTCATCACCCGGGTCGGGCTTATAGATGCTTTAGGAGTCGGCCATCTGGTTATTACATGGCTTTACTTATTAGGCTCAGTAATTTTCAGGGTATAACATTACCCCTTTTCACTCGGGCTCAGGAAGTCGAGTTTGAGAGAAAATAAACAAGACTTATGCTTGAACGTAGTCCACCATCGTTAGAAGATAGCTGTGATTTGACGTTTCTGACATTAGCGGAGATTGTGTGGCAGTTTGACAAAGTGGCGCCTCAGTTGACGAGATATCGCTTCGGTTTCCAAAAATGGTTAGTGCTTTCCCATAAACCGCGTCAACTATTTGTCTTTTGCCATGTGTCATCCCCTTTTGCTTATATATATTGCTCCTCTTCCTTCTTCTTACTTTGCATAAAACGCTAAAATCATTTTTCTACCGCTTGCGAGCGCATCTTCTTCTCTTGCCGAACTCTGATATCTCTTCTCCTGCTCCGATGGCTTCTAGTGCTCAACCTACTATGGTTTGCAATGAGGTCAGAATCACTTTACTATGCTCGTATCACCGGAAGATGCTTATGGGGTGCTTGGAATAGTATGCCCAGGATTTCAACATCCCTAACCCTTACACATTGTCGACTCTGTTTAGGGACCAGTCTATTTGTCATCACAGCGAGGGTCTGGCACCGTTGTACTGTCATCATCTTGAGTACGACATTTGCCTGCTGTTGCAACCCTTCCTTCAAAAGATCTTCCGGGCGTTATGTGTTGCACTAGCACAGTTGACATCAAACTCCATCACGTTTCTGGTGGCCTTCCTCGTCATCTGCCACCTAGTAGACGTCAGATCAACACAACGCTTGCTGGGTTGCTTGGTGTGCATCAAAAGACTGGCAAGAGGGAGGGTCATTTCTATCTGCAAACAATTGGCGATTGTCGGTTGGTGTCGAACATCCCTGAGATGAACAAAGGATGACGGGAGAAATCCTTCTTCGTCGTGGGTGTTGATCCGTTCTTGGCCTGTCCTTCATGGTTAGAGATTAAGGAGGGCCTACAGACAGCGAAGCTTTAGGACAAAGAATTGTGGGGCTTGGAGAAGATCCAAGCCTACAAGGGTAGTGGCGCTGGGAGAATTTGTTTGATATTGTTGTCCTCTGTATTGTCGATATATCCTTTGTCCCTGTTGCTGAAGAGAATTTAGCCTATCTGTGGTTCTGTCGGTTGACGAGCAACTGACGGAGGGGGTCTCATCCTAGTTCTCTTATGCGTGGGAAGCGACTTCGTGACGATTTAGAGATAGAGGATCTCCAGGTCTTGTGGTAGCAGTCTGTCACTGATATTGCCACCAAACTCAGTTTGAGCAAATCTCAGGCCAGAGGGTCTAAGAAGTGGAGGAAGGTGGTTTTCAAGGGGCGTCGCCGAGCTGAGAGTAACACGCGAGAGCTCCTCTCTGGGAGACGAGGCGATTGGTGATGCGCCTGGACAGATCGAAGTGGCGCCCGGCTTGGCTAGTGGGGTTACAGCCTCAGAATTTCCCACACTTCACCTGAGTTTATCGAAGTAGAGGGTGATTCTCCGCATCCGATTCCTGAGGAGGTAGGAGAGGATGCTATTTCTACCAGGGAGCTAACAGGTGATGAGGCTCCAGCTAGGGTCGGAGCTGAAGAGGTGCCGAATGGATTGGGAGTGGGGCTCGAGTCATGTAAGAGACCCGAAAAGGAGTCGACCATTGGGGATCCAGTTGCTGAGACGTACGAGCGGTCTACTTCCGGGTCCTTGGGTCTCTCGGCCGTCGTCCATGAGGGTCAATACAAGTGGCCATTTTCCCATCGTATCAACGATATTCACCCTCGTACTTGGGAGGGGATGCGAGTCGTTTTGATGGGCCCTAAGTCCCACCCTTGCTATGAGGGGGAGTCGGAAGAGTGTATTTTCATTCCTGAGCGGCGAATAGATGCTAGGGGGTCAGTCCTAGAGTTCCGAGTTGATCCGGACAAAGCGGTGGAGCTGTTCATTCTTCCTGTTGATAAGGCACTCATGTATGAGATTCTCAACGTCGGTCTTCACTACGCTTTTCGAAGCTACTTCACCTAAGGATTCCCTTGGAGTTGAGTCGTTTTGATGACTTGAAATCTACCAGGAACTCTTTTTCAAGCTCCAGGCCAAGATGAAGGCGTAAAAGAAAACTTGTGAAGTGGCCAAACTGGTGGCTGCTACTAAAGGCAACAAGCTCGACGAGCTCAAGAGGGGCCAAACCATAATAGAGCGAGAGCTGATCCACAAAGACGAGGAGCTAAAGGTGGCTGTGGTTGGTGCTCAGCTTCATGAGCCACAGCTAGCACAGGCCCAAGTTGAGGTGGAGAGCCTTAAGGAGGATGTTGACCATGTTCACCACGAGGCACATCTAGTGCCGGTGTGCGTTGTTGCGGTGGGGAAATAGTTTCCCTAACCTGCTTTTCCTACCCTCACTGTTGGTGCTCACTTTTCTTCGAGACGAACGACAGGTGATAGAGGAGGTTGAGCGAATAGATGCAGCTGAGATCGATGGATTTTTGTTGGCCAATTTATCTGACATAGTTGGAGCTGATCGCTTTTCATGATTTGGAATTAAAGAACAACCATTCCTCAAAAGGTGAAGAAGAGGCCTCACGGTGAGTGCCAAACTGTTTATATCAGAAATTTGATGTGTTTTAGGGTAGGTTAAAGTTTAAACTTGATTTATGGGTCCCTTAATTGCATTTGATCATTAATTTTCAGTTGGGGATCTTGATCTGTACTTTGCTACACAAGTAACAGAGGTTAGAAGCACCGGAGGTTGCTTTCTCCGATATGCTCTCCGACGCTCAAGCCAGTAGCTATTTCTAGTTAATCTGAAGAGAAAAACAGAGCATGGTCTTGTTATTTTTTTGTATATGAAATTGCTTAGCTTAGTTTGGTGGAAATCATCATTATTTATAGAGGCTTTATGGGGGGCACTTTGGTAATTTTTGCTGTGTGTGCAGTTCCAGTTCAAACACTAATTTACACGTGTTCGGCAATTGATTGGCCGAGTCTCCCTTGTACAATGATGAGACTGTTGGAGCAAAGGCGTGTCCGAGGAGCTTTGAAGACTTTGGCTCGAGAGGTCATATGACTGATGTCGCATTAATTGTGTTGATGGCAATTGGGCGGCGAAGTGTGAACGCCAACTATATAGTCATTAAATGTAGTGTGGCTTTTGATGACGTTTGTCAGGTGGTTCCATTGTTCGAGACGTGCTGCATTGGGTTCAAGTGGAGAGCGCCCTCCAGGCTTCATCTCGGAGTCAGATATCTAGCAGAGCTCTGGTCCAGAGCGTCTGATTTGGATCGCGGGGCATGTCGACTGCTTCATCACCTGGGTTGGTCTTGCAGATGCTTTAGGAGTCGGCCAGTTGGTTACCACATGGCTTCTCTTTTTAGGCTTAGTAATTTTCAGGGTATAACAGTAATCAATATGGTCATCTTATCATTTTCCCATTAAGAAAGGTTGAATTTGGAAGTAAAGCCATCTTTTGGAAAACGACTAAATTTTATAATTGACTTTTAAAAGTTGGTAGAAATTGTGAAGTGTACTTGTTACAAAATCTATCTGATATTATTTATTATGGCTTAGGACCTTGATTAGAGTCATTTACATATGATAATTCTGATGATACAATAATTTGAATAATCTGCCTCACTTATATTGTAGTCCCTTTAAGCGGGTGCGCAGAAGTTGAATGTAATTTTTGTTTCTTCAATACCCATTCTTGACAGTTTACTGTTTGGGTAATTTACAGAAAATCCCCTGAGGTTTGCATGCTTGGTAGAAAATCCTTTTAGGTTGTTAAAAAGTGACATTTTAGCCCCCTCTCTTCTAATTTCTTCAAAATTAACTTTGATGCAAAAGCTAATATCACAATTATATGTGCTCCCCAATAAACTATGATGATTAGTACATTCAATTAGTTTGTAATTGTTTGACTAGAAATAGGGAGTGTTTGTTTCTTTTTTTTTGGGGGGGGGGGTTAAATGTCACTTCTAAACCCTCAGGGGGATATTTTATTGATCATGTGAACCTCATGGGGATTTGCTGTAATTTATCCTTCCTGTTTTTATGTGGGTAATCTTTCTGAATGTGAAGAAGCTCACACTCATTAATTTTTTTCCTTCCGACAGAATGGTTCATCAGCTAGCATGGAGCTTGATTTAGAGCAATATCTAGTCCCATTACCGAGTTCTGCCAACTCTAGTTCTGTTTATGCAGCTAACTTGACGGAGACTCCAAGAGCATTTGGTCGTACTAGTGTTCTCTCAAAGACTGATGGCTTGACTAGTGGTTCACATGGTTCCACTAGTACTGCCGCTAGTTCCGTGGAGTATGCTTCTTCTAAAAAGGTTTTTACCCGGTTACCTTTCTCTCCTAGGACAAAGGATCCATTATATGGACTTATTTATCTTCTATTTCAATGGAAGATATATAAATTTTAACTCACATGTTCTTCAAATCAGTGAAGTGCTCTAGAGGTCATTTTACGATTTGTTAGGCAGCTACAATGAAATGCATAGTACTTATTTTATTAGTTCTGTCGCAGGATATGGAGGTTGTAGTCCCTGGTCCTTCAATAGTTTTTCCAGTTTCTGGTATGGTTGAATCCAAGTCAGTTGGCACATTTTCACCATTACAAAAGCAAGATGGTCAAAGAGGGCTTTTTGTTGATAGGGGCGTGGGCTCTCCTCGGCTTGTTAAATCAGCTAGTGCAAGTTTATTCAATAACGAGCTCAAATCCAAATCTGAAGCGAAGGTTTGCTACAATTTGACTTCACTTGTGATATTTATTGTTTTCTATTTTTTTCTTCTCTCTTGTCTGTTTCTATAGTAAAACTTGTTGGTCTTGCTATCTCCCTCCCTCATAGGTGAGAGCAATTTTGAGAATGTAACCTTTATCAGTGATTTGCTCATTAGAAGGGTGTCTTCTCTCTAGATCAGCACCACTGTGCACCTCATTGTCTGCATCATGTTCAGTAACTGAGATAAATAATCTGGTACTTGCATCTTTAATGGAGCCTATTGCTACTTCTCATTGAATGTCTTCCTCCTAGACAATCAATAGTTTTTCATACAACAGTTTTTTATACAATTCTTCTATTTCAGTTTGCATCTGATAAGGTCACTTAATTGTTTTTTTTTTGCTGCATTCAGATACTATTTAATTACAGTAGGGTCAGTTTTCCATCTGATATGTTATACTTAGAAGACTCCCTACTCATGGTTATGTTGTTTTCTTCATGTTATCTAATTGCTAGAAAGCCATGCCAGCAGCAGCTGGAGCTGTTGCAGCTGCTGCAGTAGCTGATCAGATGCTTGGACAAAAGGAGGACACCCGTCTGGCAATTGTTCTGGTAATATGCACTAGTAGTATAAAATTTCCACTTAGCCTTTTGCAGCCTAACGTACTATATTGTGCTTCCAATTTTTATTTGCTCCATACTAGTTTTTGAAAAACCTTTATTTGCTATGCAATAAAATTAAAATTGATAGAACTCCAATCAATAAAGTGACAATCAACTAAATTCCTTGGAGTGGTAGCCAGACTCTCATTTCAGCTTCCTAATACTTGATGCTTTATCATGTTTTTTTTTCATTATAGGTTGGGTTGCCAGCTCGAGGCAAAACTTTTACAGCAGCAAAGCTTACAAGGTATCTTAGGTGGCTAGGCCATGAAACCAAGCATTTCAATGTTGGAAAGGTGATGATCTACTAGTTTGTTCAGTCTTCCTGCATTAAAATTTAAAAGCAATGTGAAGGTGTTCCCTTGCTTCACTCTGACTATTGAATTACTTACCTGTTGCATGAAAATCTGGTTGACAGTATCGCCGTCTTAAGCATGGAACAAATCAGGTACTCTAGGATTCCATCTTTATTATTTTCCTATAATTCATGTCAAATCTTGTGATTACTAAATAATGGAACCATCAAGAGGACTGTTAGCATCAGTTTTATGTATGGTTTCATAGCTTACTCATGGTATCTCGTGAATAGGCATATAAAAAATATGTGCTAAATCATGAGACTAGAGAAGAGCGTTTGCCACATAGAAACTTAGTCTGTTCCTTGGTTGATTCTTGATAAAATCTTGGCGTAGGTCTTGTCTTCGGATTTCTTTAGTAAATAGTTCTCTTTACTACTCGATATTTCTTTATATTCGATGTAGTTGCTGGTCTTCTGAATGAATTTGCTATAGTACGTAGCCGGATGGCCTGCTTAGAAATCTGTGTACTGATAGTCTTAGTTAAACTAAGATTATGCCAGGCTCGTAAAGTGAGAATATTTGTATTCTGCTAGGACATGTGGCTTATCACAATTTTTGGAAACCAATGATTACGCTGGTTAAAAGTTGTATTGCTGTTTTTTTATTTTTATTTTTTTATATTATTTTTTGGGCATGAAGATGATTCTTGAACTAGTTTTGTGACTATCTGTGTGTCTAGTATAATGTCACAGTTAACTGAACCTTATTTTTTATTGTTATTGGTGCTCTGTGATTGGTTTGTGCAAATGGATTGGTTATTTGCTTTGTTGGGTTAAACTTACTGTTTGGCATCTACTACCTATTTCCTATTTATCTTCATACATTAATCTTCAAGTATTTAGCTTAGATTACTTCTCTTATCTTCTTTTTACAGTCTGCGGATTTCTTTCGAGCTGACAACCCCGAAGGAATGGAGGCACGAAATGAGGTGAATACTGGACTTGGCTAGTGATTCTCAAGATCTGTGCATCTTGATAATATTCTTCCATTTTTACTTCCATATATTCTATTTAATAACTTGAATTATTACTATGAAGAGTAGATGTTGGTATCTATACAAGTAAACTTGCATTATTTTATTCAACTAAATTAGACAACACTGTTGCTCAGAGAATTTTTTTTGAAGATATTCTTGCTGTTAGAATTTCATAGCTAAATTGTTTCTTTTCGCTGTTTTGAATTGCTTGTTCTTAGGTTGCGGCATTAGCAATGGATGATATGATATCGTGGATGCAGGAAGGAGGTCAGGTAAACTACTGCAGCTGTAGTATATGTGAACTGAACTGACCTTGTGATTCATTCGTTCTCGTTGGTTCATAGGTTGGTATATTTGATGCCACAAACAGCACCAGGAAAAGAAGAAATATGCTTATGAAAATGGCTGAAGGAAAGTGCAAGGTATCGTGTTTATATTACACGTCATCTGGTTGCTAAATGTAAACATTTAAGGATTGTTTAGCACCCTGTGCTCAAATTTCAGCATTTGTTGCATATTCTTGATGGCTTTGCAGCCTTACCATCATCTATGTTTTGTTCATAAAGTAATACAAAACAATTGTCCATGAATATGTTACAATTTGCTTTGCTCTGATAGTTTGATGTATGGTAAGGGACAGATGGAAGTATGATGTTGGATTTCTTCATTTTTGTCTGGAGTAGCTTCTGGATGTGTATTGATATCAGCTTTCAAGAAATATGTGGCTTGGGGGATAGTTTATATTTTAGGTATTATGAAATTTTTGGTGCTGGAAATTAGCAGTTTTTTCCCAGTACTAAAAGCAGATAACGGTGAACAGATATCATAGTTGAAGATGAATTTGCTATTTTAAGGGATCAAAATTTGACCATTTAATATTTTGATTGAACCCGTTGCAACATCTCAATGCAGTTAAAATGACTGGTAATGACATTTGCAATCTCTCTTGATGCTTGAGCTTTAAGATAACATGTTCAGGTGGCTTTTTTGTCTTTAAATTATAGAGTATATTCAGCCATAGCAAGCCTGTTCAGTTGCCTGCTATGAGTGTCACCATCGCAAGTATATGGATAATTGTATACTATAGTCGTCTTCTATTGATTGCGCGATATGAAATTTAACATTCAATCTTAAATTTCCAGTTCTTAATGCATCTATAACTTGTCCCTTTTGCAGATCATATTTCTGGAAACGATATGTAATGATGGACGGATAATCGAAAGAAATATACGTTTAAAAATCCAACAAAGTCCTGATTATGCTGAAGTGTAACTTATATGCTTGTGGTTTTGCACTCTTACAGCGCAGTGGTTTCATATCAGCCAACAAAGTCCTGATTATGCTGAAGTGTAACTTATATGCTATTGCAGGCCGGATTTCGAAGCTGGACTTGTGGATTTTAAAACACGGTTAACCAATTATGAAAAGGTACAAATCATCAAAATTTGTTTATCTACAGTTTGTACAATTTGGTTTTGCATGCTTTTTAATCTTACACCAAATTATACCCGCTTTTACAGGTTTATGAGCCGGTTGAAGAGGGTTCTTATATCAAAATGATTGATATGGTCAGTGGTCATGGTGGGCAAATACAGGTAAGTACTAAGCATGTTGTTGTTAGCGTTTTAATATGATTAAGAAAGCAATTTAAAATGCTTTCCTTTAGTTTAATGCATTGATGGATAATCGATGTTTTATCATTTACTGTTTGCAAGGGTATCTTTCTCTACTCTGTCTCAACTACTCCTTACTAGTGTTTTTCTAATTTTTCACTGCAACTATTTTAACTCCTTATATATGTATATGATGTACATGTATATGTGTGCATGTCTAAACTTCACTCTGCTGTTACCTTAACCATCTACTTTTCCATTTCAGGTCAACAACATCAGCGGATATCTTCCTGGTCGGATCGTCTTTTTCTTGGTACTTACCAGTAAATGCATAAATTCTTTCATCTTGGTCATTCTATATGGTTGGAGGGAGAGCCAAACACGCACTGAATAAAACTTATTACTTGAAAAGAAAGGAAATTGATACCCTGTTTATATGGCAAAAATAATAAAAATCTTAATTGTTCATGTAGTATTCTGGCTTGTAAGATATGAGGATGTGAGTGAGAGCCCTTTGTTTTAAGGCATTCCGAATGTCAAATATGCTCTCTATCTGCAGTTATCTCTTGCAATATGTGTACAGATTCTTGTATTTTCTTGTTTCTTATTTTTATTAAGTAACTGAAAGGAAACAGTTTATGCAATGCAATGCTTAAAAATTCCTTCAGCATCAAACGTTTCCCCCTTCCCTCCCCAAGCTGCTGTGCTTATTTTTAAAAGATAGCTAACTGTTAAATTTGAAGCCACTGGCAAGATGTTGCTTAACAATAAGTTCATTTTCAAGCTGCTGTGCTTATTTTTAAAAGATAGCTAACTGTTAAATTTGAAGCCACTGGCAAGATGTTGCTTAACAATAAGTTCATTTTCAAGCTGCTGTGCTTATTTTTAAAAGATAGCTAACTGTTAAATTTGAAGCCACTGGCAAGATGTTGCTTAACAATAAGTTCATTTTCAATGTTGGAATACTTCCATTGATATATAGATTATCTCTTCTGTATTCCATGGCAGGTCAATACCCATCTGACACCTCGGCCGATTCTGCTTACTCGACATGGCGAGAGTCGAGATAATGTCAGAGGAAGAATTGGGGGTGACTCAGTTTTGAGGTACATTCTGTCTTGAGTTGTCTTTTATACTTGAAATCTGAACTTTTTAACTCTTGAAAATGCATTTTCAGTATTTACTAGAATTGTATGTGGGTAGAGAGAAATTTTCTCGGTTCATGTTAAATTTTGAGGTTGAACTTTGTGATATTCTTGTAGAATTATCTACGAAAATTCTATCAAACATATAAAAACTTAGTGTTTACAACCCTAAGACCAGGAGTCTTATTTACCATCGAGGAGGAAATATTCCTACAATAGATAAAGTAACTATTTGCTGTGTTGGTTCCTTATTGTGACCTCTTATTTTGAACAGTGAAGCTGGGGAACTTTATCCCAAAAAGCTTGCCAACTTTGTAGAGAAGCGACTAAAATTTGAGAGGACTGCTTCTGTAAGAACATTAATTTTTATAAAGTATTATCTTTTTATATCTGTTGTGTCGATTTGGTTGAGCATTTATTTATGTTTTTGTATAGAATTATTACTTTTTTATGTTGATGGTTCCATATTTCTTATCTGTTTCCAGAACATATAATTTTCTGTAAGGCTCATGTTTATATAAGCCCTAATTATTAACTTCTTTCTATTTGCTAATTTTGTGATATCCTTCAAGGCCGTCATTGATCTTTAGCTTGAGCAGTCTATTTGTGAAAACAAGTTTCGGAAAGTATTAGGTTCAGATCTTAATCCTAATTATTGAGCGGTCATACGAGCTTTATATTTATATTCCTTGTGACTGATGCTTTAAGTGCATGCATGCTCATAAAATGTTGTATATTCTCATCTTAATAAATTTATTGTATATATAAAATTAGCCGTCGTTCTTTATTCTTTCATGGTTCAGATATGGACCAGTACTCTTCAGAGGTCAATAATAACTGCAAGCCCAATTGTTGGATTTCCAAAGGTTGGTTTAACTGATGTTTGCTAGCTATATGTAAGGGATCTCTTTGCCTCTGCTAATGCTACCAGTGGAGTTTGACTAATGCTAGTTTTATACCTTTAGATTCAATGGCGTGCTCTTGATGAGATAAATGCTGGTGTTTGTGATGGAATGACATATGAAGAAATAAAAAGAAACATGCCCGAAGAATATGAGTATGTATTGAAGTCACTCATATCATTCATTGGTTGATCTTATGCCAAGAAGAAAATTTTCCCTGATATCATTACTTTTGAAAGTTTATCAAGTTTAATGATCTTTCTTTAGATATCATGGCTAATAAAAATGTTTGAAAAATGAGTGTAAAAGTTATCTTCCCTTTTCTAAAAGTTTTGATAAAAAAATAAAACTAAAAAAACATATTGTGTCTATAACCCAGAAAATTTAGAATCTATCCAAACTTACACTCTTAAACAATTGATCATGTTGGATCTCACTCTCATCTTAGAGCGAATTTTACCTGCATCAATGAGCATCTGAAACTTACAAGATATGTCCTTTTATGCAGATCTCGCAAGAAAGATAAGCTGAGATATCGATATCCTCGGGGGGAATCATATCTTGATGTCATTCAGAGGTATCTTCTTTTATGGTCCCTATACAGTCCAATCACAAGTATATTTCACTTCTTTAATTTTGATATCAGTATGACATTTTCTTCGCTAAAACTTTATCCATCTTTTTGTGCAGATTGGAACCTGTAATTATTGAGCTCGAGCGACAACGTGCACCTGTTGTACGGTGTGATGCAGGCTGTATTGAGAGCATTATATGCATATTTTGCGGACAGACCATTGAGTGAAATTCCCCATATTGAGGTAAATCAGGAAAATGAAGACATCTCTCCATTTTTTTAGTTTTTCACCTGCAGCGGGTTGCCTTTAGTGATATTACATGAATAAATAATCTCCATTACTTCTTTGGACAATAATTGATCATTGTTCGTTATGTTTTATGTAGGTACCTCTACATACTGTAATTGAGATTCAGATGGGGGTCACTGGCGTACAAGAGAAAAGATACAAGCTTATGTGACTGAGCTCTTGCAAGCTACATGTAATATGATACCACACAGAGAAAGCTAGCAGCATAGATAAGCTGTTAATATCACTGTATGTTCCCAATTTAATACTCTATCATATTTCATTTATCAAATGTAACCTTGAGGAAATCACCTTCACTTCTATTGATAATAACTGATACAAATGCTATTTGTTCTTGGTATCGGAATAATCTGGTACCTTAGATTTTCAGTTTCTGATATGTATCATAAAGATCTCAGAATGTATACAATTAATCATTCATTAAAGAGGAAAGGTACAAGTTGTACATAGTATTGCAAAATAAAACACAATTTTGATTTGCTCATGCGAAACATGCATGTAGTTCATTTTACTTTATTTTTATATGTTGTATCCAGTTTCTGATTTCGATGAAGAAAACTCTTGTTATTTGTTGTGCTTATTTGATAAAAAAATCCCCCCCCCCTCCCCGAGTGCATCGACAACTTACTATGTACTGTTTCTCGTCCAATTCCGACTTACGGTTTGAAAGTTACGGCTTATTCTTCAATCCATGCTCAGCAGCTCGCCTACAGCTCGAAATTCGCCTGCAGTCTCAAATCCGCCTGCAGACCCCAAGTTTGCCTACGCATCTGAGCTCGCCTGCAGATCCAGTTCGCCTGCAAGCTCGCCTGCAGACCCAAGTCTGCCTGCAGTCCCAAACTCGCCTGCAGACTCAGCACCCCCCCCCCCTCCCCGAGTGCATCGACAACTTACTATGTACTGTTTTCTTAACAGAAGCTTTTTAAGGTTTCTAGCAGCTCTGAATCTATGTTGTTCTTAACAAAGTTCGGTACCATATTAACTCTTTTTTAAATAGTTTCGAGAAATTAGCGGGGCATGATATAGCTTGTCGAATATTCTGAAACAATTTGAGTAGCTCTTACATTAGGGAGTATGAGTTATTTGCTATTATCCATGAGGAAAGCTTGCTTTCTTATTAGTTTATCTTCTTCCCAAGGTATTCTGCTCTTTCTAAGTACTTGTCTGCATGTCAATGGATTAGCTTAGAATACACATCTGCAGGTTTGGAACCAGCGCTTTCTTCTACTCAATGTTTTGTGTGAACATTTACAGCATGGACTTCTACTGTTGGTGTTGATACTATTTATATAGATGAGAGGCTCCTTGCATTCTTCACATCTGAGGGGAGCTCAGGATTTTAGTTCTGATAAATTATTTGTAGGTTTATTTAGATGGGAGGCACTACAGACACACCCTCGGGCATACCTTGTTGGATAGTGGTTGTGGGGACCACGCCCACAAGTGAAAACCGTGTGAAAGCACGTGAACTTTGTTTCCCCTGACTCGCACAGATTACCACTTCTTTTTGAAAGCACGTGAACTTTGTTCAGAGGCCCACCCGATATGAAAGAGATATAAATGAACGCAGTGGTTCCTAGGGTTGGGTGCGGAAGCAGAGGGGACGTCTTTTTGCTGGCGGCTGGAGAAAAATCGCAAGCAGCAAAGAGCGTGCAAAGGCGGGTACAAAGAAAAACAAAGCGGCGGCTGCAGCAAAGAAAGAAAAATCTTAGGGATTTGTGAAGAGAGTTTTGTGCAGTCTCTTGTGTTTTCTTTTGTGAGAGATTAGAGAGTTAGTTTGAGGGTTTATTTTGTGAGATTGTAAACCTATTGTATTTTCTCTCTAATAGTAGATCCCCCCTCCTTGCCCCGTGGACGTAGGCAGTTTGCCGAACCACGTAAAATTGATTGTTTGAGTTTGTGGCCATTGTAATAGCTTGTAGGATCCCTCGACAGGTCAGTTCTAGAACTGATGAGAGGAAGAGCCGATATCTCATTTTGTTGAGATATCCGCTTCAGATTCTTGTCTCCTTGGTGAGACGGGAATTCTTATCGATCTTTCTCTCTTATTGTGCACCAGAAACTCTGCCGAAATTTCCGCTGCGCACAACAAGTGGTATCAGAGCCCAGATTCCAGATCTAGGGTTTGGTTGGAGGAGTAGATCAATTTGGAGGCTCGTTTAGGGCTTCGTTGGTGATAAAGGTGAGATCTTTTTATAAAGACTCTATCTTTCAGTTTTGGATCTATTCTTCGTTCGTTGGTGCGTAAGATGTCGGAGAAAGAAGGTGCTTCGGGTGTCGAGGGTGGTGCTTCTGGCGCGAAGACCATTCAGAGTTTGAATATCCACTCTATGAAGATAGATGTGGAGAAGTTTAATGGCACAAACAACTTTGGATTATGGAGATGCGAGGTTTTGGATGCGCTGAACGCGCAGAATTTGGAGGATACATTGGAGTTAGATGGCAAGCCAGATGAGATTGAAGAGAAGGTTTGGAAAAAGATGAATCGAACGGCGTGTGGTGCGAACGGCGTGTGGTGTGATTAGATCTTGTTTGACTCAAGATCTAAAATATGATGTGATGAATGAGACTTCTGCGAAGAAGATTTGGGAGATTATCGAAAGCAAGTATTTGACCAAGAGTGTGGAAAATCGCTTGCATTTGAAGAGGAGACTTTATCGTTTCCAGTTGAAGAAGGGAATCTCCATTAGAGATCACATGAACCACTACACAAAGCTTCTTGCGGATTTGGCGAATGTGGATGTCAAGATTGAAGATGAGGACAAGGCGTTGCTGTTGTTGAGTTCCTTGCCCGACGAGGAATATGAGACCTTCGTTCTTACTCTGATTAATGGGAAGGCATCACTTTCGTATAGTGAGGTCACCGCTGCACTTGTGAATTATCAGCTTCGAAAGAAGGATAAGGAGGCTTCGGTTGAGCCGGTAGCGGAGGCGTTGGTCGCAAGAGGGAAGGGTCCAAACCGAAAGAATTGGAAGTCACAGTCTAGAGTAGGAAAAGATCAGTGTGCTTGGTGCAAGGAGACTGGTCATTGGAAGAAAGACTGCCCAAAGCTCGACGAATGGATGAAGAATAAGCAGAAGGGAAAAGGGAAGCAACCATCATCAGAAGCAAACATCGTATCGGATGGTAATAATTCTGACTCTTCTATTTATTCGCTTTCTATCAGTCCTACAGATAGCTATTCGGAGGAATCTGAATGGATGTTGGATAGTGGTGCGACCTATCATGTGTGCCCTAGAAGGGAATGGTTCTCCAGTTTTGAGAAGCTGGTGGATAGTGGTGTGGTGTACATGGCTGATAACCGTGCATGCCAGATCCTTGGGATAGGAAGAATTCGCATAAAGATGTTTGACGGGACTGTTAGAGAGTTAAACGATGTGAGATATGTTCCTTCTTTGAGGAAGAACTTGATCTCGATTGGAGCTTTGGTTGGAGAGGGTCTGAAGGTTCGTGTTGAGGACATGGTTCTCGAGATTGCGAGAGACTCTCGTATTTTGATGAAGGGCGTCAGGAGAAATAACCTGTATTACTTGACTGGAGGTATAGTGACAGGTGGAGAGCTGGCGACTTCTGTTGATTCGACTAGACTGCGGCATTTGGGGCTTGGCCATTCCAGTATTGAGTCCTCGCATAGATTGAAAGAGGGTGCAAAGACCTGCAGTTCGAAGTCCAGTGAACATGTTGATGTGAGCAAGAAGACCGAGGTGAAGTGTGGCACCTCTATTCACCGTGCTAAGGGTCGTTCTGGAGGAGTTCACGTGGATGTTTGGGGGCCTTCCAAGGGAGCATCATTGGGAGGTAATAGAAGTTTGGTTTCCTTTGTTGGTGGCTGTTCTAGGCGTGTTTGGGTTGCAACCAAATCCCCTTTGGAGTCTCTAACAGATTGAAGAAGTGTGATATTGGCAGAAAGGTGAAGGTACTCCATTCTGGTGGGAGGTACAAGATGGACCTGTTTCTGCATTGGAGCCGAGCTCACGGTATTTCGAGACACTTCGTTGGAAAGGAAATGGACAGCTAGATAGGGTGACAAATTTGAAGAACCGTACCTTGCTGGAGGAGGATCGGTGTTTGATGTCAAGCAATGGTTTGCAGAAGAGTTTTTGGACAGAGGCTTCGACATATTTGGGTCATCCTATTAAAGAGTTGTCAACTGCTGTGATTGGAGGTAAAACTCCATTGGAAGATAGGTCTGGTAGTGTCACTTTGTATGAGGCTTCGATGAGGAAGCCAATTGACTCTCAGCAGGTGGAGAGTTTTGGACAGACCTTAGAGGTATCACAACGGGTGGAGAGTGATGCTACTCCATATTGGGTGGAGATTACTCCACATACTCCAGATCATACTGTATTATTTGGGATTCCAGCTGAGGTGACACAGCGTGGAAGTCATTTGGATTCGGATGCAGATGATGAGTTGGGTTTTGATTCGAGTGCAGCTGACAGACATAGTTTGGATACGGCCATTGGTTCGCCTCAGGTGGGGGTGTTTGAGGCCAATGGAGGTGCTATCAGCCGTAGAGTTGATGATATTGGTGAAGGGTTGCGAACTCTTCTAGTGGATTGAGGTCTTTGGAGGCCATTTGGGTGAACTACGTTCGGCTTGATTCCTTGGGCAAGAGGATACGTAGGCAGTCTTTAGATGCAACCGGGTTTGGAATTTTGATGGGGTGAGATCGATTTGGTGAGTTGATACCGATATTTGGAGAGTGTTTGCACTCTCATTTGGGTTCTCGACTTGTTATGGATTGAGTCTGTTGTCGTGAATTGTTTCACTTCGTACTGGACACAACAAATGAGACATTTGATATGATCGGTGTCGGCTCAGTTTTGAGAAAACTTCGCCGAGGTGGAGAATTGTTGGATAGTGGTTGTGGGGACCACGCCCACAAGTGAAAACCGTGTGAAAGCACGTGAACTTTGTTTCCCCTGACTCGCACAGATTACCACTTCTTTTTGAAAGCACGTGAACTTTGTTCAGAGGCCCACCCGATATGAAAGAGATATAAATGAACGCAGTGGTTCCTAGGGTTGGGTGCGGAAGCAGAGGGGACGTCTTTTTGCTGGCGGCTGGAGAAAAATCGCAAGCAGCAAAGAGCGTGCAAAGGCGGGTACAAGGAAAAACAAAGCGGCGGCTGCAGCAAAGAAAGAAAAATCTTAGGGATTTGTGAAGAGAGTTTTGTGCAGTCTCTTGTGTTTTCTTTTGTGAGAGATTAGAGAGTTAGTTTGAGGGTTTATTTTGTGAGATTGTAAACCTATTGTATTTTCTCTCTAATAGTAGATCCCCCCTCCTTGCCCCGTGAACGTAGGCAGTTTGCCGAACCACGTAAAATTGATTGTTTGAGTTTGTGGCCATTGTAATAGCTTGTAGGATCCCTCGACAGGTCAGTCCTAGAACTGATGAGAGGAAGAGCCGATATCTCACTTTGTTGAGATATCCGCTTCAGATTCTTGTCTCCTTGGTGAGACGGGAGTTCTTATCGATCTTTCTCTCTTATTGTGCACCAGAAACTCTGCCGAAATTTCCGCTGCGCACAACATACCTCCGGTCATACCCCTCCTCTAGCTACAGTGCAGGGGGTCCACTTGAGATTTTTTCAAGAATGTCAAGTGAGACCCCCTGCACTGTAAGGGGGAGGGTTTGGTGTGGCCTGAGGTGTGTATCATTTCATTTTTCTATTTAGATATTAGTCGCTGGTGTCTTCACTGATTCCGTAAAAGACCCTCAAATCTTTGGAAACTGGCTGACAGCCCCTCAAAATGGGTCCTACGTAAGTCATCTTGCCCCCGCCCCCCCCCCCCCCGCCTTCCTTCTAATAGAGTGTTATCTCTTTCCTTTAACTAACAAAATATTTAAAGAATTATATTAATTGGCAATATATTATATTCAGTTTACAATCAGTAGATTAATCTTTTGAGTCAAATGGTTATTGATATGATATCAGAGCATCAGATTTAGAAGCTCTGTAGTGAAATATTTGTCTTATTTACATTTTAGGGATTGTCAAAATTTAGCCTCATGCGACCCTCCTTTTGAAACAAAATTTTCTTCTTCTTATTTTATCATCATTTTCACATTCAGAAAAATCTAGCCATGGAGAGAAATTTCTCGTTTATAATCATCTAATGTTTAGTATTCAAAATCCTTGGGGAAAAACATCCACTTATCGGTTATTGTTAATCTCAAAGCTAAAATTTCACGTACCAAGCCAATGTAGAAACCTAGATTAACATATATAATATGGATTAAACATTTAAACCGTTATGCTTTGGTTAACAAAAATAAGATAAAATTGGGACCATCATTTAAAGTTGCAACGGGAATCGATCCACTTGAAAATCAATCAAACCAAAGGCAGACAAAAGTCACGGAATTGAAGGAAAGTTCGATCCCATCTTCTTCACTCACATAAAACCGGTGACTCGGAAATACTATTCAATAACTAACTAAATAAATAAATACATAAATGATAGAAGAGTAACCTCTAGTCTCCAAAGTCTAGGGAATTGTCCCATGAAAGCAATAATATTGGCATTAAATTAAAAGATTAAAAAGAGGGGGGAAAAAAGATGGTGCCGTCGCCTTCACGAGACTCTCACTTCCGGCTCATCTCCCACTAAAAGAGCAGAACAAAATGTAAGAAAATATGTGGATAATAAAATAAAAAAGCTATTTTGTGGTGTAGCTTTGCTACTGGGACCCAAAATATGGGACCAATAAGAGGGACAAGTGAGGTGTCCCCCTCCTATTGGATAATGAGTTGATCATCATTAATAATTACCAATTCATTATCCAATAGGAGGGGGACACCTCACTTGTCCCCCCTATTGGTCCCATATTTTGGGTCCTTGAGGAATTTTTCTTTGTGGTGAGGCCCTCCTAAATTATAATATTCTGATTGGAGACATGTTTGAAGCTTATGCATGCAAATATCAAATATATTACGAGAGATAAAGATGTTAGAGTTAGTTTTCTTGAGGTTTATTGAAACCTGAAAAAAAAATTAAAAAAAATCCTTATTTGAAATTTTCTTGACTTTAATATTACCAAGTGTTCCTATGTAACGCAAATATCCAGGTGGATTTTGGAAACTTCACATGCGCCTTCATTTAAAAGAGGACAAAGGAAGAGAGAGCCAAATGCTAACAACCTTCTAAACAAAAAGCCCCTACCTTGTTCTCTGGATTAGACCTCAGCGTAACATGCATATATAAAATTAACACAAACATTAAAAAAATGGTCCTTAGTCAAAACTTCCCCTAATTCCCTGCGCTATCTCCGACACTCCCCATACTCCCTGAAATAAAAACACCAGACGACCCTTCTTGCTTCTCCTTATATCACCGCGGTTCTGACTACTTCACTAAGTGGATCGAGGCAGAACCATTATGTCCAGTATTAACGTTCCTGACTATAGTCAGGATACTGGTATATACCCCTATAACGGTAAAGTCCTGCTCGCTGCCGTTGTTCTCCTCTCCGTTGTCATCCTCTTCGTTATCCTCCTCCATATCTACGCCCGTTGGTTCCTCAGGCGAAGGCCCGTCATCGCACACGTCGTCTCTGAACCACTTCACACGCTAGCTAGTACTCTTGCCGCTCGCAACTGGTATGTTGATGACGTGACAGTTTTCTCGAAAGGGCTAGACGCGAAAAGCGTTGCGTCTTTGCCCGTGTTTGTTTGCGAGGGGGGGAGAGAGGGGGAGGGGGGAGTTAGTTGAGTGCGTCGTGTGTTTGGGTGTGATGGAGGAGGGGGAAGAGGGCAGGGTTTTGCCCAGGTGTAAGCATGTTTTTCATGTTGAGTGCGTTGATGTTTGGCTGAGGTCTCGTTCAACTTGCCCGATTTGTCGAGCTCTGGTGATGGAGAAGGAGGAGGCGGTGGCGGTTGATGTGGTGGAGGAGGAGGCGGTGGTCGGAAATGAGGAGTCAGGGGGAATTAATGAAGTAACTGAGGGTAATGTGTCATGGGAATCATCGACATCGGCGTCATCATCATCGGCGTCATCTTCGTGCTCATCATCAATATCCTCCTCCTCCTCCTCCTCCTCCTCTTCTTTTAGTTGCTCTTTAAAGAGAATGGTAAGCAAAAGTAGATCAGAAAGTAGGGTGTTCCCATCAGCTGGGATTGTGTAAATTAAATTGGATGATCGATGGTGGCTCAATAACAATTTGTGAAAACGATATATATATTTTTTCCTTTCATTGGTTTATTTATGGTATCAATTTGTGGTTAATTCGTTGTTACTTCAATTTTCCTTGTCTGCTTTACTTCGCTAGGTTCCAACTTGAACATGTTTTAACTCGTGCAAGTTGTTCTAGTATTGAGCTGGCAGAACAAAGGAACTCTTCCAAATCCCATATCTGTGCTATTTTGTGGTTTGCTGCAATTTGAATTCCAATAAAATCTTGCTGATTTCGGATCCAAATATCTTATTTATTTATTTCATATGTTACGGGGGGAATTTTTGTGGGCGATTGAATTCTAAATCAATACAAATCTTATACCAGATAGCAAAGTTTGTGAACGTAATCATAAAATGTACAAGATCCAATGGAAAGAGTTACAAAAAAGTACTAGTTACATTCCATTTACGCTAATAACTTCAGAGTTTTTATATCTATACCGGTGATTCTAGGCTTGCAATTACAATTACATGGGCGACCCTGCAGCCAGGACAACGAGCAACTCTTGGAATTACCCGTGTAAATACAATACGTGACTTCAATGTTATGCTTACATACACGTAGACTCCAGGGTCACTAGTGCAAGTATACCTTACCTCAAGATACCGGCTTGTGATTAATCCTGCAAAGAACAACCAAAAGTGGACTAATCTGAACTCTTTGAGTTGAAATCTTCCTAGTAAATTGCAAATTAGATCGCGCTTACCATTCCATGAGCTTACAGCTCCTAAATTTACATTTCCAGTCCTAAATTTGCATTTTCAGAGTAATAAATTGCAGATAATAGCTTTCACCTTAGGAATTAAGGGGTGCTAATAAATTGCACTTACCCCTCCATCATTATTTTACTAGCATTTACCACTTCTGAATTTACCATTTTCAAAAGAATAAATTGCAGATAAACCCCATCTCCTTTATTGAGCTCTTCTACGGAGGGCTTGCGCGGTAAGCAGGCAAACTTGTGGGGGGTTTTTTCCATAATAATTCCCACAAAAGAATAACAAGGCGATGGTTCACCCCTGCAGCTGCAACCGAGATGGTAGGAAAACCGAGAACTGGCATTGCTGCTCGCCGGAGGAAGGGGATGGTCGGTGGTGGAAGGAGGCGGCGATGGCGGGAAGAGCCGACGACGGCCTTCGGCGGTGCTCGGGGTGTTAGGATTAGGGTTAGGGTTAGGGATTTGTGAGTTCTTGACGGCGGCGCCCTGCTTTGGATGCTGAGAGAACGTTTTGTATTGTCTTCATTGCTTCCGGATTCAGGTAAGGACTTCATTCAGTTGTTTATTTGTTCTTTTTGATTCTTTAGGGTTTCGGTTCGGTCGATTTCTTTTCAGTTTATTGCTTTAAGTCTGAGTAAGATCCCTTTTCGATTCACATTGTAGTTGTGAATGAAAACTATAATTGTTTGTCAAAGCAAGAATTGATGAGAAAATTGAATTTCAAATGAATTGCAAAAAAAAAATGGAAGATAAGAATGGAGAGAAATCTCCCACGAGCCTAGGAGCCAAATTATTTCATTCCATTCAATTTTAACAATTGCTAAATGCATATTTATAAAATAAAAAACAATTGCTAAGTACTACATTGGAATGCTATTCTGATCTGGGGGAAAAGAATCAACACTATCTAGTTCATACAATTTAGTTTGCTTTTATAATTTTACCAAGAGAATCATTTAAGTAGTCGCTTTTAGTCTGCTTTTTATAATTTTATAAAGCTAGCTACTTACTGATGAAAGAATCAATGAAAAACTTGTTGATCGTGAAAATGCCAAAATTGCATTTAGGTTCAGAAACTTTTTGAAGTAGTATATTTTGAGAAGACTTTTAATTAAGAGAACTTCTAGTCCACATGCAGAATCACCAAGACTTTACTTGGATTTAAATTCTTCTGTTCAATTTTTGTTTATCTAATCTTGTTTATGACATACATGCTGTATGTTAAATATTTTGGTCATCTTTCTCCTGTGGTAGGACTTGTGATATTTCTGATTACCAATGTTTTTTGGGTCTATTTGCAACCAAATATGCCATAATGTCTAACAAAATTATTACGATGGAATTTTCAGACTCCCTAGTCTCCATACAAGTTGTAGAGTAGAGGCCTAATTTCTATCCAAAGTTGAACGGCCAACATTATTTTCATGGCTAGCATTCTTTCAGTACAATGTTTAACTTCCATGGTCCTCTGTTGTATTATATAATTGATACAAAACTACGTCCAAATTCCAATCCAGGACTCCCAAGTCTTTAAGTCTTTTTTTTATTCTCTTTCCACGCCCTTCATTATTCTTTGAATTATAAAGAAAAAAGACATGTCCACTAAGTCTTCAAAGTCATGCAAGACTTGGTATGTGCACAAGTCTACCACCACAACATTTCAAAGTCATCGCCTGTTCAACTCTTCTTTCTTTCAAGTCCTTTTTTTTCCCAATTTTTATTTTATTTATTTATTGTTTTTTGCCCTCTCAAGTCCTCCTTTTCTTTCTTTGTTTTTTTTGGGGTCTCCTTTTGTATGATGCACTATTCACTTGATATGAGTGGGATTCAAATTTTTATTTTTTTATTTTTCCAATAAGCTAGCCAGGTAGAAAGAACCTATTTAGGGTCTAAAATCGATCTAGTACTTCTGTATTGAAAATGTTCACTGCAGAGCGAAGATATAGATATCAACTTCGACATGATCCTATCAGATTAAAGTTTTAATATGAGCTTGAATCGCACTCATATCATGTCTGCACTACTTGGTTGGCTCTCTAGTAAAAACTGATTTGTCAAAATAAAGATTGGGCCTTGTCTAATACTTGAAACCTATGTTAGTTTATGATAATCTAGCATGTTCAAAAGATTTTTCTGTAATTGAAGTACTTCTCTCCTGTAAAAATAGTTAACTTCCAACCATCTCCATAATCCTGATTTTTCGAGAGTACGTAGACATGACTTTCCAACATTCAGAGCCACAGAAAAGATTTCATCATAATTGCATTATTCACTACCGATGGACTAAGGGGGTGTTTGGTTACATTTCTATAAATTATAGGAAATGTTTTCCATCCCATTGATTTCCTTGTATTTCTTAAAAAAATTATAGGAAAAGTTTTGAGAAGTTAAAAAGTACAAATTTTCTTATTTTTTGGATTGTGCTTGTTTGGTTCAAAACAAGAAAATGAGAAATAACTTTTGGAAAAATAGCAACATTTCCTATAATTTATAGAAATGTAACCAAACACCACCAACTTTATAGAAAAGTGAGAACTTTGTAGAAAAGAGTTAATGAGTTTTATTATTTAAATAATGAATGCGTCAGATTTCCAAGAGATTTCCTCCCATTTTAGAAGGAAATCAATTTCCATAAAATTTGGTACTTTTCTGTACTTTACAGAAAACATTTCTGTAAAATTTTTTGGAGCCAAACACAGTTTATAGAAATGTATAGAAAACTCTTAATTACATAAATGTACTTTTGAGAAAACCTTTCTCAAAAACAATGCAACCAAACACCCCCTAAGTTTAATGAGTCCATGAAAGTCTTCAACACCACAAATATTTCAACATCTCAATCACCATACTCTGTCTATAATACATCTCCTGCTCCGCACACCGCCCTCCCTCTATGTACTCTTCCCTCCAATGAGTTCCCATCACCGCCCCCTCCTCCCCCTCCTCCTCTTACTTCTACTCTCCTACGCCGGTAACTCTACCGACCCCTCTCAATGCTCCTCCCTCCTAAACCTGAAACGATCCTTCAGCTCTGCAGACCTCGGCACGTGGAAGCCTGACACAGACTGCTGCGGGTGGGACGGCGTCCTCTGCGACCCAGTCTCGGGCCTGGTCGTCGCCCTCGACTTAAGCCACCGCGTCATCGCCGGTAAGCTCACCGCCGGTCTCTTTAATATCACCTCCCTTCGAAAGCTCAACCTTGCGTATAATGTGTTTGATGAAATTCCTATTCCGAATGAAATTGGGTCGCTTTTAAATTTGACCCATCTTAATTTATCAAACGCTGGGTTTGCTGGGCAAGTGCCCGTTGGGATTGCGAAGTTGACGAACTTGGTGTCGCTTGATTTGTCGACGATTTCCTTGGTTCAGAGTTCTCTTAGCCTTGTGAATCCTAATCTCGAAACTTTGATTGGGAATTTGAGTGAGTTGAGAGAGTTGAATCTTGATAGTGTAAACATTTCGGCAAATGGGCATCGGTGGGGCGCAGCGGTGGCGAAATCTACTCCGAAACTGACAGCTTTGAGCTTGACGAGCTGTTCGATCACTGGGCCTATTGATTCTTCACTCTCGAAGTTGAGCAATTTGTCGGTGGTTCGATTGGATCAGAATGAGTTGAATTGCGGTGTGCCTGATTTCTTCGGAAAGTTGTCTTCTTTGAGTGTGGTTAGTCTCAGTTTTTGTGGGCTTACTGGAATTTTCCCAAAGGATGTGTTTGTCTTGAAGAACTTGACAAATATTGACTTGTCGTATAATCTGATGCTTTCTGGGTCATTGCCAGATATCTTTAGTGACAGTAGGTTGAATAGTTTGGTGCTATCCGGGTCGAATTTTACTGGGTATTTGCCGAATTCTATAGGGAAGCTGAAATCTCTGACAAGAATGGATCTTTCCGATTGTGAATTTTCAGGAGTCATACCCTTTTCAGTAGGCAACTTAAGCCAAGTGGTTCATTTGGATCTATCGATGAATAATTTCACTGGTCCAATCCCTTCTCTTCTGCCACCAAGAGTGTCTGAGCTGATACTTTCACACAATAGGCTGACTGGTCCTATCCCTTCATCTATCGGAAAGCTTGAGCATGCAGTGAAGATTGATTTTTTGTTATAATTTTCTCTCTGGGAAAATCCCCGCATCTCTATTTGCTTTCCCATTGTTACAAGAAGTGCAATTGAGTATGAACCAACTTTTGGATGTTGAAGAATTAAAAAATGGATCATCTCACTTGGCAACTGTGGATTTGAGCAATAATCTATTGCAAGGAGAGATTCCAAGGTCAGTCTTTCAGCTCTCGGGGCTTAAAGTTCTTACCCTCGCATCGAATAATTTTAGTGGGACAGTCGAAGTTGATTGGTTTACCGCTCTTAGTAACCTCTCGAGTCTGGATCTATCAAATAATAGGATTTCGGTAGAGGATAAGGGTGGTAATGGTTCTATCCCCAAATTTGGCACGTTGATGTTAGCTACTTGCAATTTGACCAGGATTCCAAGTTTCTTAATGCATCAAGATCAGATGGGCATCTTAGACCTCTCAAACAATAAAATTCATGGTGCAATACCCAATTGGATATGGAATATTGGGAAGAATAGTCTGACGTATTTAAACCTCTCTTTCAACATGTTCACCTCTGTTGAAGGTCCTCTTCCAAAAGGTCCTCTTCCAAAATTCAAAAAGAATACAGCGATAACTCTTGATCTCCATTCGAACTTGCTCAAAGGGCCTATTCCACTTCCCCCAACAAATGCCATCATTCTTGATTACTCGAACAACAGCTTCTCGTCTTTTATTCCACCGGAACTCACCTCCTACCTTAATTTTACCATTTTCTTTTCACTTGCTCACAATAACATAACGGGAGAGATTCCACCATCAATTTGTAATGCAATCAATCTCCAAGTCCTTGATTTCTCTGACAACAATTTGAATGGTTTGATACCTCCATGTCTTTTGGAAAGTTATAATGAACTCGGAGTGCTAAACTTAGGAGAAAACCATCTTCGAGGAAGTATTCTTTGGAACATTAGTGAAGAATGTGGGTTAAGAACAATAAATTTGTAACAATTTCATTGGAAGGGAACGTACCTAAATAGTGACCAGAGTGCAGTGAGCTCGAGGTTCTGATCTTGGAAGCAATCACATAAATGGTCTTTTCCCTTTTGGCTTGAGAGCATTGGATTTCCCCCCTACGAGTTCTCATCGAATCAAATGAACTCCCAGGGGAAACTATTGGTACT
>NC_033800.1:14857299-14906406 GCF_001876935.1 Asparagus officinalis
TACAATTACAGTTGTAGAAAATACAATCGTGAACAGGTACAATTACAGTTGTAGAAAATACAATCGTGAAGTATAAAATATAAAAGTAAAAATTTAAACATTGCTAAATGCTAATTGGACTTTGTAAGAAAAATGATTTTATGTATAAGATCTGTTTAGGATCTACATATATTTATAGCAATTTTGGATAAAAATGATCAATTACAGAGTAAAGGATATAAACATAATGTTAGACAGACGTATCAGATTAAATTTAAGGTCAGATTAAATCTCATCTCACGTCTTCGAGTTGACTCTTCAAAACATTTGATTTGTAAAACTAAGATTAAAAATAACACTTTAATACCTCATAGTTTCACTTTGTTCTTACATATTCTCACTTGCTTTTCACGGTATTTATATAGTCTGAGTTGTTTAAAAATTGACACATAAACATCCTATATTTTGCAGGCTTGAACAACTTCACATTAATTTTCCTATATGGCACTCACATACTTGTTGATTCAAAGTGTCATACGAAAATATACATGTGAAATTTTTTAGATCGCATAATAGGGGATATCAAAGTACTAATTTTAAGCTAGTATAAACGCTGCGAAAAACATATGAGGCTATATATAAAGTGTGGAATGAGTTGAACTATAAGGTATTGAAATGCTAATTTAGCCCCAAAAAAAATGACACGAACGATACTTTTAGTTTGATATCTGATGATGTACTTCCCCCAAAATAATAATAATACTCTATTTCTCTCTTGTGCTTTTCCGCCAAAAATGTAAAATTTCAACATACGACTTCCACTCCGTTGGAGTCTTCTTTCAACATCCAAAATCACACACGAAAGAAAATCAAAAAAAAAAAAAACCACACACGAAAGTCTTCGCCATAATTGCATAATTAACAATCAATTAATGAGCTTTAATCAAAACCCCGCCACCTAAAAAGTCTTCAACCCACCAAATATTCCCAACATCACAATCACCCTCCTCCCTCTATTGCCTGCTTCCGCGCACCGCCCTCCCTCTATGTACTCTTCCCTCCGATGAGTTCCCGTCACCGCCCCCTCCTCCCCCTCCTCCACCGGTAACTCTACCGACCCCTCTCAATGCTCCTCCCTCGTAAACCTGAAACGATCCTTCACCTTTTCAGACCTCGGCACGTGGCAGCCAGACACGGACTGCTGCGGGTGGGACGGCGTCCTCTGCGACCCAGTCTCGGGCCTGGTCACCGCCCTCGACTTAAGCCACCGCGTCATCGCCGGTAAGCTCACCGCCGGTCTCTTTAATATCACCTCCCTTCGAAAGCTCGACCTTGCGTATAATGTGTTTGATGAAATTCCTATTCCAAATGAAATTGGGTCGCTTTTAAATTTGACCCATCTTAATTTATCAAATGCTGGGTTTTCTGGGCAAGTGCCCGTTGGGATTGTGAAGTTGACGAACTTGGTGTCGCTTGATTTGTCGACGATTTCCTTGGTTCAGAGTTCTCTTAGTCTTGTGAATCCTAATCTTGGAACTTTGATTGGGAATTTGAGTGAGTTGAGAGAGTTGTATCTTGATAGTGTAAACATTTCGGCAAATGGGCATCGGTGGGGCGCAGCGGTGGCGAAATCTACTCCGAAACTGACAGCTTTGAGCTTGACGAGCTGTTCGATCACTGGGCCTATTGATTCTTCACTCTCGAAGTTGAGCAATTTGTCGGTGGTTCGATTGGATCAGAATGAGTTGAATTGCAGTGTGCCTGATTTCTTCGGAAAGTTGTCTTCTTTGAGTGTGGTTAGTCTCAGTTTTTGTGGGCTTACTGGATTTTTCCCAAAGGATGTGTTTGTCTTGAAGAACTTGACAAATATTGACTTGTCGTATAATCTGATGCTTTCTGGGTCATTGCCAGATATCTTTAGTGACAGTAGGTTGAATAGTTTGGTGCTATCCGGGTCGAATTTTTCTGGGTATTTGCCGAATTCTATAGGGAAGCTGAAATCTCTGACAAGAATGGATCTTTCCGATTGTGAATTTTCAGGAGTCATACCCTTTTCAGTAGGCAACTTAAGCCAAGTGGTTCATTTGGATCTATCGATGAATAATTTCACTGGTCCAATCCCTTCTCTTCTGCCACCAAGAGTGTCTGAGCTGATACTTTCACACAATAGGCTGACTGGTCCTATCCCTTCATCTATCGGAAAGCTTGAGCATGCAGTGAAGATTGATTTTTGTTATAATTTTCTCTCTGGGAAAATCCCCGCATCTCTATTTGCTTTCCCATTGTTACAAGAAGTGCAATTGAGTATGAACCAACTTTTGGATGTTGAAGAATTAAAAAATGGATCATCTCACTTGGCAACTGTGGATTTGAGCAATAATCTATTGCAAGGAGAGATTCCAAGGTCAGTCTTTCAGCTCTCGGGGCTTAAAGTTCTTACCCTCGCATCGAATAATTTTAGTGGGACAGTCGAAGTTGATTGGTTTACCGCTCTTAGTAACCTCTCGAGTCTGGATCTATCAAATAATAGGATTTCGGTAGAGGATAAGGGTGGTAATGGTTCTATCCCCAAATTTGGCACGTTGATGTTAGCTACTTGCAATTTGACCAGGATTCCAAGTTTCTTAATGCATCAAGATCAGATGGGCATCTTAGACCTCTCAAACAATAAAATTCATGGTGCAATACCCAATTGGATATGGAATATTGGGAAGAATAGTCTGACGTATTTAAACCTCTCTTTCAACATGTTCACCTCTGTTGAAGGTCCTCTTCCAAAAGGTCCTCTTCCAAAATTCAAAAAGAATACAGCGATAACTCTTGATCTCCATTCGAACTTGCTCAAAGGGCCTATTCCACTTCCCCCAACAAATGCCATCATTCTTGATTACTCGAACAACAGCTTCTCGTCTTTTATTCCACCGGAACTCACCTCCTACCTTAATTTTACCATTTTCTTTTCACTTGCTCACAATAATGTAACGGGAGAGATTCCACCATCAATTTGTAATGCAATCAATCTCCAAGTCCTTGATTTCTCTGACAACAATTTGAATGGTTTGATACCTCCATGTCTTTTGGAAAGTTATAATGAACTCGGAGTGCTAAACTTAGGAGAAAACCATCTTCGAGGAAGTATTCTTTGGAACATTAGTGAAGAATGTGGGTTAAGAACAATAAATTTGTAACAATCATTTGGAAGGGAACGTACCTAAATTAGTGACCAGATGCAGTGAGCTCGAGGTTCTTGATCTTGGAAGCAATCACATAAATGGGTCTTTTCCCTTTTGGCTTGAGAGCATTGATTCCCTTCGAGTTCTCATCCTGAGATCAAATGAACTCCAGGGAACTATTGGTACTCCTCCAGGCTCTAATTCACATAACAAACCCTTCTCGATGCTTCAAATCTTTGATATCTCCTCTAATTACTTCAGTGGCACTCTTCCATTAGATTGCTTCAAGAATTTGAAGGCAATGATGCATTCTGATTCAAATATCTCGACACTGCAATTTGAGTACATCAAGTTGGATACCTCCTATCAGAACACGGTTACAGTTAAAAGTAAAGGGCGTGACATGACGCTAGTAAGGATATTGACGATCTTCACATCACTCGATTTCTCGAACAACAGCTTCCAAGGCAATATACCAGACATTATTGGGGATTTTGTTTCCCTTCATGTGCTAGACTTTTCTGACAATGAACTTACAGGAAATATTCCTTCATCAATTGGAAATTTGATGCAACTTGAGTCATTGGATCTCTCGGGGAATTTTCTCTCTGGTGAGATTCCTATGACACTAAGTAATCTCACTTTCCTCTCGTTCTTGAATCTTTCGAACAACAACTTGATCGGCAGAGTTCCTCAAGGAAATCAGCTCTCTACATTCACAAATACTTCTTTTGAAGGGAATAAAGGTTTATGTGGTGACCCGTTATCAAAGCAGTGTGACAATTCAAGTGCAAATCGAAACCATATAGCTCTTGCACCTGCATCTAAAGTAAATTGGTATTTTGTGTTCATAGAGTTTGGATTCGTGGTGGGGTTGGCTATGGTGATTGGAATTATAATGTTTTGGAAGAAATAGGTACAATAAGAAGGTTGATGGGCTTCTTGATCCTGTTCTTGTTTTTGCATTTTCGCTAGTCTGTGATTATTTCAGAGATAGGAGAGTTGGAGCTGAGGAGGTGGTGGACTGTGATTCTAAGGAGATCGATCATGGAAGAAGGTTTTGTGTGTTCTGTACTATGTTAGAGTTTTCTCATGGAAGAACACGGGTACATCATGTTAAATGTGATTGTCCCTTGGAAGGGGAGAATTGAGTTTTTTTTGTGTGTGCTTGTGTGTATCAGTGGTGCATGATGATAGACTATATTGTTATCAAAATTTTTTTTTGGAAGTTTTAATTACAATAAAAGTTTGAGAGTTTGCAACACCTGTAAAATGATGCAAGGCGCTTTTCTTCATGGTAGATTCTACCAGCTACTCCCTGAAAAATAATTAGCTTTCCTTGATCTCAACCATTTCAATTTACTAATACAATTTGAAAATTTTAAAATACCCAAATTATGTTGGTATGGTCAATTTCCTTATAACAATAATGATGATTGATGTCAAGGAGAAGCAAGAGCAAGACTAACTTTTTCTCATCGGTACTCAATTCCTTTATGAGCTTATCCTGACTTCCTAGTATCTTCCCATTAGCTTGAAGTAGTCCATGAAACCCAACGCTCAAATAAGCATGAGTCTTCTATTCCCCTTAAAAAAATAAAAAAATAAAAGAGAGAGAGAGAGAGAGAGAGAGAGAGAGAGAGAGAGAGCATGAGTCTTAATTCTACGAAGTCTAACGTAGGAGAAATTGAGCATGAGTCTTAATTCTACGAAGTCTAACGTAGGAGAAATTTAGAGAGAGAGAGAGAGAGCATGAGTCTTAATTCTACGAAGTCTAACGTAGGAGAAATTTACATTACGTGCTTGGTGACTGAATTTTGATATTGCCCTTTTATTAATTGTAAACGAGAGTGATTTGTGAGAAATCTCAGATTTAAGTCCTCACAAAGACTTGTCATTTAATGGTCATTGGTCTATTGATCAAATTTGTGTCTTTTTTCTTTCTTTGTCCATCCTATTATATATGCCTCACTTTGAACTTTGTCCCCCAAGAGTCCGCGGAACTTGTTTTCACATGGAAGAAGCTTTAAAACTTAACGAGTTACAACCCTTTCTGGATGCAAATAAGTGACAACAAGCCCTCTGAAACTAATATAAACTACAGCTGCATGGCCGGCCCTGGGGTAAGCCCACCAAGCCCCGGGGGTGGGGCAACCCAGGGCCGAGGGGCAACCATCGTGATTACATCCTTCACCCCTCAAACCGTAATAATTTTCGAAGTGGACTTTGTAAGAGGACTTTTTATGCAAAAATTGTTAGGGGTTCTATTAGTAAAAAACTCTTATTAGTACCCAAAACCCTACCCAACTCCTATTTCTGTCAGCCTCCTCTCCTCCTTCGCGTCTCTGTTCCGCCGCTCACAAAAAAAGAAAAAAAAACGGCGATAATCCGAATCGACGGAGACACCGCTCTATTTCGCCATCTCTGTTCCGTCAACCTCCAAGTCCTCCTTCTCATCTCAGCTCCTGTCCTTTGGACCACCCCGCTAACTCCTCCTCCGACGGTCCGATCCAGTCACCCAAAAGACGGAGGGAATCTGAATCAACTTATCGACGCCGACGGCCGATCGGTCCATCGAAGAAACACAATCAGGTAATTTTTTTAAATAAATAATTTTAGGGTTTTTTGGACGGAAATTTGGGGTTTTGATGTTTTGTAATGAAATTAAGATTTCTGATTTTGAATCTTGGCTGAATATTAGTTGTTGAATTAGGGGTTATGATGTTTGGGCGGTTTCGTCTAGGTTTTTGTTTTGAAACTAGAAATTAGATTTGATTTAGCTATTTGGGTGGCACAATTATGTCTTCTGACAAGTTTCTCACGATTTTCTTAAGTTTAAAAGAAGCTTATCACAATTGAAAGATAGAAAGAGGAAATAATGTTTACTTGTTAAAAAGTTCATCTCCCTTCTAGTCATCTAAAACTCGCAAATCCTAATCGACAATAATATGATATATTTCTATTTGGTTTTAATTATAATCTCAATTTAACTTTGGTTTGATGACATTCATATTATTGGATTGCTATCTAGATTAATTGTTTGATTGTTTTAATAATAATGATATTGCTAAGTCTTCGTTCCGACATTAGTTTAGTTGATTGTGATTTCATATATGTTATCTTCACACTATCATGCCACATGATTGATTGAATGGATTGGCAATGATATCAATTGAAAATGAATACTTGGAGAAGCTCGAGTATGATGACTTAATTGAAGAATTCACTTCAAAAAAATTCAAAGGGCAACCAAAATTGGATTAGGCTAGGGCAACCCAAACCTCGGGGCCAGCCCTACATGCAACCAGATTCTAATTCATGTTTTGAGAGTGGCAACCCCTTCTTGTAATTTTGAACTGAGTAGTGAAGAAAAACTTTGGCTAAGGCTAGTATGATAGAGAATTAGAGAGAGAGATGTAGAAGAAGATAGAGAATTTGGTGCTTTTGTTTTCTTTTCTTCTTTTCATATCTCAAATTCTCCCACTCATGGGTTTATATAGACTTATACATGATCCTTCATATTCTATACATTAATTCTACACATTTACTTGCATAGAATACAAGGAGTCATCTCTTAGAATACCACCCCACTTATTATACTTTGACTCTTAGGATTCCCTTCCACCTAAGATATCACACTATGACTCTTGGGTTGTTTAGGTTGCTAAACACTGATTAGTTCAACACTCCTCCTCAGGGGTTAGCAGGTTTAACACCCATTAGTTCTCAAAGTGTGCAGAAGCGATCCTTCGATAAAGCTTTGGTGAAAATGTCTGCAGCTTGATCTTCGGTTTTGCAGTAGATGACCTCCATTTCCTTGTCCACGATCACGTCCCTGATGAAGTGTGGCTTCACTAAGGCTCCTTTTGAAGTTGTGTTGGGTGAAGTAGGAGTTGACCTCTTCATACCACGCCCTTGGTGCTTGCTTGAGACCGTAGAGCGCCTTGTGGAGCTTGTAGACTTTATCCTCGGCTCCTGCAACTTCGAACCCTTGCGGTTGATGGATGTAGACTTCTTCTTGTAGCACCAAGGAATGTCGACTTCACATCAAGCTGGAATACTTCCACCCTTTGTCAGTAGCTAGAGCAATCAAGAGACGAATTATTTCCAGTCTGGAGACAGGGGCAAAGGTTTCATTGAAGTCCACTCCGGGCTTCTGTGAATAGCCTTTCGCCACAAGCCGTGCCTTCTTCTTGTTGATGGACCCGTCAAGGTTCAGTTTAGTCTTATAGACCCACTTGATGCCGATGATTGGCCTTGCTGTAGGTTTCTCTACCAGCTCCCAGGTGCCATTTTTCACTATCATGGAGATATCCTCCTGCATGGCTTTCTTCCAATCTTCTTCTTTGATGGCTTCTTCAAATGACTCAGGCTCCAATATGCAAAAATTACATGAAGCGTAAATCTCATTAAGATTTCTGTATCTTAATGGAGTTGTACCGGAGGAGGAAGAAGAACTGGGACTAGAGTTGGATGGTGTGCTTGAGGAGCTAGCACTTGATCTTGATGTGGTTGAGTTGGAGCTTGTTGAACTCGAACCGTTTTGTGGAGTTTGCACTTCTGGCTCTGGATCTGGATCTTGGGTGCTCTCTGAATCTAGGTAGATGTAGTTTGTGGGCACCTGCTCCTCCTTCTTGAGATCCCAGTTGCACTTGGCTGATTCGTCAAAGACCACATCCCGTGAGATGACGATCTTTTGAGTCTTGGGGTTGAAGAGCCTGTAGCCCTTCGTATGGCTTACGTATCCCATAAAGATACACCTTCTTGTGTTCTCCTCCACTTTAGATCTCAACTGGCCTGGGATGTGAGCAAAACAAACACAACCGAAAACCTTAAGGTGGTTTAAGGAAGGTTTTCTACTTGAGAATGCTTCGAAGGGGGTCTTTTCCTCCAATGCTCTTGTTGGACACTGGTTGAGAAGGTACACTACGGTGTTGACTGCTTCTCCCCAGAACTTATAGGGAAGGTTCTTCTCATGTAGGAGTCTCTTGGCCATCTCCACAATAGTCCGGTTCTTCCTTTCTGCCACTCCGTTCTGTTGAGGAGTGTATGGACATGTGGTTTGCTTCTCGATGCCAAGGTTGCTGCAGTAGTCCTCGAACTCTGCTGAAGTGTACTCTCCACCCCGATCACTTCGAATCTTCTTGATCTCCAGGTCTGTTTGTCTTTCCACCATTGCTTTGAACTTTTGGAAGGCGGTGAAAGCTTCTGATTTGAGCCTCAAAAAGTAGACCCATGCCATCCTTCTAAAGTCATCAATAAAAGTGATAAAATATTTGTTGCCGGCCAGGGACTCCGTCTTCATTGGACCACATAGGTCCGTATGGATCAACTCCAAAGGCTTTGTTGCCCTCCATGCTCCTTCCTTTGGGAACTCGCCTCGGTGCTGCTTGCCTTTCATGCAACTGGAGCAGACACCTTCAACTCCTTCAATGGTTGGAGGCCATACACCATTTCTTTGCTTTGAAGAGTCTTGAGGCTTTGGAAGTTGAGATGTCCGAGCCTCTTGTGCCATAGCCAGGAGGAGTTCACCTCTTCGACCTTTAGAGCTTGAGTGTTCCAGTAGTGCAGTGAGAGAGGAAAACTTCTGTTGGGTTACATCTTGACTTTGGTCACCAAGTTGTTAAAACTCCTATCATCGTAGATCTTCACTGTTTGATCACCAAAAACTAGAAAATAACCGTTAAGGAGCATTTGACCTACACTTAACAGATTTTCCTCTAGACCCGGTACAAGCATTACATCCTTGATGTATCTTTTTCCTTTTTTTGTATTTACAGTAGACCCGGTACAAGCATTACATCCTTGATGTATCTTTTTCCTTTTTTTGTATTTACAGCCAAGATACCATTTCCTTCAGATTTTACAATATTCCCATTTCCCATCTTTACACTACCAAGATAGGATGTGTCTAAGTCTATCAATAGTGACCGGTTCGCGGTCATGTGGTTACTACAGCCACTGTCAATATACCAAAGACTACCATCACTATCTTTTCCTCCATGACAAGCAAAGAAAACATTACATTCGTCATCCTCTTCTTGGTTTGCAAAGACTTGCCGACAGTTTTGGTTTTGATTTCCTTGAGTCCCGCACTACTCTTTGGTATGCCCAAATCTGGAGCAGTTGGTGCACTTGGGCTTCCCCTCGAACCAACACTTCCCTTGATGAGACTTGCCGCAAGTTCTACATGCGGATTTGCTACCTTGTTGGGAGTTACCACTTTGTTGTTGTTGTTGAGGCTTTGGAGCAAAATTGGGCTTGCCTCCTTTCTTCTTCTTCTTTTGCTTCTGGCTCTGTTGTTGATTTGAGCTCATGTTGAAGCTTTGGAAGGCTCTCTCCATGGTAGAAGCTTCATTCCTCTTCTCAAGCTTTTGGTCAAACGCCTTGATGGATGCGATTGCCTCTTGTAATGAAAGCTTCTCCATATCTTTTGTTTCTTCTATCACACTTACAATGGAGTCATATCTACTAGAGAGAGAAATAAATTTTTTTGAACTACTCTTTGATTTGTTACATCTTCACCATATGTTTTTAATTGATTTATAACATTGGTGAATCTAGTAAGAAAATCATCGAGTCTTTCTTCTACTCTCATAGAGATTTGCTCAAACTCTTTTCTAATAGTTTGAAGCTTAACCGCCCGTACCTTTTCACTTCCACGATACTCTTCTCGGAGGATGCCCCACGCCGCCTTTGCTGTCTCCTCGTTGGAGATCCTGGGGAAGATGGAGTCGGAGACGACATTTGGATCAACCCAAGGACTTTGGCATCCCTCATGTAGTTAAGCTTTAATGTCTTCTGCTCCGTCGGGGTGAGAGAGTCTTCGTCTTCTGGCACCTCGAAACCTTTCTCCACCAGCTTCCAAAGGTCATGCGCTCTGAATATCGTCATCATCTTGATCCGCCAAAAGTTGTAGTTCTGCCCGGAGAAGATCAGTGTTCGTATCTCGCCGAAGGTAGGTTTTGGGTCGGACTCAATGACTATTGGGTCAGCCACTTGAATCCGAGATGAAGTTGGAGAATCGACAGTTGTATTGGTCATTTTGAGGAGGCTATTTGGAAGAGTTTTGGTAGTGGGTGTTGGTATTTGGTATAAATTTATTGAATATAAACAATATAGCCAACATATGAACAGAAGCTAAAATTTTATAACGTTTGAACAATAAAATTATATTCAAGGATCAATTAGGCTATAGTATAATGGTTGTATCTACAAGGTGATTGATCAAAGACTACCATAAGAATATACCTAAAAGTAATGTTTGATGATGTGGATGTAAATCCAAGCTTATGACGTTAGAGCCTTGTTAAGTCTTCGCACTACCTAATGTATGAGTATATATATTCACCCATGAAAATTTTACAATCCCATAAAAAAAAATCCAAAACACCCATTAAGGTTTCTACAAACTAAGGCTTGACAAGCTCCAAACACACCCTTTCCATAATACAAAGTTAGCGTAGTACTATTTTTTATTGCACAAACTTATTTTTTACCTTGCAGTTTTAACTCCATGAACCTTTTCAGTTTGACGATGACTTGTTGATTTGGGATGGCTTTCCTTGAATCATACTCTTGGATTATCTAGGGTTTCTTACTGATCAACTGTTACAAGATAATATCTTTTAGCATATATTAAGTTGCCAAAAATCAAACGAAATAGAAAGAAAGAAAAGTACTTGTGCAAACTTATCATCGGTATACTTTTTGTTCATTCTTGCTTGCATAATATTCTTATTTAGCTCACTTCGCACTCGTTCATCTTGTTGGACATTAAATTGAAACGTCAAAAAAGAATATGGAGATATTTATTAGCTATCTAAAATTGGTTGTGCTAATAGGATGGAAGAGAAAGATGCAAGTAAAGGATTTTCAAACATCTATATTCCTATTGTGGGGGAAAAATAACCAACAAAATTAATACTCCAAGGTTTTTTCAAATATCTTGTCAACAAAAGTTTGTGTGCAGTCGAGATCACAAAAAACAGTTCATTTGGCTAATTTGGCTCTTCTGTGGCAGGTTCATCAACTACAGATTGTTTAAGGAATATGTTACCCCAAGTAGCATTGAATAAAATTCTTTCAAAAGCCATGGATTTTCCTTTCAATACAAGGCCACTAACAAAATCAAGCTTTACTTGCTTTGACGGATCAGTTAGCATTTTCTAAAAAAAAGTAAAATGGAGTTATCATTTAGCTAATTTGGCTCTTTGTGAATATATAACAGAACAAAACAAGGTTCGAGTCATATGGCTCCAAGAGCAAAGGACTTTTAAGACCATCCCATAATTAGCGAGCTTCAATTTCTAATAGCAAGAAGTGGCATCATTTGAGCTGAGTTAAAAAATTTGCCAGCCTGTAAGATGGGCCAAAAATATTACTCTTTTATTACACAAACAAATTGCATTCTAAATATATTTCCATTGTTCAGATTCTAAAAAGACTAATGTTTTAAATGGAAATTTATAATTGTTATAATTATCCTACTTTTCCAAAAGATTCACTTTATATTCTTGAACTCAATAACAAATGAAAACATACAAAAAGAGAATTGTATGCGCACATCAACTAATTGAAGAAAATAAACAAATGTCTTTTGTACAACAAGCATATACTCCAATCTTAACCCATAATTTAGAAGCTTAACATCACCATTATGAAGTTTCTGAATGAATGTAAATTTCATAATAACTACGAAATATTTCATTCCAAACTATGGAACTTTTGCATAATTATAAATCTCTACAGTTTGGCATCGAAGGATAGGACATATTTGTAATATTTATATGCCCTCATGAATCCATAGAGCATAGCAGCTAAATATAAAAATACATACAAATATAAAACAGTCTTATTCAACAATTTAGAAGCATTACAACAATAAATTTTCTTCATAAATTGTTAAATTTTCATAATGACCACAAAATTTGTGCCAAATCCTGGAATTGTGCATAGAAAAACCATTTAAAACCTTTGACGTCCAGCCATCGATACTCTGATCGTATAGCTGTCTGAAAATAATTTGGCTATGAATTCAGCAATCCCATCAACCGCATTCTCATCACTAATTATAACATAATTTTTATTGTCAATTCCACACGCTTCCTCTAAATTATCTGGAACCATCTCTTTTGTTACCCAAATCCACCGAGAAGGGTCCCCATTGATATTATTGGAAAAGGTCAACTTCTTTGAGATCTGCTTCAATGCACAAAATATACAACACATGAAAAATAGAAAGTGTTGAAAACATTTACCTGCATCAAATAAACTTAATCCAACTCGAGTTAAGGAGGGGGCCAAATTGTAACTTCAGTAGGAAGATAAATGTTTGGTATAGCATTGGCCTCCTGATGAAGTGATTCAATTTTTGTCAAGTAGCTTGAAGAATCAACTGCAGCCTCAAGGCATGCATATAGCTGCAATAAAACAGAGCTTATCATTTCATATTATCAAAATCATAAACAGATGAGATTTACATTTTAAGCATCTATTCAACTCTCCATTTAACTCGATTTAAATGAACAAATCCACCCTGATATTGACTTCCACACTTATCCAAAACAGCAATACAATTAACAGTTTATGCACGTAGAAAGTTTTACTCAAAAAGTGCATTAATTGGATGAGCTAAAAAAGTATCAAAGCATAAAAAGTGCGAGCATAATAACTATTCTAAGGTGCAAAATGCAAGGTGCAGAATTCATGAACAAAGAAAGCTCTAACAGAACAATGAATTGGGCGTTAACAAGCTACAAAATCATATAATCCTACAAAATGTAAGCATCAAAAGCATTCTAAGAGGTGGTAAGCATTAGGCTCTTTGGCTTTTCTTTTTTCTTCCTCTAATTACTCTTGGTCATCAGAAATGAACAAACAAATTAAGTACAGATTTGGTAGCAAATTATTGAAAGTAAGCAATAAATCAAACATATAAACATAAGTAACACATGCTTTACAAATCGAATCAAACAGTAAAGTGTATGTATTTGTATTTGTTAAAAAATTTCATTACAAACTAACACATGCAATACAAACTGTGAATTAAAGAGACTTTAGAAACTTCATTCAAGGAAAATACTAAGTATTTTTAAGTAAGGTATGTATCAAATCACCACTGTTTCTTTTTTTCATTGCGCAAATACAATGTAGCATAGATGTTTGGTCAAATGTCAAAGGGATATGAGTATTATTGTATGAACTTTTATTTGTTCTGGGTATTGTCATGGTCTCACGGTATACATATATTTTTATACATTGTATCCTAATGTAGTTTAGACCACATTGACTCATATCCTAATGTAGTTTAGACCATCATAAGTAGTAGACATCAATCGAATTGAAAATCCATAACCGTGAAAAGTTATAATCGTGAAAATCATTCGCAAAAAGCTTTTGTAGTGAATAAAAGAAGACTATCAATTAATAACGGATACTTGTTAACATAAAGCTTGGTTTGAACAGAGAACCTTGAACATAGCATATGCTTGGTATTTTACTAAAAAATCACATATGTGAACAATGATATATATGCAACTGGTGACCCATAACATCATGCATGTAACAGAAAGCTATTTCACAAAACATGAAAAAACATATAAATGAAGTAGATTATCATTAATCACTACAACATAAGTTCTTAAAGAAAGGCAATATAATATAATTCTCCAATAAGCACTATAAACTATATTGACAAGTAAACTATTATTGATTTTTAATTCAAGCCTAAGAATAAACCATCCAACACCCAAGTAGTAAATGATAATGCTTTGAAGATGCTAATTAGATCGGGTTTGAATTGAAAGTTAAGCATTTAACATTTACTTAAACTAAATAAAAGCATGCATAACCAGAAAAAAGTTTATGTTTTCTATTTCAATTCAATGAAAAAAAGTTATAATTGTGAAAATCATTGGAAGCAAAAAGCTTCTGTAGTGAATAAAAGAAGACTATTAATTAATAACGAATACTTGTTAACATAAAGCTTGGTTTGAACAGAAAGCCTTGAAGATAGCATATGCTTGGTATTTTATAGAAAAATCACATATGTGAACAATGATATATATGCAATTGGCGACCCATAACATCATGCATGTAACAGAATTCTATTTCACAATACATGAAAAATGGCAATGTGACATCGTATGGTATCTAATAAACCGATTGGATCTTCTTCTGTTTGTGAATATTAAATTGTACCTATTTTTACTAAAAAAGATTTCTTTGTTTGTGCTGAATTAAAATCTGATATTAGACAGAACACATATGTCACATTGTTCGGCGTTGCTTAAAGAATAGCTACCAAGTGATATCATTTGGATGTAATAATATTTCCATATCAAGAACGCAGGTAAGGTTGGAGGTCAGTTTTCTGAAGTTACCAAGATGCTAATAAATTGGAGTGCCGAAAAGAGCCCTTTCAGCTAGCCTATTAATTAAGGAAGAAAGGTTATTGATATGAATAAGTGAATGAAATACTACAGAATTCCTTGAGAAAGAGAAAGTCGTGATTCAGGCATGAAATGTTTGTTTTGGAGAAAATCAATTATTTAAATGCCAACAAATGTAATAATTTTTGAGTCATAGATAATGTCCTGAAGACGACTTACAACCAGAACCAGAACACTATAAATTGTATCGCTTAATTAATGGTTACAAGTTCCTCGAGGAGGCTTGACATCCTTAATGAATTAAAGCTAGATGAGTTTAATGCATGAAATGTATGAAAAATTTTCGATATGTTAAGAATAGTTGGTTTTCATATATAGTTTACTTTATGAAAGTATTGTTTGTGATTTTTTTTTTGTTCATTTGCTTCTATTCTCTTTAAATGATGTGCAATCAATTCAAGTTGAACACTTTTTAGTTGCGGTCTTTTTTTTCTTCTAGAAATATATGCTGGGACATAATTTCTCATGGTTTAATCAGCTCTAAATTTGCTATAATTTCATGCAGTAAATATGATATTGACAATTAAACTATTATCATTGATCTATATACTTAATCACTATAACATAAGTTTTTAAAGAAAAGCAATACAATAGAATTCTCCAATAAGCACTATAAACTATATTGACAATTAAACTATTATTGCTTTTTAATTCAAGCCTAAGAATAAACCATCCAACACCCAAGTAGTAAATGATGATGCCTTGAGGATGCTAATTAGATTTGCTTTGAATTGAAAGTTAAGCATTTAACATTTACTTAAACTAAATAAAATCATGCCTATAAAAAAAAGTTTCTGTTTTCTATTTCAATTCAATAAATATATATATATAATCCAATAAACCAAATTAATTGAATAACAAATATTAATATTTACCTTGATAGATGGGAGAATCAGCAACCTCCAAATACTTAATCCTGTAAATAATGCATGAAAACTAAAAAATTAGGAAAATATCAATTGCCATAAAAATTAATTGTAGTGCAAGAAAATAAACTAAATTCCAATGCATAGAACCTAAATTGCCTCAGAGAAAGCAATTACGTTGGTGTTATGCTTAATTTTAAAATGCGAAAATTTCAGAATGAAATTAATCACATATCAAAACATCATACCTACTTTTATTTGAATTCTAAGAAATAAAAAGATATTGCATTGACTAAGAATTTTCAAAATCAAAATTTATAAATTGATCAAGATATACCAGAAAATTTTCTCCGGAGGTGGAAGACTCCGTTGATTGATCAGAAAGTAGCACTTTCGTGGCAAAAGCTTGGGGATTGTGGAATCGAAACCTAAGCTTGAACAGAGCAACTTGCTCCCAACCCAAGTGCTCTGGGAGAGAATTTGACTCTTGATGAGATTCGGAGGTGGAAGAATCGGTCGATTGATCGGAAAGTAGCACTTTCGTGGCAAAGCTCGGGGATTGTGGAATCGAAACCTAAGCTTGAACATAGCAACTTGCTCCCAACCCAAGTGCTTTCGAATAATAGTAAGCATCTTTGCAATTTCGTAACCGCCAATTTATGAGCTAGAGAGAGTGAGATTGAGTTGCCGGAGTAAAATCGTAACCGATGGAACGGAGAAGGAACGAATGTCTAGGGCTTTAGACTTTTCTGATTCTGAGTAACGAAAAAAGAGAGGATAACTTTGTTAAATTAATGATAGATGAAGGGTATTTTAGGGTTAACAAAGTTTTTCTAGTACTCCCTCTTTTAAAGGGAGAAGAATGACTTATACATGACCCTTCATATTCCATACATTAACTCTACACATTTACTTGCATAGAATACAAGGAGTCATCTCTTAGAATATCACCCCACTTATTATACTTTGACTCTTAGGATTCCCTTCCATCTAGAATATCACACTATGGCTCTTGGGTTGTTTAGGTTGCTAAACACTGATTAGTTCAACACTGTCAACTTGTTTGACAAAAACAAACCCATCACTGACTTTTCTGTCCAGTTCGATCGACTTAGTATGCGTTTCATCTCTATTTGCGGTTTTGTTTCTTAAGTATGAAGTTTACGTATCCTTCACCATTGGTGTTGAGGACATACAATCAAATTGTGAATTTGAAGATTTTAATTATCTTGGTCAATGATACATTTAATATTGTTTGTAAAACTCCCTTTTTATTTTATCTTTGCATGATCATTAGCAATTTTTTCCCCTAACAATGCACGCGGACTTGATCAGATTAAACGTTTACCATGCACACGGCACACTAGAAAATGTATTTATATGCAGCACTAACAGGACCTCGAGACTTCTAGTCATGAAACTGAACGGTAAGCCGTCCATTTAAAAATAGATTAATTATAATGAGGTACCATGAAGTATAGCGTAATTATATGGGTGATCCTAGAGTTTGTGTATCTATATAAGTAGGCCGAAGATTATTGATTATAATTACACGGAATCGGTCATTTCAGAACTCCGAGGTCGCTCGTGTAGTTAGATCATACTTCAAATAATCTGACTGTTATTTGTCCAAAGAAAACATTACATTACACATATGTAGCAAGTGAGACAGATTATATAGGGCTAAGAAAATAAGAGTGAAATATGATACAATTAAGCAAAAGGTGTCCACCAGATGGTTCCACATCCATTATTCTTCGCCACTACCAACACGCCACAACCCCCTTTCGCTCTCTCTCGATTCTTTTTATTTTCCTTCTTTTTTCCTTCCCTTCAAAGGGAAAGAACAAAAGCAAACAGATAAAAATGGTCTATATATCAAGGAAAAGGCAAAATCTCTTATTTATTTGACAAATATCTTAAGGAGACGTCCCTTACTATTCTAGTTTACTTCAATCACAAGCAATGTTAATATACAATTCATCACCAATGACAGCAAACTGTGATGATAACCGTATGTAAACCTCTAAATATTGAAGGCAAAAAGAACACAGTCTATAATACTCGTATACCTCTAAATCACATACCATATTTATCCACGCTTCACCTGAGTTTATCAAAATAGAGGGTGATTCTCCGCATCCGGTTCTTGAGGAGGAGGTAGGAGAGGAAGCTTTTTCTGCCAGGGAGCTAACAGGTGATGAGGCTCCAACCAAGGTCGGAGCTAAAGAGGTGCCAACCGGATTGGGAGAGGGGCTCGAGTCATGTAAGAGACCCGGAAAGGAGCCGACCATTGGGGATCCGGTTGCTCAGTGGTCAATATAAGTGGCCCTTTACCCATCATATCAACGATATCCACCCTCGTACGTACTTAGGAGGGGATGTGAGTCGTTTTGATGGGCCCTAAGTCCTGCCCTTTCTACGAGGGGGAGTTGGAAGAGTGCCTTTTCATTCCGCGAATAGATGCTAGGGGGTTAGTCCTAGAGCTTCGAGTTGATCACGACAATGCGGTGGTGCTGTTCATTCTTCTTGTTGATGAGGCACTCCTGTATGAGATTCTCATTGCCGGTCTTCACTATGCTTTCCGGAGCTACTTCACCTGGGGGCTCTCTTGGAGTTGAGTCGTTTTGATGACTTGAAATCTATCAGGAACTCTTTTTCAAGCTCCAGGCTAAGACGGAGGCGCAAAAGGAAGCTCGTGAAGTGGCCGAACTGGTGGCTGCTACTAATGATACGAGTTGCCGTGCGAGCACCTTTGATTGCAGAATTATCAAAGGTGAGTTGAGGAGAAAACAGTAAGAACACAAGAATAACTCAGGTTTTGGGCGAAGGAAAATACCTTCTCTAGATTATGAGTATGCAATTTACAATCTCTCACAATCTCACTCTAGAATTGAAGAATAAGCTCTCTAAATCTCAATTACAATCTAATCTCTCTTGATTAAACTCTCTGATTGTTTTAAACCCTAAAACAATCCCTTATATAGGTGTACAAACGATGTTGGCAATCTGGTAAATAACCAAGCCCAAAACCAACAGGAAAACGGGTAAACAGAAACCCAAACGAACCAGGAAAACTCCGATGAGTCGACTCATGACTGTTTTCGTCAAAAGTTGCCTTCATCATTGATTTCATTAGAAACTTCAAACGTTACAAATGAATTCAAATAACGAAAATAAAAATTATAACTTTCTTGAAAATAAACACAAGATCCGTTTATCGTCTCTTGCTTGCGTGGGTCTTTGGCCTGTGACGGGGACGTCGATATCCGTGGACTACCTGGCAATCAGATCTGATCCAGAAAAATCGGGCAGCGAGGAGATCTAGAAGCTTGAAGCTGTTTGCGTCGAAAATTGTTGTATTCATTGTGGTATTCATTACAACTTCGGTCGTTACAATGAAAACAAAAAGATGGTCTTTTTATAAGACTTTTACACAATGAAAACAAAAGTTTACAACTCTCGTCAAAACAAACGCAGAGGACGTTTATCACCCGCTGCTTTGCGTGGGATCTTTGCCTGTGCCGGGGTTTATCCGTGGACCACCTTAGATCTGGATCCGGTTGATGAAAAATTCGGCAGAGCTTCGTCTTCACCGAGGAAGTATTTGATTTGAAGCGCTGAGATCGACCAAGCGAAATCAGGGCTCTTCTCGAGATTAAGACCAAGCCTAATCTCAAGGGACGGACGAACGGGGTTCAGATCCTTCGAAAACTCTCCTTCTTTATGCCGAAGAACTCGCCAAGATCTGTCAACCCTCGCTGAAATTCGTGCTCCTTTGACTCCACAATCCGGCAGCACCTCCTCGTCTTGATAATCAATCGCCCCAGAAAATGGAGGCCTTTGGTTCATATTTATAGGCCTCAAAATGCGGTTATTTGGATAAGAACAAGGGATTTGGCTCTATCTTCAGTCAACAGCAGCCTAACAACGTTTAGGGATGATCTCAAGTCAGTTAAGAACCCCTAAAACCGATAAACCCTGCAAAAAACCAATTTAAAACTGTCAAAACGTGTTTTGGAACTTTAGACTGCGCAACAGGACAATCTGACCCGCGCTCGCGCGGGTCGGATCATTCCGTCCTGCGCCCGACCCGCGCCGCCGCGGGTCGGTTTATTCCGACCCGCGCCGGCGCGGGTCGGATCATTCCGACCCGCGCTTGCGCGGGTCGGATCATTCCGACCCGCACGGGCGCGGGTCGGTTTGGTCCGTCCTGCGCGGCGCGCTGAGTTTCGCTGATTTCTTGTGTTTTACGACTTTTCCGATCTTCCAGGACTTGTAGTTTCTCCCGTTTTACTCATCCGTCGTGTTGACTTGTATGCTCCACGCGAGTTGATTAATGTACGTTGATTAACGCCATCGTGAACTGACTGACGCGCACACTGATTGACATGCACGAGCTGAATGATGCGTGCGTGTTAACTGACTGTTGGGTGCGTTTGTACGCTTTGAGTTGATTAACGCGTGCGGTCCACTTGGTGTTTTCCATTGTGGTGGTTCGTTGTCGTGTCATCAACAGTTTGCCGATTCGCTTCATGCGCTTGTCGGCATTGGATAATCCTCTTTGATTTGGATAACGACGTTCATCACCTTCTCTTTGTCTTGAGCTGTGTGCGGGCACCCATAGGCATTTTTAGACGCCTACAGAAGCGCCTATCTCGGCTAAAGCGAGATATTTGCTCTTCTTAGGATTACCGGCGAAGGGTAATGCTAAGGAACGGACACGGGTGATGCAAATCTGATGAAGACATCTCTTGTGTTGAAGCGCTCGACCACTCTTCACTGCAGCAGGGCTTCGCCAACTCTCCAAAAATCCCAGATCCTCAAAAATGAGGCCTAAGGTTGCTATTTATAGGCAATGGGGGCACCTAGGGTGCCTAGACACCCCTGGGGTGTCTAGGCGTTGGGACACCCCTGGGGTGTCTAGGCCAGGCCTAGACACCCCTGGGGTGTCTTGGCTTTGCCTAGACACCCCTGGGGTGTTTCGACTTTCCCGAGACACCCCGGGTGTCCCAGTTCAGCCTGAGACGCTCCGTTGCGTATGTTTGATTGTTTCCGTCGTAAATTCTTCGTCCGAACTCGGATTTGAATGATTCCAAGTGCGTTGGAAGCTTGACGAAGAGTTACATCTGCTCCGATGGTTGGATTATCTGTAGAGTGATCGAGATATGAAGGGCATTGTTCTTTTTGTGAACATCGCAGGGTTCCCGATTGGCCCGTGCCTTCATTATTCCGAAATCCTATCAGCTCACGTAGTTCGTCGATTCACTTCAGTCGTTCATCGACGTCAATTGAACTCCTGTGAACCAGATGGTGACGTTCATTGTCGTTCCTTAACACTGAGCTATTCGTGGAGACCTATAGGCAATTTTCGATGCCTACAATGACACATATGAGTCGACTCATAACTGATGAGTCGACTGGTCAGAGACTTTTGCTAATAGGGCTTGATTTCTTGAGTCGACTCAAAACTGCATATGAGTCGACTCATGACTGATGAGTCGACTCATAAACTGATGAGTCGACCGAGCAGAAACTTTTGACAAAACGGCTGGGTTTCGTGAGTCGACTCATGACAGGCATGAGTCGACTCAACCTGATGAGTCGACTCATGTACATGTATGAGTCGACTCACAGGCTAAAATCTGGATACTTTGACTCTTCGATTCTCTGCCTCGTTCCTCGCTCCAACCTGCGTTCCCTTGTACTGTTTGACACCTCTATTTTCATGTTATCATGAGAATCATCTATCCTTAAGCTCCCATGAGGATCGCTAAGTTCCGAAGAGAAGATACACCCGTATCAACTAAAGGCAGCAAGCTCGATGAGCTCAAGAGGGGACAAGCCGTAATGGAGCGAGAGATGATCTGTAAAGATGAGAAGCTGAAGGTGGCTGTGGCTGGTGCTCAACGTCATGAAGCACAGCTAGCACAGGCCCATGATGAGGTGGAGAGCCTTAAGGAGGATGTTGACCATGCTCATCACGAGACACAGCTACTACCGGTGTGCATTGTTGGCGTTGGGGAAATAGTTTTCCTAACCCACTCTTCTTACCTTCACTGTTGGTGTTCACTTTTCTCCGAGAGGAACGATAGGTGATGGAGGAAGTTTAGCGAATAGATGCGGCCGAGATTGGTGGATTTTTGTTGGTCAATTTATCCGACATAGTTGGAGCTGATCGCTTTTCCATGATTTGGAATTCAAAAGGTGAAGATGAGGCCTCACGGCGAGTGTCAAACTGTATATGTTAAATTCTTCTATTCAATTTTTGTTTATCTAATCTTGTTTATGACATATATATTGTATGTTAAATATTTTGGTCATCTTTCTCCTGTGTTAGGACTTGTGATATTTCTGATTATCAATGTGTTTTTGGGTCTATTTGCAATCAAATATGCCATAATGTCTAACAAAATAATTGCGATAGAATTTTCAGACTCCCAAGTCTCCATACACGTTGTAGAGTAGAGACCTAATTTCTATCCAAAGTTGAACGGCCAACATTCTTTTCATAGCTAGCCTTCTTTCAGTACAATGTAACTTCCATGGTCCTCTATTGTGCTATATAATTGATTACAAAACTACGTCCAAATTCCAATCCAGGACTCCCAAGTCTTGAAGTCTTTTTTTTTATTCTCTTTCCACGCCCTTCATTATTCTTTGAATTATAAAGAAAAAAGACATGTCCCCTAAGTCTTCAAAGTCATGCAAGACTTGGTATGTGCACAAGTCTTACTACCACAACACTTCAAAATCATCGCCTGTTAAACTCTTCTTCCTTTCAAGTCCTTTTTTTTCCAATTTTTATTTTATTTATTTATTGTTTTTTGCCCTCTCAAGTCCTCCTTTTCTTTCTTTGTTTTTTTTGGGTGTCCGTTTGTATGATGCATGCATTTTTAGCATCAAACTTTAGAAATTTTCCAATGAGTTACAGGAAACTTGTCCTCGGCTTTCTCTTTCTATTACTCCTCTTGTTTTCATTTCTATATATATGTGACTGGTGACAAATAGGTGATAATACCTTCGACATCACTATATATGCTTTTTCAATAAGCTAGACAGGTAGATAGAACCTTTTTAGGGTCTAAAATCGATCTAGTACTTCTGTATTGAAAATGTTCACTGTAGAGCGAGGAGACAAATATCAACTTCGACATGATCCTATCAGATTAAAGTTTTAATATGAGCTTGAATCCCACTAATATCATGTCTGCACTACTTGGCTCTCTAGTAAAAATTGATTTGTCAAAATCAAGATTGGGCCTTGTCTAATACTTCAGAAACCTATGTCAATTTATGATAATATAGCAAGTTCAAAAGATTTTTCTGTAAGCGGCTGTTTGGTTCGTTGCCCATATATTGGGAAATACAATTCCATGGAAAGAAATCCAAGTTTGGGGTTTTCAAACTTTTCCAAAAAATATATTGTTTGGATTTGGTTCACACATAAAACGTGGTGGTAAATCAATGTATGCACTCTTCTTATTTTTGGTTGGTATGGAAAAAAACGAAAAACTTTTATTGATTAGACATTTTTCACTTTTCTTGTGTTTCGTTGGTATTGAAGTGTGTAGGAAAAAGCGTATACGGTCATCATGGTAAGTTTACCCTCACTAAAGACAAATTTATTTGTGATCGTTATGGGAGGTAATCTTACCAAAATAAAAAGTGCGCTCATTATAAATATCTGTTTGACATAAAAAATCATATGAAACCTGGAATAACATGATTCTATTGGTATGAACTGCGTACCTGATTTGACATTAAATATACCTGTTTGACATGGAAAAATCACACGAAACCTATTTGATATGAAAAAACTAAACGAAACCAGTAATAACCTGATTATTCATAATTTTATGAAATATGTACTTGAATTAGCGAAAAATTCTTATGAAACTTGTAAAACAATATATAAACAACCTGATTAGTCATAAATATGTATATGACATGGCAAATCGCATCAAACCTGAAAATACCAAACATCTACGTAATGGAGACCGTGTAGTTGAGTCAACTATCAGAAACAAAACCAGTTAGGTTTCAAAGCCATGAACGCTTCAAAACCATGGGAAATACCGGTAGAAATTTATTGATCCAAATAAATATTGTCAGATGCAACCTCCAACCACCAAGTTAACGTACCAGTCCATATACATCTATAAAATGCAATGTTTGCATACCAAATTCTAACAAAAAAAAATATGAGTAAGAAAAGTAAAAATATTGGTGAATCTTTATCTGCACCATCATCAAAGGTAAGAATATTTAAAAAAAATTGATAAACAATGGAGCTGGTTATTTTAATGTCAATTTACTATGTTTTTTTTATCAGCGTGGAAGGATTACTGGACATAAACAAACCTTTGAAGAATGGATTGCCTATACGGATGCAGATCGAGAGCAAGATGAAATGTGGGATATCATGGAATTAGCAGAAATTATGCTAAGAGCTAATGCTGTAAAAGTTATAGAACGAAATAAAAATAGGAAGTGTCCTTACTGCAAAGATGGACCCAACACTTTTTGCAACAAAAATGAACTCCTAACACACGCCCATGAAGTAGGTTACAATGAAGTTTCCAATCTGAGTAAGGAATGTATTGGAGAGCATCATGGTCTAGAAATTTATTTAAAATCGCTAAAATGAAAGCCTGGATATGTACTACTTTGTTATTATCGGGTACTACTTTGATAATTTATGCATGTTGATGAACTTTATGCGCAAAAAATCATTTGAAAATATTTCTTGACATCACATAAAATAAACCAGCCACATGTATATGCAAATTATGGCTAAGGGCTTAGAAATTGGTCAATATCATCATTGTTAGCCATCCAGTGCAATATCAATAGATATTGTAGGTTGCTAATCTCAAAAAATTTGACAATCATCATAGCCTAAAAGTAAAAAAAAATCACATTATGATCTCAAGGCTTGGTAGACACTATGTAAGCATGCAACCTCATGAATAAATAAAGATATGCATATGTCAAAAAACAACATAAGAACAAGTATTGTGCATAGCTTCAGAAATAGTCTCCAAGTAATACTTAACCAATCCATAAGCTTAAATCCAATATCGTCTATATATCACAAATGCCCAAGCAATGTCAGAAGCAGACAGGAAGCATATCAAACGAAAGGATGCATGGTTACTGCAGAAAAAGCCAAGACATTATCTAGAAATCTAAAGAGCATCCACAATGCAATTAGCTATAATAAATGTATAGTCATACTAAGCACATGTTCCTGCACGTACAACTTTGAGAATATCAGATTCCACACAGTAAGAGTGCATTAACAGCATGTAAGCGAACAATTAGAAAGCAAGCATATTAACAGATAGGATCAAGTACTTAGGGCATCTCCAACCCTTTGCCTCAAAATGGTGCAAATTTTGCACTAAAATGGTGCAAAAGTCACATCTAACAGTAATTCATCTCCAACCCATTGCACCATTTTTTGCACCAAAAAGGAATATTCTCAGTATCTTTCTTTTTATCTATTTTTATATGATTATTTTTTATTCCCTATATTTTTAACTATTTCAACAATTAACCTCACATATCAAATTTTATTTTTTCACATATTTTCCAAACAAAATGATTTATTATTTAAAAAATTAAACTAATAAAACAATAAAATATTATTTTATTAATTAAAATAACTTGATTGCTAAAATATTATATTTTTATTATTGATATTGCCAAAATATTACATTCAAGAACACAACAGAAAATAAAATTTACAAATTTAGTATGCACTTAACTATCTGAATTAGTGTATTCCTCCCATAGATGATCTATCAATGCATTACGAAGCGCAATATGGGCATCTTTATCCTTGATTTTTCCGTAACGTGCAATAAATTGAGTAAATCTTGTAGTTTCATCTGCTACCATATCAACTTCTGGTGTTGGTGCTTCCCTCACTTCTTGAATTAGTGCATAAAGATCACGTTCATCCTCGATTATCATATTATGCATAATAATGCATGCAGTCATTATGTCATATAATACATGTTTTTTCCAAAAACGTGCTGATCCTGCCACGATTGCAAATCGTGATTGGAGAACTCTGAACGCACGTTCTATATCTTTTCTACATGCTTCCTGTTTCATGGCAAAATATTTTTTCTTCCTACCTTGTGGCTGTTGGATTGTTTGTACAATAGTAGCCCATTTCGGATATATACCATCAGCTAAATAATAACCCATATTATACTCTTTTCCTTGAATAACATAGTGAGCGGGAGGAGCAATACCTTGAGCTAGGTTAGAGAAAAGATTAGATGACTCCAGCACATTGATATCATTATTGGTACCTGGCATACCAAAATATGCGTGCCATATCCAAAGATCATAATCTGCCACAGCTTCGAGGATAATAGTTGGTGACCCACTACGTCCTGTGTATTGCCCAGACCATGCTGTTGGAAAATTTTTCTATTTCCAATGCATACAATCAAGACTTCCTAACATTCCTGGAAAACCACGTTTTTTTCCAATATAGAGTAGCCTAGCAATATCGTTAGCGTTAGGTGTTCGTAGATACCGCTCTGCGAATATTTCCACCATAGCACGACAAAATTTTGTCATACTTTCAATTGCTGTTGACTCACCTATTTTAACGTATTCGTCCGTAGCACCAGCTGGTAGACCGTATGCCAACATGTGAAAAACAGCTGTTACTTTCTGTAACGGTGATAATCCCATTCTACCAAGTCCATCACTTCGTTGTTGGAAGTAATAGTCATGATCTTTCACTGCATCAACAATACGAAGGAACAAACTTCTTGACATCCGATATCGACGACGAAACATATCTTCTCCAAAACGTGGATTATCGGCAAAGTAATCTATGACCAAATTCTGATGCGCATTTTCTCGATCGCGGTTGATCACTGCATGACCAGGAATCGAGCCACCATGGATCGGTTGTAGTTTTGTTGACGTAAATTGTTAGCGATGATCATGTTGTTGTTGATGTACTCATAAATTACTTTTTCGGTTTCATCAATCTCTACAATGATATTGGACAGAAAATTATCATCATCCGAAGATGAAGATGATGATAAATATGATGGGCCTCCAACATCGAAATTCATTTTTGGAGTAAGAAAAGAATGACTGAAGTATACAGAAATGGAGAATAATAATTTTAACACAACAACGAGTAATTGTGTGGATGTACCTAATCTAGTATGCTATTTATAAAACTTTGCTTAGCTGTATACATTGAACAATGTGTAAAGTTGAGCTGATTTTAGGAAATGCTTTCCAGCTGTTATCAATTTGTCACAAAATTCAAATTTGCTTTTAGCTGTATACGTTGGACAATGTATAAAGCTGACCTGATTTTAAAAATTGATTCCCACTCGTACAAAGCTTTCACACAATTCAAGGAGAGCTGAGCTGTGTATACGTTGGACAATGTGTAAAGCTGACCAGTTTTTCAAAAATTGATTCCCACCGACAACGTTGGATAATGTGTAAAGCTGATCAGTTTGTACAAAATGATTCAATTTCAAATGTTGACCACCGACAAATTCAAATTCAAATTCAAATTCAAACAAATTTGGATTGGCTATAAATAACATTCATGAATTCTACTTCAAACCACCCAATTCGAAGTATTTCTTCAAAGTATTTATAATCTCCAAACCAACCGCCTTTTACAAAAAAATGTCTGTTCGATCATCTGGATACACGGTTACTGAAGATGTGCTCATTTGTCAAGTATTCTTGGATATTTCTCAAGACCCTATTATCGGTAGAAACCAGTCTCGAGATGCATTTTGGTCTCGTGTGGAGGACAAATACAATGAACTTCGAGATCAGCATTTTGAGATGCGTGTGAGCCGACGTTCTCGAATGGAAATCATAAGTAATGAAGTAAGGAAATTGAATGCGTGCTTGAGACAAGTAGAGAATCTGAATCCAAGTGGTGCTTCAGATGAAGATATTGTAAGTATTCTATTAATTATCGTTTGAATTTTATTATTATTGTTGAAATACATAACTTGATGTTCACTATAATTTACAGTTAGTTCGAGCAAAGATGTTATTTATGCAAGAACCGAAGTACAAAAAAGGTTTCAAATTTGATCATGTCTGGAATATGGTTAAAAATTTCAAAAAATTCAAAGATGATGTCCCCACAGCAAGACAAGTTGGTCGAAGACAATCCCAAAGTGTGAACTTCGACTCGTCACAATCAGATAATCCCACTCCGGAATCTCCTATATCAACATCTCCTAGACTATCATCATTTACTCCATCTGAACGACCTATTGGGGTAAAAAAAGCTAAATTGAAAAGGAAAAATGATGATCATGAGTCAAGTGTAGTGGACTCCATCGAGACCTCCAACAATCGACTTATAGACAGGTTAGACAAGGCGAGCTTGGACAGGCAAGAAGCATTTGATATCGAACGAGAAAAGATAGCCATGAAAAAAGATAGAGATGAATGGAAAATTATAATGAAAGATTTGAATTCCATTGCTGATCCAAACGTGCGTGAGTACGTTCGAGCTCAACAGATTAAAATAATACAAAAAAGAAATCAACAAGAACAAGGGTCTGCTTCTAATTTTGGCAATTATTTCAATGATATTGGACACTCTGGCCCCGATCTACCAGATTATTGAGAGTTGCTTGTCCATCTTAAGTAACGTCACCATGTTTAGTTTGTATTTTATGTTTTATTTTAATGAAGTTTTATATTATGTGTGTCAGTTTTTATATGTTATGTATTTCAGATATGTAATTTATATTTGAATTATGTATTATGATTGCTCTTTAATGAAGTTTTATATTATGTATGTCTAGATTTTAATATTATAATTAATAATAATGTCTGTTAAATTTTAGCATTTTTTTAATTTAAAAAAACCATAATTTATTTTGTCCACATTATACAATTGGGGTGAAATTATAAAATTTAAATATTATTAGGGTTGTTTTATATATTTAATGAAACAATTGGGGACAAATTGTAAATATATAAAAGTATGAGGTTTAAAAAAAATTGAAAAATAAAAAAATAAAAAAAAAACAGTAATGGGGGATGAACAGTGCGACGCCAAATATAGCGTCGCGCTGTTCATCCCCGTCAAAATGCGGCAACAAATGCCGCTCGATTGGAGCTCCCACGCAGCGGCATTTTCACTTTTCGCCTCAAAATGCCGCTGCGTTGGAGATGGTCTAAGTCAATCTTTGGTCTTGTTGAGAGTAAAAGTCTTCTAATTCTAGTATTGTACGAATAATGTCAATAAGTGACTGATCGATTGGTCTAAAATCCCAGACCTGCAAGACCTCATAGCAAGACCTCATACAAATGTCCGTATAACATGGAAAAAAATGAAGCAAGGATTGGTCTAAAATCCCAGACCTGCAAGACATCATAGCACAAACTGAAGTACGCAAGTGTGTTTATGTGTGTGTGTGGAGGAACTTGGTACTAAGCAGAAGTTTTTGTGCAAATGTGTCATCTCAATACAAAGCATTGTATTTGTCCTCGACTTTTGCACCAAGTTCATTGACTTTTTACAATTACAGTTGTAGAAAATACAATCGTGAACAGGTACAATTACAGTTGTAGAAAATACAATCGTGAAGTATAAAATATAAAAGTAAAAATTTAAACATTGCTAAATGCTAATTGGACTTTGTAAGAAAAATGATTTTATGTATAAGATCTGTTTAGGATCTACATATATTTATAGCAATTTTGGATAAAAATGATCAATTACAGAGTAAAGGATATAAACATAATGTTAGACAGACGTATCAGATTAAATTTAAGGTCAGATTAAATCTCATCTCACGTCTTCGAGTTGACTCTTCAAAACATTTGATTTGTAAAACTAAGATTAAAAATAACACTTTAATACCTCATAGTTTCACTTTGTTCTTACATATTCTCACTTGCTTTTCACGGTATTTATATAGTCTGAGTTGTTTAAAAATTGACACATAAACATCCTATATTTTGCAGGCTTGAACAACTTCACATTAATTTTCCTATATGGCACTCACATACTTGTTGATTCAAAGTGTCATACGAAAATATACATGTGAAATTTTTTAGATCGCATAATAGGGGATATCAAAGTACTAATTTTAAGCTAGTATAAACGCTGCGAAAAACATATGAGGCTATATATAAAGTGTGGAATGAGTTGAACTATAAGGTATTGAAATGCTAATTTAGCCCCAAAAAAAATGACACGAACGATACTTTTAGTTTGATATCTGATGATGTACTTCCCCCAAAATAATAATAATACTCTATTTCTCTCTTGTGCTTTTCCGCCAAAAATGTAAAATTTCAACATACGACTTCCACTCCGTTGGAGTCTTCTTTCAACATCCAAAATCACACACGAAAGAAAATCAAAAAAAAAAAAAACCACACACGAAAGTCTTCGCCATAATTGCATAATTAACAATCAATTAATGAGCTTTAATCAAAACCCCGCCACCTAAAAAGTCTTCAACCCACCAAATATTCCCAACATCACAATCACCCTCCTCCCTCTATTGCCTGCTTCCGCGCACCGCCCTCCCTCTATGTACTCTTCCCTCCGATGAGTTCCCGTCACCGCCCCCTCCTCCCCCTCCTCCACCGGTAACTCTACCGACCCCTCTCAATGCTCCTCCCTCCTAAACCTGAAACGATCCTTCACCTCTGCAGACCTCGGCACGTGGCAGCCAGACACGGACTGCTGCGGGTGGGACGGCGTCCTCTGCGACCCAGTCTCGGGCCTGGTCACCGCCCTCGACTTAAGCCACCGCGTCATCGCCGGTAAGCTCACCGCCGGTCTCTTTAATATCACCTCCCTTCGAAAGCTCGACCTTGCGTATAATGTGTTTGATGAAATTCCTATTCCAAATGAAATTGGGTCGCTTTTAAATTTGACCCATCTTAATTTATCAAATGCTGGGTTTTCTGGGCAAGTGCCCGTTGGGATTGTGAAGTTGACGAACTTGGTGTCGCTTGATTTGTCGACGATTTCCTTGGTTCAGAGTTCTCTTAGTCTTGTGAATCCTAATCTTGGAACTTTGATTGGGAATTCGAGTGAGTTGAGAGAGTTGTATCTTGATAGTGTAAACATTTCGGCAAATGGGCATCGGTGGGGCGCAGCGGTGGCGAAATCTACTCCGAAACTGACAGCTTTGAGCTTGACGAGCTGTTCGATCACTGGGCCTATTGATTCTTCACTCTCGAAGTTGAGCAAGTTGTCGGTGGTTCGATTGGATCAGAATGAGTTGAATTGCAGTGTGCCTGATTTCTTCGGAAAGTTGTCTTCTTTGAGTGTGGTTAGTCTCAGTTTTTGTGGGCTTACTGGATTTTTCCCAAAGGATGTGTTTGTCTTGAAGAACTTGACAAATATTGACTTGTCAAATAATCTGATGCTTTCTGGGTCATTGCCAGATTTCTTTAATGACAGTAGGTTGAATAGTTTGGTGCTATCCGGGTCGAATTTTTCTGGGTATTTGCCGAATTCTATAGGGAAGCTGAAATCTCTGACAAGAATGGATCTTTTCAATTGTCAATTTTCAGGAGTCGTACCCTTTTCAGTAGGCAACTTAAGCCAAGTTGTTTATTTGGACCTTTCAATCAATAATTTCACCGGTCCAATCCCTTCTTCTATGCCACCAAGAGTGTCTGAGCTGATACTTTCAAACAATAGGATGACTGGTCCGATCCCTTCATCTATTGGAAAGCTTGAGCATGCAGTGAAGATTGATTTTTGTAATAATTTTCTTTCTGGGGAAAATCCGGACGTCTCTATTTGCTCTCGCATTGTTACAAGAAGTGCAATTGAGTCTGAACCAACTTTTAGAAGTTGAAGAATAAAAAATGGATCACCTGGCTTGGCAACTGTGGATTTGAGCAATAATATATTGCTAGGAGAGATTCCAAGGTCAGTCTTTCAGCTCTCGGCGCTTAAAGTTTTTACCATCGCATCGAAATAACTTTAGCGGGACAGTTGACGTTGATTGGTTTACTGCTCTTAGTAACCTCTCGAGTCTGGATCTATCAAATAATAGGATTTCGGTAGAGGATAAGGGTGGTAATGCTTCTATCCCCAAACTTGGCGCGTTGATGTTAGCTACTTGCAATTTGAAGAGGGTTCCAAGTTTCTCAATGCATCAAGATCAGATGGGTATCCTAGACCTCTCAAACAATAAAATTCATGGTGCAGTACCCGATTGGATATGGAATATTGGGAACAATAGTCTGATATATTTAAACCAGTCTTTCCAACATGTTCACCTCTGTTGAAGGTCCTCTTCCAAATTTCAAAAAGAATACAGCAATAACTCTTGATCTCCATTCAAATTTGCTCAAAGGGCCTATTCCACTTCCCCCAACAAGTATCATCATTGTTGATTACTCGAACAACAGCTTCTCGTCTTTTATTCCACCGAAACTCACCTCCTACCTTAATTTTACCATTTTCTTTTCACTTGCTCACAATAATGTAACGGGAGAGACTCCACCATCAATTTGTAATGCAATCAATCTCGTAGTCCTTGATTTCTCTGACAACGGTTTGAATGGTTTGTGTCCTCCGTGTCTTTTGGAAAGTTATAATGAACTCCGAGTGCTAAACTTAGGAGGAAACCAGCTTCGAGGAACTATTCCCTGGAACATCAGTGAAGGATGTGGGTTAAGAACAATAAATTTCAATGACAATCATTTGGAAGGGAATGTACCTAAATTAGTGACCAGATGCAGTGAGCTCGAGGTTCTTGATCTTGGAAGCAATCACATAAGTGGTCTTTCCCCTTTTGGCTGGGGAGCATTTGTTCTCTTCGAGTTCTAGTTCTGAGATCAAATGAACTCCATGGCTATGTTGGTTCTCCTCCAGAGACTCATTCAAATAACAATACCTTCTCAATGCTTCAAATCTTTGATATTTCCTCTAATTACTTCAACGGCACTCTTCCCTTGGATTTCTTCAAGAAATTGAAGGCAATGATGCATTCAGATTCTAATCTCTCAACTCTGCGATTTGAATACAAGAAATCGTCTCCCTCCTGCTACCAGAACGCAGTTACAGTTAAAAGCGAAGGGTTGGTCATGACACTAGTAAGGTTATTGGCAAAGGTATTTATGTCTCTCTATTTCTCTAATAATCACTTTGAAGGTAATATCCCTGCGGTGATTGGTCAGCTCCAAGGACTTCATGCACTAAACCTTTCGTACAATTCGTTTATAGGAAAGGTCCCCGCATCAGTAGGAAACTTGAAACAATTGGAGTCGTTGGGCCTCTCGACTAACAGTCTCTATGGTGAGATTCCTCAAGAAATGACGTCTCTCACATGCCTCTCTTACTTGAATCTCTCCCACAACTATTTTTCTGAACAAATTCCTCAAAGCAATCAGTTCTCTACATTTCCGAACACTTCTTTTTGGAGGAAATCAGTGGTTACGTGGGAGCCCGTTATCGAAGAAATGCAGCGGAGGGAGGGGAAATGGGACTGATACGCTGAAGCATTCTAAGTCTAGCAATTCGGTGGCGAGCTATGTGATTGGATTGGCATTGTGTGTTGGTGGAGGATTTGGAGTGGGGATTGCTTGTGCTACAAAATTTGAAGCAATGGAAAAAGTGAAATGCTAATCTTCGATAAATAAGATACAAAATGTTGCGAGTGATGAATGCATCTTGAGTATTGCAACTAAATGTCTTTGTTGAAAGTTTTTTTGGAAAAATTCTTGATTATATTGATTTGCTTTGTGCGGTGCATAAATTTGTATCTGCTGATGTTTGAAGGAGGGTATAGGTCAAGCGAGAGTGTTCTTTTATTTAAGGCTAAATAGCACTTACTGCATGTTTGGCTATTACTTATTTTTTGAGTACTTGTAAGTTACTTAATACTTATTCTCAAACTCCTTATAAATATATAAGAAAATAAGGAAATTGTTTGGTAAACCCCTTGACTTATTAGAATATAAAAGTAGTTATGTTTGGTAAATTAATTACTTATAAGGTTGTGTCAAATATTAAAGAGATTTTACATGAAAACCATCCTAATTTTTGCCCAAATATTTATTTTTTATGTAAACCACCTTAGTTTATTTACATGTCTCTGAATGTCGCATTTTATATATTTTCTATTTTTTTAAAAATATGAAATGACAGTAATACCCCCTATCTAACCCAATAGAAAAAAGAAGAGGAGGGGGAGGTGAGTGGGGAAGGGAAGTTAGTCGGGTCGATAGCATGAGAGGGAAGGAGATCGACAATAAGAGTGGAGAGATAGGAGGAGGGAATGAGGAGGAGGAGAGAAAGGAGGTGAGGAAGGTAAGAATGGAGGAGGAGGTAAAGGAGGAGGAGAGAAAGGAAGTGAGGAAGGTAAGAATGGAGAAGGTAAAGGAGGAGGAGAAGAGGAAAGGAGATAGGGTTTAGAGAAACCCTAGAAATGGAGGAGATGGTGGTGGAGGACGTTCAGGGGAAAGGGAGGAGCTAGAGGGGCCATTGATAGAGGGGGAGGAGAAGGAAAAAAATTATAGGGTTTGGAGAAACCTTAAGGGCATGTTTGGATTCGTAAGGGGTGAAGGGAAGTTAAGGGACACTGAGTGAAGGGAAGGGAAGGGAAAGGAAGGGAAGGGAATGGAATTCCCTTCCCCTTAGTTACACCTCAATTTAGGGGGTAACAATTTTTATACTATTAGGGGGTGAACCAAGGTGAATGGAGGTGAATTAACTTCACCTCCTAAAAGGTGGAGGAGATGGTGGAGGAAGAACGGGAGGATATGGAGAAGAGAGTGAAGAAATGACGTGTTTTTTGGGACTGAATAGTGGCGAAAATGTGAAAAGAGCTTTGCTACGGGGACCCAAAATATGGGACCAATAGGAGGGACAAGTGAGGTGCCTACCTCCTATTGGATAATGAGTTGGTCATCATTAATGATGACCAACTCATTATCCAATAGGAGGGGGGACACCTCACTTGTCCCCTCTATTGGTCTCATATTTTGGGTCCTTGAGGAATTTTTCATGTGAAAATGAGAATATGTAAGAAACTAAAATGGTTTACATCAAAAAAATAAATAAATATGAAAGTTACAATTTGGGTAAACATTAGGATGGTTTTCATGTAAAAACCCAATGTTAAATGATCATAAAGGACATATTATTGTTACTTCATATTTTGACTAATTAATTCAAGTTATATTAACTAGATAATTAATAATATTAAATTTATTAATAATAAAATAATTAATTTCAAATTAATTATTTTGGATTAATTATAATTATAAATTAATAGTATTGAGTTTAATTAAATAATTTCATTGTAATGAAATATTATTATTAACAAATCAATTACTTAATTAAAACTTCGTTATCTCATAATAAGAAATATGTTTGATTATTAATTACTAATATTGAGAATAATTAATTAAATTAATATTAATAAATTATTATTAGTAATAAAATAAATAGATAATTAAAAATTAGTTATCTCATAAAAAGAAATATATTTGATTAAAATATTTTATATGTTACATTATTTGTGATTATTAACTACTAATATTATGATTAATTAATTAATTTCATATTAATAAAGTATTTTAATTAATAAAATTATTAATTAATATATAAATATTAGTTATTTCATAGTAAGAAATCCACTTTATTAAAATACTTTTATATAATACATTTTGTTATTATTAATTAATAATGTCAAGATTTATCAATTTCATATTAATAAAATAATAATATTAACAAATTAATTAACTAATTAACTAATATAATCACTTTATAATAAGAAAATATTTAACTAAGTAAAGGGAACATGATGATATTTTTGTCTTTTGACGAGAATAAGAAAAGTTCCTTACAAGTAGAGAAAAATTAAGATGGGAAATCCTAACTTGTTTTTCCCTACTGATAAGTAACAAATAAGTAAAATAATTAATCCTTACCAAACATCACATTATCACTTAATAAGTGAAAAGTTAATTATAAAGAGAAATAAGTAAGTTGCCAAATATGCTCTAATACCTCATAGTTTCACTCAGCTTAGCATTTATTTACCCTCATTTGCTTTTTAGAGTATTTATATACCCTAAGTTATTTAAAATTGGCAAGTTGTTACCCTAAATCATGTAAACGTGAAAATTTTCATCAAGAGGTTCATCCATGATACTTATGAGCTAATTATAGAGCTTTTTAAATGCTTATATTTGTTGTATTTACTATTAAATCTACCAAAATTTTATTCTGATATCCTAAGGGCTTGTTTGGATTGAGGGGAATAAGGGTGAAGGGAAGTTAGGGGAACCAGAATCACCTTGTTTGGGAACATTTAGGAGGTGAAGTTATTCACCCTAGTTCCCCTTGGTTCACCTCCTAAAATTTGTTTCCTTCCCCTTGGTTACACCCTAATAGTATAAAATTTGTTACCCCCTAAATTAGGGTGTAACCAAGGAGAAGGGAACAAATTTTAGGGGGTGAACCAAGGGGAACTAGGGTGAATAACTTCACCTCCTAAATGTTCCCAAACAAGGTGAATGGTTCCCCTAACTTCCCTTCACCCTTATTCCCCTCAATCCAAACAAGCCCTAAGGTATGGTGTTATACATGGGTAACACTGAAGTTTGTGACTCCACACAACTAACCCCAAGATTACTAATTGGACATGCGTGATCCTAGAATGCAAAGGAAAAGCAACTCTCAGGGTTACCCGTATAATTACAACTAGCTAGTTAGCCTCAGAATTACTCGTGTAGATTCACAAACTCTAGGGTTATTCGTGCAATAACATCATATCTTAGAATACCAGAATGTAATTATAAGGTTGTTGATGTTAATGATCACACAATCAATTAAAATGGTTGGATGAAGTTGATGATGGGCCGCTCCCTTCTTCGAATATCCGGTCTTGAGTTAGGTACCTTTCCAGCCTGCACAAGTAGAAACTCGTGAGAGGACGGGGACCAGTCCCCCCGTGGTTCCTCCGACAATCAATTCATCTGGTGAACTTGAGTGGGGAATTGAAGAACTTTGAGAGTTCTTTTGTGTAGTGCAGTATAATTTGCAGATATTACTTAAAAGTTCAGATCTGGAAGTCAGAATCTGGAAGAAGTTCTATGTTAGAATAATACCTCTATTTATACTGATGGTATAAGGGTATAATGGTCACTTCAGCCGAGTACAGGATGTCGGTGAAGAAGTGTGGGCTGGCGGCTGCGTCAGCACCTACTTTACAGGTGTCGACTGGCGACTGGGGGAGAGATCACTTCCGCATTAAATGAGGAGCGATTAGAGGCATGACGGTGCTGAAGTGATCCTATGAGTCATGAAGACTATCGGGGCTAGAGGCATGATAGCGCCTGTCAAACATTAAATGCGATGCTGACACGTTGTCAGTGGGAGAGTCCCTAGGCTGAAGTCGTCCCTTGGCTTACTCGAGAAGTAATGCTTCTTGAGTCGACCCCGCAATTGTGTCGTATAGCTGGCCGAGTGGGCTCGTAGCGAGTCGTCTTCGACGAGAGGGCCGACAAGTTACGTCATTCGAGTCGACATAAGGGAATGTCGACTCGATGAGTCGGCTAAGTTGGAATCCTTGCGGGTCTTTGGCCGCCAATTTGATTGGGACATTGCATGCAGAAGTACATCTGTCTGTTGCTGGCAAAGGGTCGCACTTTGGCGATTGAAAACACCATAACAAAGGCCTTCTTAATTCTACTTTATTTTAGAGATGGGATTGGTTTAACGATAAATTGAGCAAATATTAATTGTTAAAAATCTCTATAATTAGCTTGTAAGTATCATAGACGAACATTTGGTGAAAATTTCCGTGTTTGCACTATTGAAAGAGGAGTAACTCGCCAACTTTAAACAACTTTCGGTATACAAAGGCTATCATAAACAAGTGGGGGTATATAAGTGCTAAGTGAGTGGAACTATGAGGTATCAATTGCTATTTAGCCTTTATTTGACTACTAAAAATGTTGTTCTCGCTTGGGAAAATATCTTCCAAAGTATTCATTTGTATGTCATTGACATTGATGTTTCAATCTCACATAAGACGAGAGGAATTTGTGCGCGAATTCGTTGATCAGGTACATGTTTGCATCAGCATTTCCACCAAGTAATTTTCTTAAGCAAGAAATTCATGAGTTATCTTTGTTCGAACAATAATAAAATGATTGATACTTGCCACTAACTAAATCTTAAGCAAAACTGTTTGATAAAGACCGACGTAAGAAGTCAATGAGAGTTGGGCAGTAACTGGTTTCTCTCTTTTGTTTCCTCCTTTCGTTTTGCTTCCCTCTTCCCATTTGCGGAATTTGTAGACTTTTCACATTTTATCACCTAGTTGGCTCTCAGCATTAGCTTACAAGTTAAGACCAGACTTTTTCAGACTTAGCTATAAAAGTGAAAACGCAATCATGCCGCTATCTTTTTCTGTTCTTTATGTTTTTCCTTCTGTTTCTGTTTTTGTCTTTTTTTAAAGTTTTATATTTCACTTTTGACTATAATGTAGCTTTTGTAGCCTGAGTTTGAAAGTAGAACATTTTTTTTGGGGGGAAAATGCTTCTAGCCCCTAAAAGCCAAGAAAACGTGCTTCCCACCCTCAAGACTTTGTCAACGGGTGTTTTACCCCTAAAAATAAAGATTTTGTTCTCTGAGCCCCCAAAACACAAAACCCAAGAGATTAAAATATGTGAAGACCATAATACCCTCCTCTCTCTCTTTCTTTTTTTATTAAAATATGATGATGATTATTTTATTATTTTCGTTTTCTCTCTCTCTTTATCATAATGTACTGAGATGATAGTTGAAATGATTGATGATAATTATTTTATTATTTTCGTTTTTTATTATTTTTGTTGTTTGTATTGGGAGATTGTTAAAGTTACGGGTTAATTGTTAAGGTTACGAGTTAATTGTTAATGTTACGGGTCAATTGTTAAGGTTATGAATCCTCTCTCTCTCTCTCTCTCTCTCTCTCTCTCCCCCTCTCTCTCTCTCTCTCTCTCTCTCTTTTTCCCTCTCTCTCTCTCTCTCTCTCTCTATCATGATGTTACTTTGATGATATTGAAATGATTATTATTTTATTATTTTCGTTTTTTATTCTTTTCGTATTTTTAGAATATTCGTTGTTAAAGATTAATGGTTGGTTGTAAAGGTTATGCATTGATTGTTAAGGTTACGGGTTGGTTGTTAAGGTTACGGGTTTGTTGTTAAGGTTATGGGTTTGTTGTGTAGGTTACGGATTTGTTGTTAAGGTTACGAGTTTAATTGTTAATGTTACGAGTTTAATTGTTAAGGTTACATGTTTAATTGTTAAGGTTACAGGTTTAAATGTTACGTTACGGTTTAATTGTTAATGTTACGGTTTAATTGTTAAAATTATGGGTTTAATTGTTAAGGTTACGAGTTTAATTGTTAATTGTTACGGTTATGGGTTTAATTGTTACGGTTACGGTTTTAACTGTTAAGGTTACGGTTTTAACTGTTAAGATTACGGGTTTAATTGTTAAGGTTACGGTTTAATTGTTAAGGTTATGGATTTAATTCTTAAGGTTATGGGTTTAATTGTTAAAGTTACGGGTTTAATTGTTAACGTTACGGGTTAATTGTTAAGGTTACGGGTTTAATTATTAAGGTTACGAGAGAGAGAGAGAGAGAGAGAGAGAGAGAGAGAGAGAGAAGGGATCCATAACCTTAACAATTGACCCGTAACCTTAATAATTAAACTCGTAACCTTAACAATTAAACCCGTAACCTTAACAATTAAACCGTAACCTTAACAATTAAACACGTAACCTTAACAATTAAAACCGTAACCTTAACAATTAAACCCGTAACCGTAACAATTAAAGCTGTAACCTTAACAATTAAACCCGTAACGTTAACAATTAAACCCGTAACCTTAACAATTATAAACACATAACCTTAACAATTAAACCGTAACCTTAACAATTAAACTGTAACCGTAACAATTAAACCCGTAACCTTAATAATTAAACTCGTAACCTTAACAACAAATCCGTAACCTACATAACAAACCCATAACATTAACAACAAACTCGTAACCTTAATAACCAACCCGTAACCTTAACAATCAATGCATAACCTTTACAACCAACCATTATCCTTAACAACGAATATTCTAAAAATACGAAAAGAATAAAAAACAAAAATAATAAAATAATAATCCTCTTCAATCATTTCAATATCATCAAAGTAACATCATGATAGAGAGAGAGAGAGAGAGAGAGAGAGAGAGAGAGAGGATTCATAATCTTAACAATTGACCCGTAACATTAACAATTAACTCGTAACATTAACAATTAACCCGTAACTTTAACAATCTCCCAATACAAACAATAAAAATAATAAAAAACAAAAATAATAAAATAATCCTCATCAATCATTTTAACTATCATCTCAATACATCATGATAAAGAGAGAGAGAAAACAAAAATAATAAAATAATCCTCATCATATTTAAAAAGAAAGAGAGAGAGAAGGGTATTATGGTCTTCACATATTTTAATCTCTTGGGTTTTGTGTTTTGGGGGCTCAGAGAACAAAATCTTTATTTTTAGGGGCAAAACACCCGTTGACAAAGTCTTGGGGGTGAGAAGCACGTTTTCTTGGCTTTGGGGGGCTGGAAGCATTTTTTCCTTTTTTTTTTGGTAAATGAAATTTCAATTTGAAAGTAGAACTTCTTATACTAATAAAAAAAACCCACATTTTTACCATTAACATCAAGAATGAGAACTGAAACATATGCGTCCATTTATTTGGTGTAGTGGCAATTGAAGTTGAACCATTCTAGAACCTCATATGTCAGCATAACTAATTAAAGTAAAATATCCATTAATTTGCGCAGAAAAGAATATTAATCTTGAAAATAAAAAAAATAATTAAACCTCTAAAATATGGTTATTATTTTAGATGAAATGGACATAGCTTCAAGCTTTTTTTAATAAAACTCCACAGTGCATATTCACATTTTTCTAGTACCAACGCAGCTACAATTACAGTTGTAGAAAATACAATCGTGAACAGGTACAATTACAGTTGTAGAAAATACAATCGTGAAGTATAAAATATAAAAGTAAAAATTTAAACATTGCTAAATGCTAATTGGACTTTGTAAGAAAAATGATTTTATGTATAAGATCTGTTTAGGATCTACATATATTTATAGCAATTTTGGATAAAAATGATCAATTACAGAGTAAAGGATATAAACATAATGTTAGACAGACGTATCAGATTAAATTTAAGGTCAGATTAAATCTCATCTCACGTCTTCGAGTTGACTCTTCAAAACATTTGATTTGTAAAACTAAGATTAAAAATAACACTTTAATACCTCATAGTTTCACTTTGTTCTTACATATTCTCACTTGCTTTTCACGGTATTTATATAGTCTGAGTTGTTTAAAAATTGACACATAAACATCCTATATTTTGCAGGCTTGAACAACTTCACATTAATTTTCCTATATGGCACTCACATACTTGTTGATTCAAAGTGTCATACGAAAATATACATGTGAAATTTTTTAGATCGCATAATAGGGGATATCAAAGTACTAATTTTAAGCTAGTATAAACGCTGCGAAAAACATATGAGGCTATATATAAAGTGTGGAATGAGTTGAACTATAAGGTATTGAAATGCTAATTTAGCCCCAAAAAAAATGACACGAACGATACTTTTAGTTTGATATCTGATGATGTACTTCCCCCAAAATAATAATAATACTCTATTTCTCTCTTGTGCTTTTCCGCCAAAAATGTAAAATTTCAACATACGACTTCCACTCCGTTGGAGTCTTCTTTCAACATCCAAAATCACACACGAAAGAAAATCAAAAAAAAAAAAAACCACACACGAAAGTCTTCGCCATAATTGCATAATTAACAATCAATTAATGAGCTTTAATCAAAACCCCGCCACCTAAAAAGTCTTCAACCCACCAAATATTCCCAACATCACAATCACCCTCCTCCCTCTATTGCCTGCTTCCGCGCACCGCCCTCCCTCTATGTACTCTTCCCTCCGATGAGTTCCCGTCACCGCCCCCTCCTCCCCCTCCTCCTCTTACTCCTACTCTCCTACGCCGGTAACTCTACCGACCCCTCTCAATGCTCCTCCCTCCTAAACCTGAAACGATCCTTCACCTCTGCAGACCTCGGCACGTGGCAGCCAGACACGGACTGCTGCGGGTGGGACGGCGTCCTCTGCGACCCAGTCTCGGGCCTGGTCACCGCCCTCGACTTAAGCCACCGCGTCATCGCCGGTAAGCTCACCGCAGGTCTCTTTAATATCACCTCCCTTCGAAAGCTCAACCTTGCGTATAATGTGTTTGATGAAATTCCTATTCCGAATGAAATTGGGTCGCTTTTAAATTTGACCCATCTTAATTTATCAAATGCTGGGTTTGCTGGGCAAGTGCCCATTGGGATTGCGAAGTTGACGAACTTGGTGTCGCTTGATTTGTCGACGATTTCCTTGTTTCAGAGTTCTCTTAGTCTTGTGAATCCTAATCTTGGAACTTTGATTGGGAATTTGAGTGAGTTGAGAGAGTTGTATCTTGATAGTGTAAACATTTCGGCAAATGGGCATCGGTGGGGCGCAGCGGTGGCGAAATCTACTCCGAAACTGACAGCTTTGAGCTTGACGAGCTGTTCGATCACTGGGCCTATTGATTCTTCACTCTCGAAGTTGAGCAATTTGTCGGTGGTTCGATTGGATCAGAATGAGTTGAATTGCAGTGTGCCTGATTTCTTCGGAAAGTTGTCTTCTTTGAGTGTGGTTAGTCTCAGTTTTTGTGGGCTTACTGGATTTTTCCCAAAGGATGTGTTTGTCTTGAAGAACTTGACAAATATTGACTTGTCGAATAATCTGATGCTTTCTGGGTCATTGCCAGATATCTTTAGTGACAGTAGGTTGAATAGTTTGGTGCTATCCGGGTCGAATTTTTCTGGGTATTTGCCGAATTCTATAGGGAAGCTGAAATCTCTGACAAGAATGGATCTTTCCAATTGTCAATTTTCAGGAGTCATACCCTTTTCAGTAGGCAGCTTAAGCCAAGTGGTTCATTTGGATCTATCGATGAATAATTTCACTGGTCCAATCCCTTCTCTTCTGCCCTTAAGCCAAGTGGTTCATTTGGATCTATCGATGAATAATTTCACTGGTCCAATCCCTTCTCTTCTGCCACCAAGAGTGTCTGAGCTGATACTTTCACACAATAGGCTGACTGGTCCTATCCCTTCATCTATCGGAAAGCTTGAGCATGCAGTGAAGATTGATTTTTGTTATAATTTTCTCTCTGGGAAAATCCCCGCATCTCTATTTGCTCTCCCATTGTTACAAGAAGTGCAATTGAGTATGAACCAACTTTTGGATGTTGAAGAATTAAAAAATGGATCATCTCACTTGGCAACTGTGGATTTGAGCAACAATCTATTGCAAGGAGAGATTCCAAGGTCAGTCTTTCAGCTCTCGGGGCTTAAAGTTCTTAACCTCGCATCGAATAATTTTAGTGGGACAGTCGAAGTTGATTGGTTTACCGCTCTTAGTAACCTCTCGAGTCTGGATCTATCAAATAATAGGATTTCGGTAGAGGATAAGGGTGGTAATGGTTCTATCCCCAAATTTGGCACGTTGATGTTAGCTACTTGCAATTTGACCAGGATTCCAAGTTTCTTAATGCATCAAGATCAGATGGGCATCTTAGACCTCTCAAACAATAAAATTCATGGTGCAATACCCAATTGGATATGGAATATTGGGAAGAATAGTCTGACGTATTTAAACCTCTCTTTCAACATGTTCACCTCTGTTGAAGGTCCTCTTCCAAATTTCAACAAGAATACACCAATAATTCTTGATCTCCATTCGAACTTGCTCAAAGGGCCTATACCACTTCCCCCAACAAATACCATCGTTCTTGATTACTCAAACAACAATTTCTCATCTTTTATTCCACCAAAACTCACCTCCTACCTTAATTTTACCATTTTCTTTTCACTTGCTCACAATAACATAACGGGAGAGATTCCACCATCAATTTGTAATGCAATCAATCTCCAAGTCCTTGATTTCTCTGACAACAATTTGAATGGTTTGATACCTCCATGTCTTTTGGAAAGTTATAATGAACTCCGAGTGCTAAACTTAGGAGAAAACCATCTTCGAGGAAGTATTCCTTGGAACATTAGTGAAGAATGTGGGTTAAGAACAATAAATTTCAATAATAATCATTTGGAAGGGAATGTACCTAAATTATTGACCAGATGCAATGAGCTCGAGGTTCTTGATCTTGGAAGCAATCACATAAATGGGTCTTTTCCCTTTTGGCTTGAGAGCATTGATTCCCTTCGAGTTCTCATCCTGAGATCAAATGAACTCCAGGGAACTATTGGTACTACTCCAGGCTCTAATTCACATAACAAACCCTTCTCGATGCTTCAAATCTTTGATATCTCCTCTAATTACTTCAGTGGCACTCTTCCATTAGATTGCTTCAAGAATTTGAAGGCAATGATGCATTCTGATTCAAATATCTCGACGCTGCAATTTGAGTACATGAAGTTGGATCCCTCCTACTATCAGAACACGGTTACAGTTACAAGTAAAGGGCGTGACATGACGCTAGTAAGGATATTGACGATCTTCACATCACTTGATTTCTCGAACAACAGCTTCCGAGGCAATATACCAGACATTATTGGGGATTTTGTTTCCCTTGAAGTGCTAGACTTTTCTGACAATGAACTTACAGGAAATATTCCTTCATCAATTGGAAATTTGATGCAACTTGAGTCATTGGATCTCTCAGGGAATTTTCTCTCTGGTGAGATTCCTATGACACTAAGTAATCTCACTTTCCTCTCGTTCTTGAATCTTTCAAGCAACAACTTGATGGGCAGAGTTCCTCAAGAAAATCAGCTCTCTACATTCACAAATACGTCTTTCGAAGGGAATGAAGGTTTATGTGGTGACCCGTTAACAAAGCAGTGTGACAATTCAAGTGCAAATCCAAACCGTAGAGCTTTTGTGCCTGCGTCTGAAGTAAATTGGTATTTTGTGTTCATAGGGTTAGGATTCGGAGGGGGGTTGGCTATGGTGATTGGAATTATAACGTTTTGGGAGAAAGGGAGAAATAGGTACAATAAGAAGGTTGATGGGCTTCTTGATCCTGTTCTTGTTTTTGCATTTTCGCTAGTCTGTGATTACTTCAGAGATAGGAGAGTTGGAGCTGAGGAGGTGGTGGACTGTGATTCTAAGGAGATCGATCATGGAAGAAGGTTTTGTGTGTTCTGTACTATGTTAGAGTTTTCTCATGGAAGAACACGGGTACATCATGTTAAATGTGATTGTCCCTTGGAAGAGGAGAATTGAGTTTTTGTGTGCGTGCGTGTGTGTAAATATAGCAGCAAGTATACATACCATGTGAACAATACAAAGGCACCAAGATATATATCAGTGGTGCATGATGATGGACTAGGCAAATGTATTGTTATCATTTTTTTTGGAAGTTTTCATTACAATAGTTTGAGAGTTCTGCAACACCTGTAAAATTATGCAAGGCGCTTTTCTTCATGGTAGATTCCACCAGCTACTCCCTGAAAAATAATTAGCTTTCCTTGATCTCAACCATTTCAATTTAGTAATACAATTTGAAAATTTTAAAATACCCAAATTATGTTGGTATGGTCAATTTCCTATAACAATAATGATGATTGATGTCAAGGAGAAGCAAGAGCAAGACTGACTTTTTCTCATCGGTACTCAATTCCTTCTTGAGCTTATCCTGATTTCCTAGTATCTTCCCATAGGCTTGAAGGGGTCCATGAAACCCAACGCTCAAACGAGCATGAGTCTTCTATTTCCTATTTAGGAAAAAAAAGAGCCTGAGTCTTAATTCTACAAAGTCTAACGTAGGAGAAATTTACATTACGTGCTTGGTGACTGAAATTTGATATTTGCCCTTTTATTAATTGTAAACGAGAGTGATTTGTGAGAAATCTCAGATTTAAGTCCTTACAAAGACTTGTCATTTAATGGTCATTGGTCTGTAGATCAAATTTGTGTCTTTTTCTTTCTTTGTCCATCCTATTACGCCGCACTCGAACTTTGTCCCCCAAGAGTCCGCGGAACTTGTTCTCACATGGAATAAGCTTTAAAACTTAACGAGTTCTTTTAAAAAAAAAAAAAAAAAAAAAATTAACGAGTTACAACCCTTTCTGGATGCAAATAAGTGACAACAAGCTCCGCGAAACTAACATAAACTGCAGTTACATGCAACTGGATTCTAATTCATGTTTCGAGAGTGACGACCCCTGTCAACTTGTTAGACAAAAACAAACCCGTCACTGACTTAATTTTCTGTCCAGTTCGATGACTTAGTATGCGTTTCATCTCTATTTGCGGTTTTGTTTCTCAAGTAGAAAGTTCACGTATATCCTTTACCGTTGGTGTTGAGGACATACAATCAAATTGTGAATTTGAAGATTTTATCTTGATCAGTGATACGTATCATATTGTTTGTAAAACTCCCTTTTTATTTTATCTTTGCATGATCGTTAGCAATTTTCCCCCCTAACAAATGCACGCGGGCTTGATCAGATTAAACGTTAACCATGCACACGGCACACTAGAAAATGTATTTATATGCAGCACTAACAGGACCTCGAGACTTCTAGTCATGAAACTGAACGGTAAGCCGTCTATTTAAAAATAGATTAATTATACTGAGCTACCAGGAAGTATAGTGTAATTACATGGGTGATCATAGAGTTTGTGTATCTATACAGCTAGGCCGAAGATTATTGATTATAATTACACGGAATCAGTCATTTCAGAACTCCGAGCTCACTCGTGTAGTTACATCATACTTCAAATAATCTGACTGTTATTTGTCCTAAAAAAAAACATTACATTACACATATGTAGCAAGTGAGACAGATTATAGGGCTAAGAAAATAAGTGTGAAATATGATACAATTAAGCAAAAAGTGTCCACCAGATGGTTCCACATCCATTATTCTTCGCCACTGCCAACACGCCACAACCCCCTTTCGCTCTCTCTGGATTCTTTTTATTTTCCTTCTTTTTTCCTTTCCTTCAAAGGGAAAGAACAAAAGCGAACAGATAAAAATGACCTATATAACAAGGAAAAGGCAGAATCTCTTATTTATTTGACAAATATCTTAAAGAGACGCCCCCTTAATATTCTAGTTTACTTCAATCACAAGCAATGTTAATATACAATTCATCACCAACGACAGCAAACTGTGATGATAACCGTATGTAAACCTCTAAAAGTTGAAGGCGAAAAGAACGACGTCTATAATACATGCAACTGCCATGACATCATATCAGTTGCAATATTTCCTATGCAATGGAAACACGAGATTATGTACCTCGCTGATACAAATATCGTGGAATGTATTAATGGAACTATGCCCATAGAGCAAGTACAGACATTGAAGCAGATCCAAGGACTAACGCGACATATGAAGCCTTCTTCAATCTAGGATCTGAAGCCATGGTCTTGTTATGGAAGAAATCTACTGCTATGAGATCTACAAGTGCCATGTATACTAGGATTCCTGCCGATAGAGAACCCAATAGTCCTTCCAGTATTAATGCATTCGGGTTGCTGTCATCATAGCCAGTCATATAGAAGATAACCATCCCCAAAATTATCCCCAAAGGCGTAGTCACTGAAAACATTAAACACATGTACCCCACTGTTGTTAATCCAAAACCAGCCTGCAATGAGATCAACATTCCTTAGATTACCCCCATGAAATGAAAAATTTAGCAAAATGGACAATTCTATGTGGGCTAAATATGATCATAGAAAAGTATCATCATGCACTCTTTATGGAGTGGACACTAACATAAAATTATTGCCCACAGCTACTGTGACCCCTGTTTGGAATTGATAAAAGTGTTACACGAGTAAACAAGGAAAGGAACCGAAACTATTAGTCTATTATCAAATTCCAACTTAAGATATTATGTGGTACACGTAGATGTGCATTTAGCATACTTTAAATTGGTGATGGCTTTTAATTAATTGTTTGCAGGCAGCAGGAACAAGGGGAAGCGTGCTTTAGTGGTACATCAAAGTTGGGCGAAAAGGGGTTTTCATTCATCTTTTCGTCCTATGAACTGACGCTGACGTACTTACACCAATGAATTAAAATACTGAATTCTATGACCGTATCAAGCCAGTCTATTTAGAGACTGCAGTAAGCAGAGACTGGATATTGAGCTTCGCGGATTAGTAAACTATTGGAGAGTTGGAAGGTCTCAAATAACCTGCCATCCAAACTTCCTCCTTATGTAACATGTCATTTGAACTCAATTCTATAAAGCAGAACATCTAAGGAGGGCGTTGTGAGATTGGTTACATTGGACAATTCTGGCAAATAACTTTCGATTGGACAAGAATATAACAATATAGGAAAGATGCTTTGAAAACTATACCTTATTTTCAAATCCAACACCAACTTCTCATCCTAGAATGGAAATACTGAAGGATAGTATAACTATCAGCAAGAGCGTGACAAAAACGATATACAATAGCACTAAAAGAATTGACTACCATTAAAATGTCCCTCCTATCATAAGACTGAGTAATCTTTATGACTATTGATCACAAGACCAGTAATTCGTAACATCGCAACAAGTTTTGCACAACCCAAATATTAGCTCAGGTATGGAAGAGGATTTCTTCGTGTTTCTACATTTAGGAAGTTGCAATAATGTAACTTTGAATATATAGAATGACTTCAAATGTTTTCTTCGTGTTTCTACATTTAGGAAGTTGCAATAATGTAACTTTGAATATATAGAATGACTTCAAATGTAACAATTTTATTTCTTTAGGAAGTTGCAATAATGTAACTTTGAATATATAGAATGACTTCAAATGTAACAATTTTATTTCAACAGGAACAATTTAACGAATAACTTAAGCTCCAAGAAGAAAACAATATCTATAGAAGAGATCAAAGGAAGAAAGGTAAGCGCATCAAAACTGAAAATGAATGGAATTTTCAGGAGAAAACGATCGTTGTACTTTACTGCTAAAGCTTATATATGGATCAATGTTAGGACCCATTTAGTCTGTATTCGTAAGGAATTTGGGTCTCCCTCCATTTATGATGTGTCTTTGGAATAAAGTAGACGCGTTTCTATTATAACATTATCTAGATCAAAGCAATCTCAAATGATGCTCACATACTTTCTTGTAAAGTACTAGAATACTAGCATCAAGATTCCCCAAATCCTAGAATCAATACTAAAAGTTTGGTTGAACTCCAAATACTGCAATTATGTAGGGTTCATCCCCCACCAAAACCCCCAAAGATTCAAACTTTACTACACAAAAACCTAAAAAAAACTTTACCTGAGCAATGCATCCGCCAAGTCCCATCCCCTCGAAGACCTGATGAAACGCCAGCGCCACCACCAGCGGCCTTATCGTGCACCGATTCTGCGACATCCCCATCGTCACCCCGATTATCACCGAGTGGAAAATTATCCCAATCTCCAACACCTGGCTCACCATCCTCTGCTTCAACTTCGTCAGCCTCTCGTCCTCCTCCTCCAG